>NC_072492.1:6493016-6803163 GCF_027574615.1 Eptesicus fuscus | reverse complement strand
TTCACTGTGGAATTACTTCAGATAGTGAGACGCGGCAAACGGTGAACTGTCCAACAATGCAGGAGGGCCTGAGTAAATTATGCATCAGCCATATGATTTAATTCCAAGCAGCCACCACAAAGAAGGCTTTAAGAGTATAATGATTTAATGAGAAAAGGTTTACAAGATGATGTTTAGTGAAAAACCAAAACTACATTTGTAATCAAATTCAGAGAAGAAAAACCATATACATGAGCTGTATTTACAGTCAGATTCTGTGGTGGGGAAATATAGCCCTAACAATAAATATAAGGAAATAAAAATGACACCGAATTGTTAATCTAAGATTGTAAGTGGGGAGTTTCCGGATGCTTTCGTCTCACATCAAGGACTTTGCAGGTAGAGCTTCGACGAGCCTGGCCTGCTGCCACAATTAGACAACCCTAGCCCTCTGCTGGGTGAAGCTTGCTAGATCAGACACGGCCTGGCCTCGTAGCATGGAAATAACAGAACAATGGGCTTGAGGCTTGTCCGTAAATATCTCACCTTCTAAATGTGCCAAGTTGAGAGTAAAGCTGTAAAGTCTTAAGGAATCTTAGCTTACAGTTCGGCATTATAGCAACACCTGGCTGGCTAGATTCTCCTCCAAGTTGGTCCACAGGAGTAAGTCAGGGCCTACCTGACAAGGAAACATGGGGTAGCTTAGGTCTCTGTTAGTGACCGTTCTCACCCTCCAAATGATCATAAACTGCTTGTTGGATAAATTCCATTGTCAAGATCTCTCTGTTTAATTAGATAACTGTTTCAAATGAATCTTTTTTCTTTTACAACTGACCAGGACATTTAAATTAGCATCACACTGATAAGTATAAAAGCCTTAAGAATATATAATCATAAGAATAGGTAATGGCCTGGCCGGCAGGGCTCAGTGGTTGAGTGTCAACCTATAAACCAGGAGGTCACAGTTCAATTCCCGGTCAGGACACATGCCTGAGTTGCGGGCTTGATCCTCAGTGTGGGACATGCAGGAGGCAGCCAATCAATGCTTCTCTCTCATCATTGATGTTTCTATCTCTCTCTCCCTCTCCCTTCCTCTCTGAAATCAATAAATATACATATATTTTAAAAAAAAAAAAAGAATAGGTAACATTTTCTGCAGGCTCAGCCTGTACCAGGGAGCATACACACAGGATGTGCATCCAAAGGATGTAGTTTAGGGTCAGCAAGCAATGTAGACCCCGTGTACTACTTGCTTACAGAATCACCAAACTGCACATTTTTTTCAAAAATCCTCACAAAGCAAGTTTCTCTAACTTTTCTGTGTGCCCGACTCACTATTTGTCTTTGTTTGGAAGTGACTAGTCTTTGTTGCTAATCCATGTGAAATAATGATGATTGCATTAAAAAATTATTAGGATGGTAGAGCACCAGGTGACACAATGTTTGGTTACAAATGCAACAAATCAAAAATAACATGGCATTGTAGAGCTGATCCTGTTCCTTCCCCTCCCCCACTTAGCCTCCACGGCAGAGAGGTCCATTCCCGCTGCTCAGATGAAGCTGAAAAGAGCCCGACTTGCAGACGATCTCAATGAAAAAATTGCTCTCCGGCCGGGGCCGCTGGAGCTGGTAGAGAAGAACATACTTCCTGTGGATTCTGCTGTGAAAGAGGCCATCAAAGGTAGTAGATCGGGCATGCTTCTCCCTGTGCCCTGGGATCTGGGGGAGCCGTGGCCCTGACATGCTGGGCCCCGGGGTGAGGGCCATGGAATGCTGTCCCAAAATGTTCCCCATAACCAGAGGTGCTGAGAATGGGGAACAAATTCCCATCCACTCACCCTCCAAGGTCAGGTAGACATAGACGAATGTTGTTCTAGGTGAGCAGGTTGGAAACCTGGCATGATGTAATCCTCAAAAACATCTTCTCTACAAGCTTCCATCATGGCCATCTTTGGCCTCCTCTTGTAGAGGGAAGTGGATAGTAGAGTGGGAAGGGCACTAGACCCCAATGAGAAGGCCTGGATTCTAAGCCCAGTTCGCCTGCTGTGTGTTGGGGTTTCCCCAAGTTACCTCATCTCTCTCAGATGAAGACCACAATTCCTGCCCCACTCCTAGGCCCTTGGAGCAAAGTTCAGGTCATATAAGCATGTGAAAACTCTTTGACAACCCTCACATGTGCTAAAAAAAATTGAAGTGCAAATACTTAAGGAAGAGACACAAATATTAATTATATCATAAACTGTATAAAATCATTTTGTAGATTTTTTTGAACCATTTAGAGCAAATGGACCCAAACAGCCTGAGCATACTGAACCCATTCATAGAGATGTTGGGGTGAAACTTGGGAAAACTAGAAGGAATAAAGAAGCACTTACCATGAAAAGTTAGAGAAACTTATTTTCTTCCAGTTATGTCCACAAAGAGCTCTAAGGATTAAATGTTTAATAAGCAATACACATTTAAATGTTTCCACACTTTGTCAAAAGTGTGTATAAAGACATTTTAACAGACACGAAGCCTATTATTAAACTTACTAGAGGCCCGGTGCACAGGATCCATGCACTGGTGGGAGGCCTGGCTGCGGGATCAGCCCGCTGTGGGAGCACCTCTCATCCAGGTCAGCTGAGCGGCTGTGGACCTGCCCTCTGAGCAGCTGCTCCCTGGCCCAGCATCTTCTGTGGAGCCGGAGCACTCGCCTCTCCAGGGGACCTGGTCAGGGCCGGGCCCAGGGACAATAGCACTGAGAGGCGGCAGGGTCAGCTCCGTGAGCCTGGTGGCGCTGCTGTGTGGCCTGCGGGCGTACAGAGGAGGTGGCAGGGAGCGAGCAGGAGGAGGCTGGGGTGAGGAGGCTATGAGTGCAGCCCGGGGTTCACAGTGGGAGCAGCCACTCATCCTGGTCAGCTGAGCGGCGCTCCCACTGTGGTAGCACACTGACCACCAGGGAAAGTTCCTGCATTGAGCATCTGCCCCCAGGTGGTCAGTGTGTGTCATAGCAACTGGTCGACCAGTCGTTCTGGTCATCCCGCCGTTCAGTTGCTGGGCTTTTATTATATAGGATCATTAAGTGTGTTATCCACATTCTAAAATCTTTCTCTCACCCAGCCATTCAAAAGCCACATGAATTTTGTATTTGGAACCTGTAAATATGAAAATATCAACTCTGGGAGAGACAATATGCAAACCTGTCAGTGCCCCTAAACATGTCATTGCAATTTACCATCGTCTACACGCTCTCCCTTCATGCTAATTATCCTGTGCCTTTGAATTTGGACTAGCCCACTCAACCACACACTCTCTCCATCTTTACTCTGAAACAGTCTAGGACAGGAAATGTTCTCGAACAGGCATCTCTTACCATTTCTTTGAACATTCTATTCCATTCATGTAACTTATTATTGATTTTTATATGACAAAAGATTTCATTTTAACTTGCACTCTTTGGTTTATGGTGAGATTATATTTTTCTACGTGATTTTGTGCCATTGTCAATTCATGGTTACTCCTCTTTTTTTCTACCAGGCATTTTCTTCCCTTACTGCTTTGTA
The DNA here is from genome assembly GCF_027574615.1 of Eptesicus fuscus. NCBI lineage: Eukaryota > Metazoa > Chordata > Mammalia > Chiroptera > Vespertilionidae > Eptesicus > Eptesicus fuscus. The sequence goes on along the minus strand of NC_072492.1, from coordinate 6,799,639 downwards.
AAAGCTATTTATGTGGTAGGGGAAAATGCTAATCCTCCATCTGTCATAGGTATTGCACATTCTTTACCAGTGTGTCCTTGGTGTGTGTGTGTGTGTGTGTGTGTGTGTGTGTGTGTGTGTGTGTATTTTACCGATAGCAATTTTCAATTTCTATGTAGTTAGATTTAGTAATCTTTTCCTGTATGGTTTCTGAATGTATTTATTGAAAACATTTTAGCTCAAGAATATAGTTATTGTCTTCTAACATTTATATACTTTATTTTTATATTTCAATCCTTAGTGCATATGAAATTTTTTAAGTGCATGGTTTAAGAGAAAGGTCTAACTTTAGTTTTACACAGTTTTATTGATATATTTTACAATATGTTTTAGTATCTGTCTTCACAAGTTTCTTTACATTGATGTGATCTTTCTAATTTTTCTTGGCTACTCTCACAAGTATATGCTGAGTGCAATTTACAATCAGTTTATCACATGCCAACTTCAGTCTTATTAGAATTTTGCTTGGGACTACAGTAAATTAATAGATTAATTTATGGTGAATTCATATGTCTAAAATATATTAATTCTGAAACAAAAATACAGTCTGTCTATACCTATTCAAGCCTTCTTTTATTTTCCTAAATATGTTTTCTTTAAGTAAAGTCAATTATTTCTAACATATGAGAAATCTATTGATTTAGCACATTTATTTTGTAACTTTGAAGATTTTATTAATAGTTTGAATAGTTTACTTTAGATTGTCTAGTACACAATCACATTTTTTTCTGCCTTGGTGCACTGGTTGATACTTGAAAAACAACATTATGGTTTTATTAATATATTATATATTTAATAAAATTATTAAAATTATGGACAGAATATTTATAACATAAATTATATATAATTTTTGTTTTACTTAGAAATTATGTATTATATATTTAAATTTATAAATTACAAATTTTGTGTAAATTTTATGTTATAAAGTATAATATTCTATAGTTAAATGTATTTTATTGTATATAAAATAGTTACAGCATATATAGATACATATCATATGTAAAATTATATGTATGATCATATAAAGCACATAGAATGTATATTACTCTATATTGTACAAAAATATCCTATCTAATAATAGACAAATATGCAAATTGACCATACCTCCGAAAAACCCACAAGCCACACCCACAAGCCACACCCACCATCCAATCAGAGTGAGCATGCAAATTAACCCAAACCAAGATGGCTACAGCCACAGAGAGCAAGGTTTCCTAGGTAACAGAGGAAGCCAAGCTTTCCACCTGCCCTTGCCAGGCCTAAGCCTCCACTCAAGCTACAAAGTTTCAATTATAGAAGGTAAACAAATTCAAACAAATGGCGGCAGAATGGAGCTTGAGAGAGCAGGCCAGGGTTGCCGCCAGCAACAGGGGAAGCAAAGCTTTCAGCACACCCTGGCCGGGCCCACCCGCTTAAGGCAACAAAGTTTCAATTATAACCCCAACAGAAATGGCTGCCAGCCTCGGCCTTGGAGGGAGCCCCAGGCTTGGCTCCGCTCCAGGCTACAAAGTTTCAATTGTAGAAGGAAAATAAATTCCAGATACCAGGGCCTCTGCTTGGGTTGCCAGGGGACGTGGCCGGCCTGCAAACCACCACAGGCCCCTCACTCAGGCCGCCCCACACCCCAAGGAAACCCCCACCTGATCTGGGACGCCCTTCAGGGCAAACCAGCTGGCCCCCACCCCTGTACCAGGCCTCTATCCTATCTAATAAAAGAGTAATATATGGATTGATCATCACTGCAACACACAATATAGCTGCCCCCATGTGGTCAAAGATCCTGCCCCCATGTGGACACAAGATGGCCACCACAAGATGGCCAGCAGGAGAGGGCAGTTGGGAGGCACCCGGCCTGCAAGGGAGGGCAGTTGGGAGGCACCCTGCCTGCAAGGGAGGGCAGTTGAGAGGGACCAAGCCTGCAAGGGAGGGGAGTTGGAGGTGATTAACCCTGCAGGAGAGGGCAGTTAGGGGTGACCAGGCCGGCAGAGGAGGGAAGTTGGGGGCAAACAGGCTGGCAGCAGAGTGGTTAGGGGGTGATCAGGCTGGCAGGCAGAAGTGGTTAGGGGCAATCAGGAAGGCAGGCAGGCAAGCAGTTGGGAGCCAACAGTCCTGGATTGTGAGAGGGATGTCCGACTGCCCGTTTAGTCCCAATCCCACCAGGATCGGGCCTAAACGGGCAGTCGGACATCCCTCCAGGGGTCCCATATTGGAGAGGGTACAGGCTGGGCTGAGGGACAACCCCCCTCCATGCACAAATTTCGTGCACCGGGCCTCTAGTGTTATTATATAATTTAATAATTATTAATATAATACATAGTAGAAAATTATTATTATTTCTGCATTGCCAGTGCTTCAATAGCAGTATGACACTGTTACATATATGTTTTTATTATGTTGTTGATGGTAACATTTTATTTTGTTTCTATCATATATGGGAATCTCTCCAGTCATCTGCCTCTATCTGTGATATATTAGCTTTGCTATGGGTAGAAATTCTAAGCTTTTCTCTCCTGTTCCACAAAGAGTCGTTTGTAAGATGAGCATTGTTTTTAAAATGCTTTCAGCACGCATGCAAAGATGATCACGTGGATTTTCTTTCTAGACCTAGTAATGTGCAATTGCTCTTTCTTAATCATCCACATTTCTGGGGAAAATCTTACATAGGTTCTTTCTTCTGGAAATTGCTAGTGTTTTATTTGAGATTTTGCTCTCTTTTATTATTAGTTGGAATAATGGTAGCTCCAAACAAACCATAAAATCTCAGCAGCTTAGCAATAGAAGTGGGTCTTGTTTATAAACAATCCAGAGAGAGCTTTTCTCACTGGCGGGTCTTTCAGGCCAACAGGCTCCTTCAGTCCTCCTGATCCACCAAACTTTTCCTTAAAGGGCCAGGTGGTACATAAGCTAGGCTATCTAAGCTGTTTGTCGCAACTTCTCCACTCAGCTGTTGTAGTATGAAAGGCGCCATAGCAACAAGTAAGAACATGAGCAAGGCTGTGTTTTAATAAAACTTTATCCATGAAAACAGAGCAGGTTTCCAGGCCATAATTTGCCAACTGTGCCCCAGAGCTCCTCAGTCCTCTGGGAAAGAAAGAATGAAAAGGCCCACACACACGTTTAAAAATCCTCGACCTGGAAATGAATGCTTGGCTTCCACTCACATCCGTTTGTGAAATAGTAGGCGTGGCTGGGAAGTTGTTTCCTGGGTGAAGGAGATTTCCCAGAAGTCTGTCTATAGCAGGGGTCCTCAAACTTTTTAAACAGGGGGCCAGTTCACTGTCCCTCAGACCATTGGAGGGCCGGACTATAGTTAAAAAAAAACTATGAACAAATTCCTATGCACACTGCACATATCTTATTTTGAAGTAAAAAAACAAAACGGCAAAAACACCTGCATGTGGCCCGCGGGGCGTAGTTTGAGGACGCCTGATCTATACCATGGATGGGAACATGTATGTTGATGAGTAGCTAGTCCTCTCTGCTACAATGTTCATAAATAATATTGGTCTATATTGTTGTTGTTTTCTATTTCTCAGGTTTAAATGTCAAAGCTACACGTGCCTCACAAAATGTTGTCATTACCTGTGCATATTTTCCCATGTTTGGGAAATACTTAAATATGATCACAGTGGTCAGTTGCTTGAAAACATTGCCTATTAACATCTCAGGAGCTCGGTGCTTTCCTTAGGAGTGGTTCTTTGGTAGCCTTGCTTCAGTTTTGCTCAGAGTTCTTTGTGTAGTCACATTTTCTCCTTAAGGCAATTTGTACAATTTAATTTTTCTAAAAATTTCATTATCCCCCTGAATTTCAGTCATTAGCCTAAAGTTGTATAACTTTACAATTGTATTGGTTTCCAATTGTTCTGAGCTTCTCTAAACCACGGTTAGGCTCCATTTTTCATCACAAATATGTATTTCCCCTTCCCCTTTCTCTTTTTCGTTATACTTGCTGAAGGTTTTTTTTTCATTGATTATTATTACAAAGAAGCAGTTGCAGTTCATGCATTTGTTCATAAACTTTGTTGGTTTCTTGTCTCTCCTTGAATTCATTTGGTGTTGCTTTAAGTCAAGGTTGTGGAGCAGGACAATCTCTATGAGGGGATCTGAGGGTCTCAAATATTAGTTGGCTTCATGTGCAGGGGGAGAGAATGGAGACAGAGGATGGTTAAAAACGATGCACCATTCAGGAAGGAGTCAGGAGGGCCTGAGCAGGAGCATGGTCAAGGTCAATGGAAATGCATAGAAGTCAACAAATATGAGGACTGTTAATAATAATAATAATAATAATAATAAAATAATAATAATAAGTAGGACACAAAGCCGCCTGAAGGCAGGAAAGCAGGCGCCTGGTTTTCAAAGCTGGACTCTGTGACCTGGGCCACCTAGCCACTGCGTTATTAATCTCACCGTGCCTCAGTTTCTCCTCTCTGAAATTCTAACAATAATAATGCCTATCTCATGGGCTCTTTTTCAAGGTGGATTCAATTTAAAAATGTATGTAAAGAATTAACTAGACACTGGTGACATGTTAGCAAATTCATTTCATTTCTCACCTCCAGGACTTCCCACTTCAGCAAGAAAAGAAGCATAAAGGAGAAACTGATTGTTGCTGAGAGCACTGCTATGAAGGGAATAGGCAGAAGTCACATTGGGATGTGTGTGTGCCTGACCAAGGCTCCTGGGGACAGGGCTTCTTACACGAGCCTGGAAGGAGCGGGCAGAAATGAGTAGGAAGGACCGAGAGGTAGCGCTGGTCAGGTTATAAGGACATTTTAAATTGCTTCTTAGAAGCAGACGAGAGATTCAAACTTCTCTCGTCGCTTCAGGGAATAAACATAAGCACTCCTAATTACCCAGTGAGGGGGCACATAATTGTAATTACTAATACTAAGCAGTGAAGAGCATTGGAGGGTTTCTAGTGGGAATCGGAGCTGTGCTTTGTGTGTGAACAGGTGGGGATTTGGCACGGAGAAGGATCCTGCTGGCTGCAGGTGAAGGGGCCTCGGCAGAAGCGAAATGCAGTGAAAGAGCTCCATTAGGAAGCTGTTTGGTTTGTTGGACGGGAGTTGAGGGCCTGAACAAGAGTCATGGCTGCAGGTGTGGAAGAGAGGGTCTGAGAGGTCATTGATTTTGCATGGTTAGATGGTCAGTAGCAGATACCAATTTGGACAAAGGAATGAGTCAAAGATGACACCTAGGCTTCTCTTTTAGGCAATTGGGTAACTGGCAGCCATTTATCAAGATGGGGTCCATGAGTGGAAGAGCAGGTTTGAGGTGGGATGCAGAATTCTTGGGTTTGAAAGGCTTGGGAAAACTCAATAGGCAGGGATTGCATAAGCAGTGGGAGCTATCAAACTAGGATTCAGAAGAAAATATTGGTCTAGAGCAGTGATCGGCAAACTCAGTGGTCGGCAAACTGCGACTCGCGAGCCACTTGCGGCTCTTTGGCCCCTTGAGTGTGGCTCTTCCACAAAAAAATCTGTGCGATTGAAACATACAGTGTGATTGAAACTTCATGGCCCATGCACAGAAGTCGGTTTTCGGCTCTCAAAAGAAATTTCAATCGTTGTACTGTTGATATTTGGCTCTGTTGACTAATGAGTTTGCCGACCACTGGGCAAACTCATTAGTCAACAGAGCGGCAAACCGTGGCTCGCGAGCTGCATGTGGCTCGCGAGCCGCAGTTTGCCGACCACTGGTCTAGAGCTATGGACTTGAGAGACTTTAGTGTATATGGTAATTTAAACAGATGGACTAGATAAGATTGCCTTTTTATTTACTTATTTCTTAATATTTATGGAGCACCTTCTATGTGTCAGACACAATCCTAAGTGCTTAGGATATCTCAGTAAACAAAACATACAAAGACTTCTGCTCTAACAGCTTACAGTCTAGAGGGGGAGACATAGACAATAAACAAAAACAAGAAATAGTTATATAACATGATAAAAGATGATAAACGCTGCAAAAAAATAGAAGTAATGCAGGGTACAAAGAATTAAGAGTGCCCAATAGAGGGTGGGAGGGGATGGAGGGTGTATAAAACAAGAAAAGGGCTAAGGTGAGGTCCTCATGCAATATTTGGAATAGAGGCAGTGATTCTCTGAAGAATAAAGAGAGGAATGGCTACAGACAGAGGTGGAGGATATAGGGTGACCTAATCTAAGGAAAGTGATGGGGACTGAATACCTGTTATCAACCAGGCATCAGCCTTGCTAGTGGTACCTTTCAATGCGCGTGTGATCAAAGTGATGTCATCAGATGAAATGTCATAAAGAGAGGGAGTTGCTCCAAGACCAGCTGTAGAGACAGCACTTTGAATAGCGCTTCTCATGGTGATGATGGTCCAGGCCTCCTACCTTTCTGTCACTTCTCGCGATCAGATCATCTCCCCTGAGAAAGCCGTGCCATGATTCAGGGTTGAGGTTGACTGTATATCATTCTCCTGGCGTCTGTGTCCCCACTGCCCCCATCCACGTGCCTTTCCAGATGTGTTTACATTTTCCAGCTCTCTCTGCAGCTGTGTTTCTGTGTTTCTGCCAAGCTCTGAGCAGAATGCTCGGTCACTGTCTCGCTCGCTCCAGGTTTTGTTAAAGGCCAACTATTCTCCAACCCTAAGATAAAATCATCTAGAACCTTTCCCAACAGAGAACCAGTTCTCGCTCTGGGATCTTTCTTCTCACTCCCAGTTTTCAACACCTCTTGCAGTCAGCTGAATGAGGGCAGCGAGTCTTTCCCAACACTTTCCTCTGCTTTATGGAGCTAGCTAGCAACCCCACTTCCAGCCTGCGAGTGTATCTTCTGAGTCGGGTAGAATTTCACAGGTTCCCGATGGAGGAAAGGTAAGCTTGCCTGATGACAATGACATGAAGAGGAGGAATAGGGAGCTTGCTGATTTGACTTCCTCGGGAGGAGGGGCCACATCTCAGAGCATACACCTGACTCCCTGCTTTTCTTTCAGAGAAAACCACTAACAGCCACCCTCTCTCAGGCCAGAATACTGAATATCACAAATATGATGTTACGTAGGGGTGATGGTTTCTGAGAACAGAAGTTATATGCTGGATTTTAGCGTGGCCTTGTTCAGCTTATGCGTGGTCATTGTTACTCAGGGATCCCTCAGTCCTGGGGGCGGGGAGGCTTACTTCAAGCTTGTTAATTCTCTCTCTAGTCATCTGAGTATTTTCTTCACATGATAGGAGCATCCCTTAGGTACCAAGAAAGCTGTTGATTGTCCAGAGACCTGGTTTCTGCTTGAGTAAAACAGAAGCCCAGATTGCTTTCCCAGCTCTTGAAGGACAGAAGGGTCCTGATGTTCTGCTCCAATAGACAAACGCCTCCTCCCAAAGGGCTCTCACCTTGTCCTTGAACCAAGCCAGGCTTCCCACCTGAATGCCTGATCAGGTTTTCAGCTACTTCTTTAAAAAGCAAATCTGTGATTTAGAATATACAGCCTCATTATCCAAGCTTGATGAGTTTTGGGTGTTTTAATAACCATATCCCTTTAACACAGGAAGCAACTTCTGGTCCCCAAGGGCTGGTCCAGAAGTCACCCATTCACACTGTCACGTACATTTCTAAAGGACTCTATGCTAGTCTTCACTCACCTGTGTCCCCTAGGTAAAACAAAATGAAAAAATAATATTTACTAAGTATCCAGTTATCTTAGACTCTGGAAGTCTTGACTCTTATCACTCACTTTTAAGGCAAATAGACAATAAGACAGATAGTCATTTGCTTTGGCATAAAAAGAAAAGGTTTGCTTTAGGATACCTTTCTCATGGACAAACTCTATCATTCCATAATGATAAATAATTTTTAAAGGGCAAATGATTTGGGGGGCAGGGTGCGGAGGGGAAGAAACACACTGAGCTCAGCCAATGTTTGAGCATTGACCTATGAACCAGGAGACCACAGTTCAATTCCTGGTCATCCACAGAGTCTGTCTCTCTCATCATTGGTGTTTCTATCCCTCTCTTCCTCTCCCTTCCTCTCTCTGAAATCAATTAAAAAGCATATTTTTTTAAAAAGAAAGAAAGAAACACACTGAGACACACATGAAAAAGACTCTTCTGAGGAAGATTCTGGAAAAAGTGTGGGAAGGGAGAATCAGGGGACCAGTAGCTATGGCAGGGGGGTAGGGGTGGGAGTGGCAAAAAGGACAGTTAGCTGGCACTGAGAGAAGGCGGCTGTCCTGGTGTCACTGAGAGAAGGCGGCTGTCCTGGTGTTGACCTTTGCTGCCCACTGAAATGACCACAGGCCTCCTTGACACTGGGCAGGGCATGCCCAGGTGGGGCCTGCAGCTGGGGAGAGGTTTCTAGAAACCGAGAGGGAAGTGTGAAAGGGTGGGGTCCTGAGCAGAGGAAGGAGAGACAGTGCTAACCTACCTCTACACTCCTGGTGATCTTGGTGTCTAGAGAATTAGTCCTGAGAGCTAAGTCAAGTGCTTGAAAGCAAGTTAACTGTTTGTCCCAGTCCATGTAGCCCTGGGGTCAGCGTATATCTGGAGACCTAACGGCAAATTTGTAGCCAGGAATCTGAGGGAAGGAATCCTTATTCCTTCAATCATCCACTGACTCTATTTCCACAGCAAAGGCACCCGATCCCCTTCCAGAACGAGAGGTGGTCTGTCTGCTGGGCAATGTACTGTACTCCGTCTTCTGCAGACGCCGTATCTCCAGTATGGAAATAGCTCAGGCAAGAGCCACACTGAAACCCTATCTACCTCCGCGTCGTAGCCTCCTCCCTGGGGAAATGGATTTGGCTTGAGCCCCTTCCAGGAGGAGGTTAGGAGATGGCCTGCCCGGGAATTAAAATAGCTCCGGCAGTGCCCGCTCAGCGCGCGAGTAGATAAGAAGCTGGGCCCATTTTCACATTCCACTGCGTGGTCTCAGCCCTCCGTGTGGGCCCAGCAGAAAGGTAACTAGGACTCCAATTATCTCACTCTAATCTTGGAATTTTAAATGTTTATGCGGAGGAAAGTACAACTGACTCATTCATCTAATCACTTCCAAGAGGGGGAGGGAGAGCTAAGAGTCACCAGGCCAAGATCCCCAGGGGCCAGCGCCCAGAGCCAGCCCCAGGGCATAGCTGGGGGATGATATCAGGGCTTCCCAAAGCAGGTCCTTGTCATCGCGGGCCCCGAGCGTGTCCAGGGACAATAGCCAGTGCACAGCCCTCCGGGAGCCGGGCAGCGGGGAGGCTGGAGCGGAGGCCCAGGGCCGCACCACGAAGCTGATAGACTTGGTTGTTCCTGAGGCTGCCAGATAAGCCGACCTCTGTCCCGCTCCACAGGAGTCTGGCCTGAGCGGGAAGGAGAGGGGTGATGTGACACCCCTTCCTGCGACACCCTGCTCCGGGGAAGGCCTGGCTCTGCCTTCCCAGCATGACCACTCCACTGGGACACACCACTTCTCCCTGGAGCTGTGCTGACCCTTGCAAAGCTGGCCACAGGGACACCGCCTCCTGGGTGGTCTCTTTTGTTTTGATGATAGTAAACTTGAGACCAGAGAGACGCCTAACAAAAACAACACCAACAATAACAGCAGCTGGAAACGACTGAGCACTTGCAGGGACTACGCAAATAACGCACAACGTGCTTTACACATGTCGTGTCATTTTCACCCTCAAAACCCTGAAAGGTAGCTGTGGTTATTATGCCCATTTTATAGATGGGGAAACGGAGGCTCCGCCGGGTCAAATAACTGCCAACCGTCACTTTGCCACAGAAGTGGTAGAACCGAGAAGCAAACCAAGTCTGTTTGACTGCAGAGCCCCACTTCCTACTGACCACACCGAGCTCCCCATGCACCGTCTCGGGGGGCAGCCAGCCCTGTGCTCTCGGCCCCTCTGCTGTCGAGGTTTTCTCAATCCACAGAGTCTGAGCTGAGGGTGTAGTGTGTGTGTGTGTATGTGGGGATGAGGGGGGGCTCTGTGCCCTTTCTCTCATGGTCTGCCCTGGCATCACAACTTCATCTACTTGTAGCTGAGGGGGGAGGGGTGATGGACAGGGGCCAATGCAGATCTCCTGACCTGGTCAGCCCCTGAGTGGTCCTCACGTGTCTGGCGGCATATTCTGAGCTGACACATCGTGCTCTTTAGATACCAGACAGGAGCCATGTTTGGGGCCTTGCCTTCACCCTGGTTCTTCATTCGGGTGTACCTGCATGTGCTTGCGTGTGCTAACGGTGAATTCACCGGTGTAAGCGGAGGAACCTCTTTAGTGATCGAGGTCACTTGGTGAAGCAGATGCGTAGAAGCCGTGCCTCTCCAGGCACTGGTCCCCACATAAACCTCTCCCCTGGCTGGGAGAGTGTCTTCCTCCCACTTCCCACCCGGACTCCGCTAATCACCGCCCCGCCACTTCCCTTCCACGCTCCCCATTATTGCGCCGCCCCCCTTGCTGTGGCCTGTCCACAGCGGACAGTCATTCGGGAGTGGCTGAATCCTGCCTCCTCCAGGGGACTGGGACTGCTCCCTCCTTCATCTGCCACCAGCGTTCCCAGGCTAGTCCCTGACATTGGCCACTGTGTCAATGGCAACACAAGAACAACCTCCTTCACATGCCTCGCCTTCTCTCCACCTACCATGTCTGGGTGTGCTTCTCTTTCTCCCCATTTCTCCTGAAGTGGGAAGGCTGGAAATGAAGAAAATACCTGAGGAATTGGGGGAAATGGGGCAGGTTACTGACTCCTTTATTCCAGGTGCTTGACTTCTAGACTTTTCCATGTCATTCTAGTGCCTCAATCTGAGGTCACCAAATGGTACATATTAGAATGCAAAGGGCATGCTGATTGTCTGGTAGCAACCACCGGGCTCCCTCCAGCCCTCCAGTCCTCTCTGAGACAAGGCCCAATGGGACCATCATGAGCACCCTTCCCAGAACCGGGAGCCTTTTCGCTCTCACAATCAAGAAGTCACATTGGGCCCTCAAATCACAAAAGCTCAAGTAAAACATGTTGTGGAATATGGCGATGTCCTCAGGACAGGTGTGCAGAGAGAGGAGAGACGCTGGCTGGGCCCACAGTTGGCGGGTCTCTAAACACCGGGACAACCTGGCCCTAGCAAGGTCCTCAAAACAGAGATGAGAAAAGGTGTCCCCTGCTCTGACTTACTGGCTGGTCACACGGCCTCATGAAGGCTGATTGTTTTGCTATTGCTGCACTATCGAGGGAATGGCTGATACCAACTCCTCTTCTTATCATCTGCTATCACTCCACTTGGAAAGTAAGGTTGATGGAGGCTAAGAAGAGAAACTCTCTGCCCCCTTTTCTCAAAACATTTCTACCCACAGGGGACACTACTTGGACCACTTTGCAATTTGGCTAATTCCCTCTAATCTGTTCACATTGGAGATGTGATACGGTAGACGTGGGTGAGCTGGCAGGGGCGGAGGTGGGAGGAGTCTGTCACCTGAAGTACCAAACCGCACACAGAAGATCCATATTCACGTAGACTGAGGAAGTGGGGGGGAGAGAAGATGAAGCTCTCAGATGGGGCCCTGGTGGGCACAGCCACAGGAGGCTTCCCTGAGGGTAGGGATGGTGTTGGCTGGGGGAGTGGGGGAGGAGGTGCCAGGTAGATCCCAGTGAAATTTCATGGTTTCTGGGGTGGAAAGGCTTAACACCCACCCGCCCTCCAGCTCCCAGGCCCACCTGGCCTCAATCATACATGTAACCTTTGTAATGGGGACAAAGTCTCTGATTCCATGAGTATAAGCAGGATTTGCAATTTCCAAGGAAACATGGTTTCTAAAGTGAAGAAATGTATAGAAGCTGATTCCCGGAGGCAACTGGCAGGACCTTCCTGGGAAGGTCTCAGGCTAAGGGCCCCTTGAGAAGGGAGTAGAGACATTTTCTCACATCACACGGAAGTGACAAACAGCTTCCTGTGCGGAGTGCAGGGTTCGCTGTGAGAGGCCGGGCCGGGCTGGGAAGGCTGGGAGCTACTTCCGGGCTCTTAGAGAGAGAGGGAGGCGTTTGAGACCAGAGTTCTAAGGGGGGCAGTGGCCCCTGAGCGCAAAGAAAAAGGTGACGTTTATCAAACACCCACTGGAATGCCCCTGTGAGAACTCTGCTGCAAATACGAGAAAATGATAGCACGTATTTATTTCAGGTGACACCTACAGATGTTTTCTATTATTCTCTGTACTTATCTATTATTTCAAATTTTTTATAGTTAAAAAAGTGCACTTTTGAAAATAAAAGTTGAAAAATCAAAGTTCCCGTGAATACAATGGGATACTGTGCAGCTGACACAAAAACTGATTTTTAATGGAGGAAGACCTCTGTGCTCACAGGGAAGGGTCTCCAGGACATGAGTAGAGGGAAAAAAGCAAGTTTCGGAGCAGATGGTTCGCCCAGGCCTGTCTGGGTGACACGCGTTTTACATTTGTGCGTATACGTCCTGCTGTGTGTATAGAATTAAATCTAGAAGCAGAGACGAGTTCTTCATTGGAAGTAGGATTGGTATGGCCATTTCCTGCGGTGTGAATGTTAATGATGAGTAGAGGTTCCTTCTATAACCAAATAGAAAAACAATAATGACTCTCCTGAAGGCCCCTCGGCTCCCTGGGGCGGCAGTATGGGCCCCACGCCGTGCCAGGGCGGCAGGCGGCCCCACGGGCCAGCGGCTGGGCTTCCACCTGCCCTGTCCTAGTCTGGCCTCTTTCCTGACTTGACCCTGGGATGTCTGAGTGAGGGGCCGTGACAGATGCCAGCAGGGTGGCGATGACAAGCCCCAAGCCACATTTGTTCCATTACTTCCAGCTCCCCGCTGCCTTGCCCGTCTGCGGTGAGAGCGCCTCTCCCTTATCTGCGCGGAGCAGGAGTCAAAAGTTCTCGGCAGCGCGATTGCAGAAGGCCGGGCTGGCAACTTCCTGATAAAGCGAATTCCTTCGGAAGAGCTGGCCTGGACTCGGGTCAGATGAGCGATGTGGCCCCGGCACATTTCGTACTATGCAGTTGGATAGTAAACCAGATGAAACTGAGCAATTAGGAAACATAAGGGACATATAAGGATGTCGCTATAGTGCCGGAAGAGGGTCTGATAAACCCTCTTCCCAAGCTAATGTACCTGTGCCCCCAGAGACGTGTGGGCAGCGGAGGAGGCATCTCTGCCTGTGTGAGCCCGTGAGATTTTCCAAAATAGACCCAGAGATATGAGGAGTCAAAAGAAAATCCAAATGATAAACAAGTAAGGATCACCCCAACATTTCTGAGACACATTTATGCTTCTGTAAACAGATACGCACTAGTGGGATGGGACACCCCGGGACATTAGCTCATTCTGACATTCGGACTTTAAACTCAGTAGCTGTCCTAGCTCGGCCTGTTAGGAAGTTTGCTAAACATCGGTGCTGTGTTGTGTGTTACATTTGAAGAGGATGCAGATGGCCTACTGTCGTCTCGGTCATGTCTCTCATTGTGAGACAGAGAGGTGGCCTTCTCTCCGAGCTCGCTCCAGTGGCCTCCTGCTGCATCTGGCAAGGGTGGGAGTGGGCCTTTTCTTTCCTTCAGCACCCCCCAATTCCATTTCAAAAGATAAGGGGTTCCCACAGAAAATATTCAGAAATGGACAAACCTGAAAATAAGGTTTAACCAATAATGCAAGTCATTCTTCCCTGCCAAACATCCTGCTTTTATAAACACAAGTTCCCATCTGAGTCAATAGATGGAAATGAAACCATTTAGAAAGGACCTTCACCGTTACCTTGAGCTGCACACAGTCCTAAAGGGGTGGCGCTAGTCCTGATGGGGTGACGCACTGAGCAGGTGCAGCGAGCCCTGTGACGTGCCCGCGCCTCTGACCAGTGTTGGATTTCCCGGCCCCAGGGAACCAGGTGAGCTTCTCCAAACCAGCAGATGCCTTTGCCTTCGACGAGGACAGCAGCAGCGACGGGCTTTCTCCAGATCACACGCGAAGCGAAGACCCCCAGGGCCCAGCGAGGTCCCCCCCAGACACCAAAGCTACGGAGACCCCTTTGGCAGGTCCTCCGGGGACAATCCAGGTAACAAACCACTTCTCAGCCTGTCATCTCTTCATAGCCTGGAAATAACACTGCCAGGCGGGTCCCGCTCCGAGGTCCAGAGACACGTCTGCATGGCGTGTCACCCCCGGGTCCAGGGCTCTGTGTGGTGGCGAAACCTCCAGAACACCTGGAGGAGAACCTGAGGTCTGTACCTGGGACATACTTTTTAAGCATCTACTCTGCCAAGTAGATACCTTCTATCCCTATTTTTGCAAAGTAAAAATGAGGTTCTCTGCCATTAGATGACCCACCACAGTTGGCCGGAGAGAATGTCGCCCTTCTGTGCACTGAGCAGCCACGAGGGGGCGCTGCGGTTACAAAACAGAGCGGCATGTTGGTTCTACCTGAGCAGGTTTCTACCTGCAGAACCGCTGCAAGGCCACTTCCAGCCCCAAACCAGGCACAGCACTCACCTCTGGACAAATCCACAAACTCTAAGCATGTGAAGCATGTATACTGCAAATACTGCTCAAAGCACGTTTATAAAGAACAATGACGATTATTAACAACAGCCACTGCATTCCATTAAGCACTCACTGTGCCAGGGCCTCTCCAGCCACTTCCTGAGCGTAGCCTGTTAGGGAGCACCGCCCCCCAGGCAGGAGCACTGATGCTGATCCCACAGGGGAGGCGCTGAGGCTCTGAGGCTGAGCAGTGTGTGGTCTCCAGGACACTGCAACCCCTCAGCCCCTCAGCTGCCACCCCTAGAAGCCACCAGGCCTAGTGGGACTTTCCTCAGCCTGCCCAGAACACCTACATGTACACATGCACACAAACACATATACGTATCCACAGAAACACACACACCAAGGGCACATAGGCATACAGACAACCACAGACACAGACACACATGTACATTAAATATATATACACAGAATACATCCACACAGATACATATATAAGCATATACACTCATATACCTATGTGTACACAAAATATACACAGAGGCACATACAGCTATACACAGAACACATACACATATGCACACATACACACAGAGATAAATATACACACATATACATACATGCATGCACACTCTTCCTCCATCTGCTAACACCCTGTCGTCTTGTACACCCACTCCTCTTTCTCCCTATTTCAATCCCATTATCAAGTCCAACAGGTGGACCTTGTCACAGACAGGAGGAACCCGCACTCAGGGTGACCAGATATGCCAGTTTGCCAAGACTAGGCTGGTTCTATGCCTGTCTTGTGGAATAATTCTTAATAATGACCCTTTTCTCTCCTCAAAATATCCTCAATTGGTTGACAGTATATACATATTCTTCTCCTGGAGGAAGTAGTCTTACATGTACTTGGACATAAAGCTAGGGTTAAAACATCAGAGCTAGCCCTGACTGGGTGGCTCAATTAGTTGGAGCATTGTTCTGTACACCAAACGGTTGTGGGTTTGATTCCCGGTCAAGACACATACCTAGGTTGGGTACAGGAGGCAACTAATTGATGTTTCTCTTATATAGATGTTTCTCTCTATCTCTCTTTCCCTTCCTCTCTCTCTAAAATCAATAAAAACAAATCCTCAGGTGAGGATTGAAAAAACACACAGCAGAGCTATGTGTGTGTTTATGTGTATGGGGAGGGGGGTGCTCTACTTTAACACTTTTATGTCACCGTTTTGACCCTTACATCCTAGTAATTCTACAATTTGGATTTCAGGATCTAACTTCTGGCTCAGAAAATGACAGGAATGACTCGGTCTCACAGCCCAGCAACCAGTCAGACACAGGGAAGCAGGGGCTCGGCCCGCTCGGCACCGCCAACCCCGGGCACGCTGCTGTGAAGGTACGATGGGCCCGCCTCCACGCACCCGCCTGACTCCTGGCTCACAGAGCAGCGCTGAGCAGAGCTTTCTGAGCTAGGTCTGGGAAGAGGAGAGCCGCACAGACCCTGTTACTGGTTTAGTCCACTAGGAACATGCATGACAGCTGTGAGCAGTGAGCAGTGGGTACATGGACCAAGATCCTGCTTTCCACGCAGCACAGCGTGGGGCTTCCCTGCAGGGGAAGCCTATGTGTTTGCATTTCTTTGGGCTCAGCGCCCACTAGTTTGTTCCTGACTTAAAAGGCTTCTTGTTCATCCTAGAGGTAGACACAGCTGGCCGTAACGCACACAGGATTGTAAGCGCCACCAAATGAGCAGAAGGGAGTTGAACTTCATGCAAGGGAAGCAGACCTGAAGGCCTGGCGCAAGTCAGACCTCCCTGGGTCCAGCCAGGCTCCCTATGAAGTGCAGATAAAGGGGGGATGTTCGTGGTAGACAAAGAACAACAAGCATTTAGCGTATCATTGGTTTCAGTTTCTCAGCGTTGTATCTCATCGTTCCCAGAGTGGGCTCTCCTCGCTTAGCTGCCTGGGAGTCATTTAGCCTTCCTAGCAGTGTATCCCATGCAACTCCTAACTGCTTTGGGAGCGTGTCTCTCACCTCTGGGACCGCCACTTAACGAATATTGAAATGACCCTTAGGAACTATTTTATTCGTGGTTGTAGACTGAGTCAGAGTCAATGTTAAAGTAACAGCCCGTGGTCCCCGCCACTGCACACACAGAAGTGGACGGCAGGCATTTCGGCCGCCCAGTCAGTGCCCCCACTGAACTGCAGTGGCTTAAAGCTCGCTTCCAATTCACTCAGCTCAGCAGCTTTGCAATCATGTGACTGCTGCTGAGTTTGTTGACCGCAGGTGGAAGGAGGAGATGATTCACATCATTTCCAATGTTGTGTACAAAGAAATTGTACAAACATTCCCACCAACGTATTTTACATTTCATAGTTCAAATTAGCAAAGCTGCAGGCCCCGTGCACTCTGCAAATGTTGCCCTGAGGGAGGACGGCTCCATTTTCACAAAGAGCAGGACTGAGAGCCAGCCGCTCAGGCAGCACTGGTGGTTTATGTAGGAGCCCACATTCCTGCTGATTGGTCAATGCCTGTGACTGCTCGCTGTGGAATATTCATCATCTCTAAATTAAGAGGATCCTAGAGGGCTTCTCAAAGAAGGAGGCAACTACGCTGGGAACCCCTCTGCCCTGCTGACGGTGAGAGGTTCCTGTGAGGCCAGTGTGAACGCACTGCGGTGCCCTGAAGCGGAAAGTCTCCTAGGAGAGGAAGGTGTTCCCCCCCCACACCCGCGCAGGCCCCAGGGGGGCGCCCATCGCAGGTTCCTGCCCTCGAGGTGCCTGTTGGGTATCACAGCGCAGCTAACATAGTGCTTTGAGCAAGTATGGAAAATGTGCCCCTAAGGAATTGACTAGACATTTCTCCAAAGATAAGGAAATTGCCAATAATCACATTAAAAGGTGTTACATGTCATTAGTCATTAGAAAAATACAAACCCAAAAATGCAAACAAAATACTGCGCACACCCACCAATGCTATAGTAGAAATGGGGAAAAAGGCTAGTGCTGGTGAGGATGCGGAGACTGGCACTCTCATATGTTGCCAGAGGAAGAGTATAATGTAAAATGGTTTCCATCCACTATGGAAAACAGTAGTGGCCCCTCAATAAGTTAAGGGTTGATTTACTGTATGACCCAGTGATTCCACTGCTAGGTATTTGCCCAAGAGAACTGAAAGCAGGTGTTCAAACCAAAACTTGTACACGAATATGCATAGCACACTACTCACAAGAGCGAAGAGTAGAAACTAACCCAAAGGCCCATCAACTGAAGAAGGGATAAGCATGTGGCATATCCACACAATGGGATATTATTCAGCCATAAGGAGAAATGAGTGCTGATACATGATATACCAGGAATGAACCTTGAAAGTGCTATGCTGAGTGAAAAAAGCCCAACACAAAAGACTACGTATTGTATGATTCCATTTCTATGAAACACCCTGAACAGCCAAAGCCATAGAGACAGAAAGCAGAAGTGGCTCCCCGGGGGGGGGGGGGGGGGGCCCGCAGGAAGGAGGGAGGAGTGGGAGTGACTGCTCAGTGGTATGAATGGCTTTCTTTTGGGGGCGATGGAAATGTTCCGGAGCTAGATAGTGATGACACGCACAACATTGTGAATGTATTAAGTGCCATTGAATTGTGTGTTTTCAAATGGTGACTATGGTGATTTTGTGTTACTTGTATCTTATCACAATACTAGAAGCCCGCTGCACGAAGAGATTCGTGCAATAGGCCTTCCTTCCCTTGGCTTCCAGCACCGGTTTTCCTCCGGCACCCGGGACCCAGGCCTTTGCTCTGGCCGGAGTCTGCTGCCTTTGCTACAGATTCTGGCCAGAGTCTGCCTTCTTCGTCTTTGCTGCAGACTCTGGCTAGAGTCTGCCATCTTCGTCTTCACTGCGGGACTGGAGTGCCACTCCTGTAGATCCCCTCACCCACCACACTCCCTCTCATAGCAAGCGTCCTGCCCCGCCTGGCCACTCCACACCTGGAGCAGCTGGGTGGCTGCCATCTTTGTCCTTCTAATTTGCATATTCCCTCCTGATTGGCTGGTGAGCATAGCGGAGGAATGGTTAATTTACATGTTTGTCTATTATTAGGTATATGATTAGGTAAGATAAGCAGAGGTTCCCCCTCCCCAGGCAGCCATAGTCCCGCCTCAGGACCAACAGCCTCCAAAGCAGAGTGAGGGCTGGATTTCAGTCCCCTCCCCTCAGCAGGGGTGTGGCCATGCCATGTGAGACTCACAGATGGGAGACATTGCTGTGAGTTAGGAAAAGCTTCCCCAGTGAGTTGAGCTTTGAGCTGGACTCAGAGGATGAGCTGGAGTCATACAACAAGTGGAGGAGGGAGTTCCCAAACAGCAGAACATTACAAGGGAAGGAGGCAGGAGGGGTGAGCTGCTGGAGAGGGCAGGGCTAGGCAGTTTGGCACCAGCCTGCTTTGGCCAACGAGTTTGACTTCATCTCCCTGGCAGGGGCTGCTGTGCTGTGCGGCAGCCCCACTGTGTGCGTGCAGGCTGAGTGAGGAAGCCTCAGGCCACAGGGCACACTGTTCCCTATTGCATTACACTCACCGTCGTGCCTGGGTCTTAAGCCCCTGGACCTTGGATGCAATGCTGCCTTAGGTTGGCCATGCAGTTCTGGTTAAGAAACAACAAAACAAATCCACAGCTTGAATAGCCTCTGGTCTCAGAAAGAGTGTGAAACAGCACCGGTCCATGAATTCAGAGCTCCACATGCGCAGTAGTCAATGCCCTCACTGTGCAGAGAAAATGGCTCAGTTTTAGATCCTTCTGGATGGCTCAGTCCCTGTGCTAAGTAAGGCAGCATGGAGAGAAACTCCTTAGCAAGACTCAGGGCTGAAGCTCCTGGGACAAGGCAAGTCCCAGATGAGGTTGGAACAGACGTGGCCAAGCAGCGCAGAGCTGACTGCGGGGCCAGAGAAGTCCTCCAAGTGTGAGACTGATTCCTTAACTGGAATGCTAAGCGATTAAGGAGCAGGGAAAGACGCGTGCTCATCATTCATTATTCTCCCAGACGCCTCCTTGAGAAAACACAAAGAGGCTTCAGTGGTGGGATGCGCTGGTCAGAGGAAGCAAGTGGGCAGCTCCCCTGGGTAGGTCACCTTCAGACGTGTGTTTTGTGGTTAAAATGGGGACGCTGCCCGTCAGAACGGGCCTGCCAGCTATGCAGGAGCCCCCTCTTCTGGGCACTGCTGGTACCACACGTTCCCTCCACCTTTTGCCCAAATTCTCAAGAATCTTCCGACATCATATCCATGTTCTTCATTTCAACCTTCTGGAAAAAGTCAAGGTTTGAAATTTATATTTTTCAACTGATCACAGTATGAACCTATTGCTTCCTAACGTAGGGAGGCCTTTGATTTTAAATTATAGATCTAACCACACTCTCCTCTGAGACTTGTTGCTATTTCAGTACTGTCTTTCATCACCCTTACGTTGGTCACTGAGATAGGAAGTAGAGACTATTTTCCCCAACTCGCAGATGAGGTAACTAAGATGTAGTAAGGTTCTGTACCACCTTCAGAAATTTCTCTTCACTCCCTAGCCTGTACGCTTAACTTCTTTCGATGTGTCCAAATCACGCTCTACAAAGGGTAACTTCCTGGGAGGGGAGGGGGTCCCAGGGCGTGGCTAACCCTCCCCATAGTAAGTACAGTATTCTGAGGGTACCACTTCCTGATTTTATATCAGGATTAGGGATGGTGGTGGGTGGGAGGGACAGTCTATATTACTTTTCAGCCTGAAGCAGCAGAACTTCACATTCTGGATTTTCAAAGTCAAGGTTAATTTCATCTAAATGTATGGCATTACTACGTCAATTTGCTAAGTGCTTAACCAGCAGTGATTCCACATATACCTATGAGAGTACTTTCCTATGAATCAACCCCAAGATCAGAATGTGTTAGACGGCAGTTGGTTTGAGGTGAGGAAAGTGTCCTCACTCTACTCTGGGAGGAAAACGCTCCAGGAGCCACTTGTAAGGTTCAAGACTCCCACCTAAGGGGTGTGCTTCCGATTCATTAGACATCTCAGTGTCACAGGGTCTCCTTGCACATTGTGCTTTGCTGTCTGTATGTCTGAGATTCGAGAACATCTATCGGACAGAACCCCCTCGCGTGTTTCCATGACGCCAGTCATTCTCTCCATCACCTAAAGCCATGTTCGTCTCCATCCTCTTGCAGTCCAAGTCCTTGAGCGACAGTAAGAACCGCCACAAGAAGCCCAAGGACCCCAAGCCAAAGGTGAAGAAGCTCAAGTACCACCAGTACATCCCCCCGGACCAGAAGGCGGAGAAGTCGCCGCCGCCCATGGACTCGGCCTACGCGCGGCTGCTGCAGCAGCAGCAGCTGTTCCTGCAGCTGCAGATCCTCAGCCAGCAGCAGCAGCAGCGCTTCGGCTACGCCAGCATCCACCCCGCTCAGCTCAAGTGAGTCCCAGAGCCTGGGCTGCACAGGGTGGTGGCTCCTCTCTACCCGGACACCGGGCCAGCACCTGTGGCCAAGGCCCATGCCGCATCGTGCCTCACCTGTTATGTTTGGAAACTGGGCACACCTTTTCAGGAACATAGGCCGGGAGGGAGCAAGGCAATCAGTGTCCCTGATAAGAGGCCTCCCTGGGAAAAGGGAGGTGTGAGCACGTTGAGACTGCAAGTGGAACAGAGAGGTTCCAGCTGTCTCCCTGTTCAGCTTTGGGTGACGCTGGCCATTATGCTGAGTAGAATCAAGCTCCACAGGCTTGCTTCTGCTCCACAGGGCTGCATCTGCTAAATGATGCATGGATATGCCCACCCATATGACAAAGTCTCCACCACTCCCTCTGGTCTCCCCCAGACTCAGCCCGAGTGTGACTTGCCACTTGCCAGCTAGCCTGCTGTGGTTTTCCTCCCCCTGCCTTCTCAGCTTCTTAAGATGCCAGAAGTTGTCCAGAACTGTTACATGGGCTTCTGGTCAACCAACTATAGATCAGATTCCCACAACCTTCTCCTTGGGTTTGATTAATGTGCTAGAGCAGCTCATGGAACGCAGAGAAACATTTTACTCACTAGATCACTGGTTTATTATGAAAGAATACAGCTGAGGAACAGCCAGATGGAAGAGATGCATAGGGCAAGGTGTGGGGAGGGGGCATGGAGCTTCCAAGCCCTCTCCAAGCCAGCTACTCTGCCAGCACCTCCCCGTGGTCACCAACCCAGAAACTTTCTGACCCCTAACCTTTTAGGTTTTTACGGAAGCTTCATGGCAAAGCCAGGGATGATTGCATCATTGGCCATTGGTGAATTCAATCTCCAATCCCTCACCCTGCCTGGAGGCCACGGAAGGCGGTGGGACTAACAGTTTCTACCCTCTAATCACAGGATGGATTCTCCTGGCAGCCAGCATCCCTCCTTAGACAGAGTCCAAAAGCCACCTCATTAACATAACAAGATACACCTTTGTCACTCTCATCACTTGGCAAATCCCAAGGGTTTTAGCCGTGAGCCAGAAACTGTATGAACACCAAGTATATATTTCTTTTTTTTTAATATATTTTTTATTGATTTCAGAGAGGAAGGGAGAGGGAGAGAGAGAGATAGAAACATCAATGATGAGAGAGAATCATTGATTGGCTGCCTCCTGCACGACCCCTACTGGGGATCGAGCCCACAACCCGGGCATGTGCCCTTGACTGGAATAGAACCTGGGACCCTTCAGTCCCCAGGCCGACGGTCTATCCACTGAGCCAAACCAGCCAGGGCCCAAGTATCTATTTCTTATTGTATATCACAATATATAGATCTGACTGTATTTTAAGTCCCTCTTTTTTGTCTGTTTTCAGGGAACCAAACGAGCAGATGGTCAGAAATCCAAACTCTTCTTCAACACCACTGAGCAGTACCCCTTTGTCTCCTGTCAAAAACAGTTTTTCTGGACAAACTGGTGTCTCTTCTCTCAAGCCAGGCCCACTCCCATCAAACCTGGATGATCTGAAGGTATAGGATTCTGCATGATTTTCTTTTCTTTTTTTAAACAAATACATCAGTAGATTTTAAATAACATTTTCACCAACTGATGTCTTGTATAGAACATGATGAAGAAGAATGTGGGAGAGACTCAGTAAGTGACAGAGTATTAACTGTTATGGTTAAATACCCAACCTTGACTGGCTATGCAATCTTGGGTTAGTTTCTTAATTTTTAGCATCTCAGATTCCTCATTTGCATAAATGGTTTATCATGAAAATCAAATGGAATCGTATATACATGATAGAGCGTAGTACAAAGAGTACTATGGGATTGATATGAGCTCTGAGCCAGTGGTCAATCCCATGATGACCTCTTACCAATCTCTGATAAAATTAGGAAAATAAAAACCATATAAAGGGCTTTTCATAAATCTAAGTATGTTCCACAGATCTAATATTTATTCAAAGTACTTATTTTCTCCCAATGTTTTGAATGCTGAAAGATACATTCCAGTAGGAAATGATGATAGATGAAAGCTGAGTGTTTCTGAGAAAGTTTTGTTTCCTTTTATTAAAAGAAATTTTATATATATATATATATATAAACATATGCATATATATATATATGCATGCCTAAGTGACTGAACTACCTGTTGACTGGTTGCTATGATGCACACTGACCACCAGGGGACAGATGCTCAACGCACAGGATCGGGCTCCCTCCTGTCTGGATCGAGCCTGCGAGGATCATCCCCCAAGAGGTCCCAGGTTGCGAGAGGGCACAGGCCAGGCCGAGGGACCCTGTGCACCGGGCTTCTAGTTATTAAGTAAGGATACTAGTCCTTATTTAACAAGAAAAAATGTTGGTAACTCTATGTCCATTATATAATTTAAAGCAATGTACTAGTCTATGAAATCCAGTCAGGGATCTTCTGAAATGTAACAGCAACATGATATGTATGTGCTAGCAGATTACTCTGCTCACTGACCACGGACCCTCAGTTACTGAGATGCCCCTGAGCTTTGAGCTGAGCCTGGTGTGGTTCGGAGGAACCCTCAGCATGGCGCATGCATTCACCCAGGATTCACACAGAACTGAAAAGGGTGAGCGCAGTGCCTTGCTGCTCCACTGTGTGAGCACACCTGCTGTCTGCAGCGCCTCCTCACTCTCAATGATGACACCTGTTTACCCACAAAGGATCTTACTTAGCATGTTTCCCAAAAGACTAAATTCATAAAGGTCCCCTCGTCTTCACTGGGCCAGTGCCATGGTCCTGTCTCCGTCCTCATTGCCACCCTCATTCCCACGTTCAGTACTTGGTCATTATCTTCTTTGAGGGGAGATAGGATTGGGATTATTTCAAATTAAAGGAAATTCCACGGCTGCCAAGTGCCAACACCAGTAAATAATGTGTATCTTGGGTCCTAATATCAAAGGTTTCTCTGTTCCTCCCACTTGGAATACAAGTGCTCAGGTTTGAACTTGGCATCCATAAACCTAGACGGGGATGCCAAGCGCATGACAACGCTCTCCAGAGCCGTAGGGGTACCACTTTCCACTCCCCAGATCATAAACCCATCGAGATCAAGCAGGCTCTCTCACCTGGAAAACATTACACCGTGAAATAAGCCAGACACAGAGACACATATTGTCTGAGTCCATGTATATGAGGTACCTCGCGTAGTCAACTTCATAGAGACGGAAAGTAGATGCGGGTTACCGGGGAAGGGGGAGGTGAGAATGGGGAGTTAGTGTTTCACGGGGACAGAGGTTCAATTTGAGATCCCGAAAAGGTTCTGGAGATGATCGTGCTGATATTTGCACAACATTGTTGATGTACTGGTGCCACTGAGGAATGATTAAATGGTGAGATTTATGTGACATGTCTTCTACCACAATAACACAAAATGGGACGTTAGCTTGAGGAGCTGATGTGAGAGGACACTGGCAAGTTTATTCAGTCTGGGAAAGCTGAGTCTCAGCTACCAGCAGGTTCTGTTAGAAATATACCAAGTTGGTCAGCCTCAGCTGTGTTGTTGGGCATAGGGACAGAAATTTGGGGATTGTTTTCATAGTGGGGAGGGTTGAAACTAGAAGAGTGAATGAGATAGGAGAGCAAAATGGAAAGAGTGGAGAGGAGGATGGAACAGAGAGAAAGGAAGGAGAGAAGAGGAATAAGGGAAGCAAATAATGTAATCACACTTTGGGAAAGGAAGAAATAAGAGGAATTAATGAAGGTGACCCTCCAAAAAAGTAATCAGAGCCTGGCCAGTGTTGCTCAGTTGGTTGAGTGTTGTCCTGTGCACCGAAAGGTCACTGGTTTGATTCCCGGTCAAGGCACTTACCTAGGTTGCAGGTTTGATGCCCAGTCAGGGTGTACTGGAGGCAATCAATTGATGTTTCTCTCTCACATTGATGTTTCTCTCTCTCTCTTTCCCTCTCCCTACCTCTCCTCTCTAAAACCAATACAAACATATATATATTTTTAAATAACCAGAAAGGTAAGGCAATGAGGTGATATTTTCCATAAATGCTCATGTTTTGCTACATAGAAATTAAGGGAGGAAAGTACTGAGAATAGAGTTTGGTTTCTCATTAAAAACTTACAAGCAGTAATATCACAATCCATTTTTTGTGTTTGTTTTGTATCCAGTTTCTAACAAACTGGTGGTAGAGAGAGAGAATAAGAATGTGAAGGTGAATGGGAAATTTACAAACTGGGGCAATATTTGATAGAGACTAAGAAATAATGGTTCATATTTTTTAGATGTGATAATGGTATTGTATCTGTGTGTATTTGTTAAAGTACTTACCTTTTAGAGATAGATACCAAATTTTTACAGATTAAATTATACGATTTCTTGAAACATAATTCAGACAACGTAGGTGAAGAAGTGGTTTGGATATAAATGAAACAAGATTGGGCATGAGTTGATAATTATTGGAAGTGGTTGGTGGTTATATGGGGTTCATTATATTTTTCTATCTACTTTAATGTATGTTTGAAATTTTCCATAATAAATGGTTTATATTATCAATGATTGAAACACCAATGAATGTAGGAAGGAGATGTATACAAAACTTTGTCCCAAGCATGCCCACACAGCATAATATTCTGAAATGTAAGGTAAACTGAACTCAACCAGCATTCAGTTTACTTTAGAATATGAGCTGCATTATTTGATAATGTACTTTAAATTATTCAGTGCCAGAACAGATTCCAAAAATAAATGCAGAACTCATTAATTGTAAGTAATTCAAAATTAAAACAATGAGTTGGCACTTTGCACTTTTTCCAACCAGCAAATCTAAAAGAAAATCTAAAATAAAAGCAATGTTAGCAAGACTGGGGGGAGGGAAGGAGAGCATATGTATTGCTTGGGGCAGTGTAAATTGTCGTTATCCTTTTAAAATACCTTTGAGCTGAGTGTGAAATAATCTTATTCACTATTGAAATACATTTGTGTAGAGAGAAGTAAAGAGTATTTTAAAAGGCAGTTGACTCACATAACAGATTCTATTTCCTTTTAGTCTTGAAATGCATATGGACATATTTTGCTTTAAAATAATTATGTGAGCATAAATTTCTGACATGCATTTTTGTTTAACATATGAACATTTTTTATAACTCTTAATAGTAAAAAATCTTTTAATTTTTAATAGCAGCATGTTATTTCACCACCCAGTTAACATTCCTCTGTTGGACATTTAACTTGCTTCCAAATGTTTACTGTTAAAAATATAATTTGTACATACATTTATTAATTTATCTAAATATCTCCCCAGGCTAAATACATAGGAATGGAATTTCTGAACCAAAACATATTACCGTTTTTAGAAGTTCTTGCTACATATTGCCCACTTTCTGTCCTGAACATTTGTGCCTCGCTAGTCCCAGAAGCAATATTAGCACTTCTCAGACATGGGTGTGCACACGAGTCACAGGGGCTCTGGGTAAATGCAGCTTTCGATTCAGTAGGTCTGGGAGGGGCCTGAGATTCTGCATTTCTAACATGCTCCCCGATGCTGCCAGTGCTGCTGGTCCACGGACCACACTCAGAATAGCCTAGTATCTATAATAATAAAAGCATAATACGCTAATTAGACCAGACAGTCAAATGACCTTCTGGACGTCATTCCAGATGTCCTTCCGGATGAAGCCACAGCGGTGGGGGCCAAGGCAGAGGCAGTTAGGGACAATCAGGCAGGCAGATGAGCAGTTAGGGGTGATCAGGCAGGCCGGCAGAGTGGTTTAGGGGCCATCAGGCAGGCAGGCAAGTGGTTAGGGTGATCAGGCAGGCAGGCAGAGTGGTTAGGGCCGTGGTCGGCAAACTGCAGCTCGCGAGTCACATGCGGCTCTTTGGCCCCTTGAGTGTGGCTCTTCCACAAAATACCACGGCCTGGGTGAGTCTATTTTGAAGAAGTGGCATTAGATGAAGTTTAAGTTTAAAAAATTTGGCTCTCAAAAGAAATTTCAATCGTTGTACTGTTAATATTTGGCTCTGTTGACTGATGAGTTTGCTGACCACTGGGTTAGGGTGATCAGGCAGGCAGGCAGAGGCCATTAGGGGCGATCAGGCAGGCAGGCAAGCAGTTAGGGGTATCAGGCAGGCAGGCAGAGTGGTTAAGAGCCAGTGGTCCTGGATTGCGAGAGGGTGCAGGCTGGGCTGAGGAACCCCCCTCCTGTGCACGAATTTCATGCACTGGGCATCTAGTTAAGTATAAAAGAGCTTAAAAACAAAACAAACAAACACAAACAAAAAACATTTTTAGCTTTGGCCAGTGTGTCTCAGTTGGTTGGAGCATCGTCCCATACACCAAAAGGTGGTGGGTTCGATTCCTGGTCAGGGCACATCCCAAGTTGTGGGTTCGATCCCCAGTCAGGAGGCAACCTATTGATTGCCTCTCATATCAATCTCTCTCTCTCTCTCTCTCTCTCTCTCTCTAATTTAAAATTTTTTATTCATTTATTTTTGCTGCTATTTAAGTAACACAAAGTGCTATTGCAAATTTCTTTGTCAATTAGATGAATACAAAAATATGTATATTTTTTGTTTGCAAATCTTAGACTACTAATGATGGTACACATACATTATTGGCCATTTAAAAATGTTCTCTTTTGTGAAGAGTTGGATGATGTCCATTGCCCATTTGTATGTGGGTGTCCATCTTTCTCTTCGGGGTTTTTAAACACACTTGGCCCATTGAGCATACTAATACTTTATTATTTTCCCTGCAACTATGTTTTCTTAAAATTCTATTTGCATTTGCATCTTCATTTCGTGACTGATAGGAGTTTTCAAATATTTTTGTCAACTTTTGATGATTAGCTTCTTTGCTTTTATGCTCAAAAGGTCTTCCCCTACAGAATATCAGAAGGATATTTTTGTATATATTCTTCTAGCTGTTTCATGGAATTATTGACATTTAGATATTTAATATGGCTCCTGTTTTAATTATAAAAGTAATATGCTTATGGGAACTACTTAGGAAATACAGATAAAGAGAACCATTGTTAACATATTAGCACATCTTTATCCAGATATTATAATCTGCAAGCACAGGCTTAAATATATATTCATATACACTATATATATATATATAGTGTATATGAATATATATTTATATATATATATGTAATATATATATATAAATATATATATACATATATATATGTGTGTGTGTGTGTGTACTGTGTGTATATATATATGTGTGTACATATATATATATATTTCTTAGAAAATAGAATAAAGTAATTGAAACCTTTTAAACGTAATACTATACCATAAATAATTATTTTTATGTCAACAAATATTTATAGCATCAGTTTTAATAGATCTGAAGTATTCCATCATTTGTATGCATTATTATTTATTTAGTTTCTAGTTTTTTAGATATCTGATGGTTAAAATTCATGAACATGAAAAAGTGCAGGGATGAGATAATTATATGTGCATCCACATAACAATAACAGCCCCTACATGCACTGACCATGTGCAAGGTACTCTTCCCAGGGCTTTCCACTGTTTAAGCTGCCTTAATCCTCACGAGAGAATATAAGGTGGTAGGATTGCCTCCATCATGCAGAAGTGGAGCTGGGGCACAGGGTGACACTGAACTAGGAAGATCAGGGCCAGCATTTGAATTGAGGGTCTTATTGCCACACATCTCTCTCTCAGTAGAGCACCGCTGTCCGCCAGCTGTTAAACTCAGGACAGGGTGTTCATGTACAGCTGTGGTTCCCCAACACAGGGCCGGGACCACGGCATCAGCACCCCTGGGAACTTGTCAGAAAGGCACCTCTCAGCCCCCACCCCTGACCCACGGAGCCAGAAACTGGTGTAGGGCCCCAGCTTACCTGTGTGAGAACCCCCAGGGGCCCTGCTACCTGTGTAAGAACCCCAGCCCCCCCCCCCACCCACACCACCACCACCACCACCTGTGTAAGAACCCCCAGGGGCCTCTCTACCTGTGTAAGAACCCCAGCCCCCCCCCACCACCACCACCACCACCACCTGTGTAAGAACCCGCAGGCCTGGGTTCTGGCACCTGCTCAGGTTTGAGAATCGCCCACAAGGAGGACGAGTAGGGGGTGTTAGCCTGCTGCAGGATGGCTGGTTGCCAGCTGATGCCTGAACTTAGGCAGGTATCAGTCTTCTCATCTGTAAAATGGGGACAGGACCAGGATGGGATTGGCGGGCAGCACAGAGGTGCCTCTGTAGTTCGTGTGGGCTCGACATTTCTAGGATATGTCTATAATCCTGGAGCCATGAAAACATGGTCTATGACACATCTTAAGAGCATTATTAAAACTGTGCAAAACTGATTTATATTGGGCCCAGGGGAGGAAGTGCGAAGGCAATAATAAAAAGAGAAGTGGACACTGTGAAACTGCATTTGCGATCTTTCAAAGTTAATGTAATAATAATGCACGTTTAAAACGTCGTCATTGACAGCACAGTAACGTGCCCGGCTTTCTTCAGGTTTCCGAGTTAAGACAGCAGCTTCGACTCCGAGGCCTGCCCGTGTCAGGCACCAAGACGGCGCTCATGGACCGGCTGCGGCCCTTCCAGGACTGCTCGGGGAGCCCCGTGCCCAGCTTCGGGGACATCACCACCGTCACCTTTCCCGTCACGCCCACCGGTGCTCTGCCCCATTACCAGTCCTCCCCGTCCGCCGGCGCCTTGTCCAACGGCTTCTACCACTTCGGCAGCACCAGCTCCAGCCCCCCCATCTCGCCCGCCTCGTCCGACCTGTCGCTGGCCGGGTCCCTGCCCGACACCTTCCACGACGCGTCGCCCTCCTTCGGCCTGCACCCGTCCCCGGGGCGCCTGTGCCCCGACGAGAGCCTGGTCAGCAGCCTGCACGGCGGCGGCGTCCCTCCCGAGCTGGACGGGCTGGACTCCGAGAAGGACAAGATGCTGGTGGAGAAGCAGAAGGTGATCAACGAGCTCACCTGGAAGCTGCAGCAGGAGCAGCGGCACGTGGAGGAGCTGCGCCTGCAGCTGCAGAAGCAGAAGAGGAGCAAGGGCGCCGAGCAGGAGCCCCCGCCCTTCCTGGGGGCGCCCATCAAGCAGGAGGACGCGGCCTCCAGCTGCCCCTTCGCGTCCCGGCAGGTCTCCGCGCACAGACCCGGCGGCCCGGACAGCCAGGCGCAGGCGGGCGGCGCCGCTCCGCTCCTGCTGCCCCCGGGCAGCGGCCACTGCCTGGAGGCCTCGGGGCAAGCCCACGCACTGTCCTCCACGTTCCTCAGCCCGCAGTGCTCGCCGCAGCACTCGCCTCTGGGGGCCGTGAAGAGCCCGCAGCACATCAGCTTGCCCCCGTCGCCGAACAACCATTACTTCCTACCTTCATCGGCAGGTGCTCAGGGAGAAGGGCACGGGGTCTCCTCACCTGCCAGCACCCAGGTGTGTACTGCACAGGTAAGAATGCCTTGCCCACCCCCGCCTTGCTGCACCCCCTTCCTGGAAGTGGGGTGTGGAGTTGCAGAGCTAAGAGCTGGTGTTGGAACTTTCAAAGTCCAACAGCACCTCCCGGACACGGAGATTCTGGGGCCTTCCGAACAGACGGGCTTGCTTCTCTGGGGCGGAGATGGGCACCCTGGTTCTGTAAAAAGCTGGATAAGAAATATGTTTGGCTTTGGGAGCATTATGGTCTCTGTCACAACTACTCAACCCTCCCCTGCAGCATGAAAACAGCTGCAGACAGCTTATAAACAAGTGCACGTGGCTGCGTTCCAATAAAGCTTTATTTACAAAAACAGGTTTGGCTCCCAGGGCTGTAGATTGCCAAACTCTGTTTTAGGATTCCTTGGCACCAAGCCTCAGCATAGGCCCAACCAATTCATTCCAAGAGCCAAAGGGGAAGTTACCTGGTCTCTGTGTGGTGGTCTGCAGAGTGCAAATATTTACTGAGCACCTACTGTGTGCCAGCCCAGACCCTCTTCCAGTCTCTGGGAACTAGTGCTGAACTAACCCAAAAAAATCCCTATTCTCATGGGGAGGCAGACAGCAAATTTAAAAAATAAATAAAATATATAATGTATTAGAAGATGATACATCTTATAGAGAGAAAGCAGAGAAGGGGGGTGAGAAGTTTGGAAATTTGCAACCTTAAGTAAAGGGGCCAGGGACATTTGAGCAAAGCTTTCAAGAAGTAAAGGAGAAAGCCTTGTGAATATTTGGGGTGCAGGCACTCTAGACAAAGGAGGAACAGCAAGTGCCAAGGCCCTAGGAGGGAGCGTGCATGGAATGTTCAAGCATCAGGTGGAAAGCCAGTGTGCCTGGGCTAGAATGAGAGCGGAATTGTAGGAGACAGCTCAGAAGAGTAACTGTTTCACAGACTAGACCAAGGTGATCATCAAAGACTTTACTTTGTCTATGAAGCCAAAGAATTGTTAGGAACATCTCTTTAAGTCTATCTGAGAAAAGGTTACATCAAGCATGTCAAACTCGTGGCCCACCAGCGCGAGTGTGACATGCTTGGATTACATCATGAAAAGATTCTGAGTGCAATGGCATTAGAAAGAGAGAAGGAAGAAAACTGACACTAATTGCACTCCTGCCATGTACATGTATATGTGTATGAGTAATCTTGTTAATTGTCACAACAATCTTTTGGCCTCTGATTCATTATTCTTAATTTGCCACTGGGAAAAGTGTGGCTCGGGGAGATGAAACTGGGATTATCTGATTCTAAAGTACATGCTCCTTTCACACTGACTATTCTCTACTCTGGGTGTAGAGGTGTGGCCATAGGGAATGAGAAGACATTTTTGCAAACCCAGTGGAGCAATACATTCAAATGAATGATGCCCACCCATTTGGGAGGAGTTGGGACTGAAATGCATTATCATCATCATTGACAACATTTACTGAATGCATAGTGTCCTGGGCAACAAAGGTAAACACAGCCCTTTTTACATAGCTCTGCACATTCAGTTCTAACGATATCGATACTCTCCAGAAGAACCAACATTCGTACAGTGATTTACAGTTTACAAAGCACCCTTTGAAGACATGAGTGATTGCTTGATAAAAATATATTGAGCAATCCAGGATAACATTACTGACTTGTGTCTATGACATTGTGGTGGGGGTAGGGGTGGCAGATTGATCATGAAGGGCTAGAAAAGTCTGGTAAGGCTTTGAGAAGGGGGTAGACTTAAAAGAAAGTGTAGAGTTCAAAAAGGGGGAAAGGGCATTCCATGAGGGGATAAAAAAACGATAGGGAGGTAGCATGTACAGGGCATGCTAAGGGAAGCTCATAGAGGGATTCGTGGAACTTAAACTTGCAGAAGGAACTAGTCCTTGACTAAAGTCTTAACACTAACGTTGGGGTAAAGAAGCGGAACCCTATGCTGTGGATATGTAGGAGCCCCTGAATGTTTTGAGCAGTAGGTGATACATAAAAGCCAGAACTGAGACTTTGGTAATGGAATTTACCAGGGCCAGTTGTTTCAACAAAGGCTACTCTCAAGAATGCCACTGATGGTCGCTTAACTTGTGCTTCTTTCTTTCTACAGAACTCAGGGGTACATGAGGGCCATCCTGCAAGCTTCTCCCCGCAGCCTGCCGGCCTCCACCCCCCTTTCTCTGGAGCCCAGGCAGACAGCAGTCATGGTGCTATGGGCAATCCTTGTCCCCAAAGCCCAGGTGTACAGCAAAAGGTAGGCATCGGGAAAAAGGTTTAAACTTGGGGTTGACTTTGCCTCTTCTTTCTTCTGTGGATTCTTTTCATCCCAATGATGAGGTTCCCATTACTGAATAAATGGCAGAAATAAATGACATTTTAGATAGAAACAGGCCTGAAATGGATGTACCAATATAAGTTATAGGAGGTACTTCAAGAAGTCATTTCCCGGCGTTATTCTAGAAGTCATGGTGAATAACATGACCCTGGTATGTTTGTGAGACACCGTGGCGAACAAACCAGTTTCCGTGAAGCTGAAATAGGGGAGCATGGGACATACTGCTGGAGAAAGTGAAATACATGGATCTGTGGAAAGAATCAGAGGGATCCAGAACGTTGGGGTCAGAGTGCAATATCTCTGCAAAAAAAAAGGAAGAGATGATGCATTTCAGCAGGTGGAAGAGTTAGGGACGGGAAGGACCCAGGATGTGGGGAGTCCAGGGACAGCGGGGAGGTGATAAGGAGCAAGCATGATGGCCAACACAGAAGTGCAGCATACTGCCTGCCGGGGTCAGGGTCCTGGAGACAAACGTTGGAGTGGCCTATCCACAGGGCACACTCAGTGCACGAGGCTGGTCTCCAAGAGATTCTCCCAGCCGTGCCTGCTGCTCTCTGCAAATGCACCAGCCCCGAATGGAACAGCTGGGGGATAAGTTACTCTGGAAACTCCTAGGGTGGTGGACTTCTTTGGATTGGACTACACTCTTTTACTTCATTTCCTTTTCTCATCTTGCTTTCTCCTAACAGAATAGGGTGCAACGTGGAGCGAGAAATGAATCTGTGAGGTTCCCATTCTAAAATGCCTCCAGCAATAAGTCCATAGTGATATATACTATTGTTAATCTACTGGGTTTGTTTTCCTAGCCCTCGCTCTCTTTTTTCCCTTAAATCTATTTTCCCAAAATTTAGCCTGTAGTTTCCATTACAGAGTCAGTACCATATCTGACACATGAATTGTCTGCTTCTGCATTTGACTCACACAGATGGCTGGTTTGCACTCTTCTGATAAAGCAGGACCAAAGTTTTCAATTCCATCCCCAACATTTCCTAAGTCAACTTCAACAGTTGCAGAGATAACACAGCCTCCATCCTATGAAGATGCAGTAAAGCAGGTAACCACATGATTTGTTCTTTATTGAAGAATGGGCTGGCTGAATTGGACTATGTTTTACATGGGTTCATGCATGTGGATTCTGGTATTGAGTGCATCTGGTGCCTCCCACCAGAATGGACAGTGTCTAGATGCTAACTATAGAAAGGTGCTGATGTGTATGTAAGCTGTGTGAGGCCAAGAGAGAGAAGAGGTTTGTCTGGGTACCCAGATGACTGGACTTAGTGCCAGCTCGGCCACCAGACAGCTGCACTCCCACTAAGGCTGGGCAAGTACTCAACTTCTCTTATATGAAACAGGGCCAATATCTCCTTTGTAATGATTCCAAATGATATAATACTTATCTCTACCATTCTAATACCAAATGTCCAGGCACCAGATAGGTACCCAAATATATGAGAGCAATGGTCAGTGTGACTCTTTCTGGCGTTCTTCCTAGCTTCAAATTTCACTGTTCCTGGCAATATATTGATGGTTATGGAGCTGGATAATAACAGAGGTTCATTTATGTTTGAAATTTTTCAAAAGAAAAGGTACAAAAAGAAAAGCAATTCATGGTCTTATTTTCCAAATGGCTTGAGTTTGGATAAAGTATCAGCTAACCCTTCATATGTGCTCAATCCGATGGTCTTAGGCTCTACAGCAGCAGTTCTCAACCTGTGGGTCGCGACCCACAGGTTGAGAACCGCTAGCAGGGTCGCCTAAGACCATCGGAAAACACAGATATTTACATTACGATTCATAACAGTAGCAAAATCACAGTTATGCAGTAGCAAAGAAAATAATTTTATGCTTGGGGGTCACCACAACATGAGGAACTGTATTAAAGGGTCACGGCATTAGAAAGGTTGGTTATTTTAAATATGTAGGAGATTTTATGCAAAAATTAGGCTTTCTCATTTCAGAAAAATTAGGGGATGTGTCTACACTGAGGCCACACTTCTTTCAGAAAACAGTCACCTGAGGCAGTGTAGCCACTGCCTTCTTGAACCACAGCATAGGTTCAGCACTCCACCCTTCTCTCCTGTTCTACATTGGGACCATTTGCATTCCTGCCAGACCCTGCAGGCATCTAATGCCTCCTGGACTGGTGAATGGCTCGTTCTTGGAACAGTGCTCCCATCTGTATTGGTTATTGACACCTGTGTTTATTGGGACTGGACTCTCAGAGGAGTGAGATCAATATATGTCTTAGTTCTCCCCATTTCCTTTCCCTGGTATCTGTAAATATCAACCTGGTATCTGTAAATATCACAGTTTCAAAAGAAAAGAAAAAGGCCAAGCAAAGTGAATTTCCATAAATAAGACTCTACTTAATGCCGATGAGCCAGAGGGGCGGGGTCCAGTCCCTACAGGTGTTGACAAGTTCCACAAACTACTGCAATGAAGAACTAGGGAAATATGAGCCACATTCTTGGGCCATATTCACTTCAGAGTGAGATAAGGGGCCAAAAACCAGTTACACCCATGTTTATAGTAGCATTATTCACAAAAGTCAAAAGGTGTAAGCAAACCCGTGTCCATCAATGGATGAATGGATAAACAAAATGTGGTATATACATACAATGAATATTATTCAGCCTTAATGAGGAAGGAAATTCTGACATGGATGAACCTTGAAGACATTACGCTAAGTGAAATAAGCCAGTCACAAAAGGAAAAATACTATATATGAATCCACTATAAGGTATCTAGAGTAGTCAGGTTCATAGGGACAGAAAGTAGAATGGTGGTTGGCAAGGCCTGGAGGAGAATGGAATGGGGAGTTGTTAATTAATGGGGACAGAGTTTCACTTTTGCAAGATGACAAAAGTTCTGGAGATGGATAGTGGTGATAGTTGCACAACAATGTGAATGTACTTAATATCACTGAACTGTACACTTAGGAATGGTTAAGATGATAAATTTTATGTTTTGTGTATTTTACCACAATTAAAAATATAACTAGCCAAACCTAGTTCAAAAATATGTGGTGCTGCTTCTAATGATTTCCTATCAAAGAGGAAGCCACCTTCTGACTTCTCTGTCCTCCTTTGGTTAATTCATAATAGCAAATGACTCGCAG
Source organism: Eptesicus fuscus (assembly GCF_027574615.1). Taxonomy (NCBI): domain Eukaryota; kingdom Metazoa; phylum Chordata; class Mammalia; order Chiroptera; family Vespertilionidae; genus Eptesicus; species Eptesicus fuscus. Next base: position 6,763,830 of record NC_072492.1, on the reverse strand, counting down.
TCAGCAGATGGATGAACTCCTGGATGTCCTCATTGAAAGTGGAGGTAAGACTGCCTGTGTTCTGCCCATCAGGATACTCTGCACCTACATGTACTCTAGGGAGTAAACCCAGCTGCTCACTGTAAATGGGACTGAAAGTCTATGGGTACAGTGGTCACTCCATCTGAGCTTCCTGTCCACTTTGGAGCAGACAAAGGAAGGCATTGTGGATGACTCCTCTCTGCCATTGTCCCTTTGTCCTCAGAACATTTCCACCAATCATTTTAACAGTTTTCATGCTCCAACTGTTTCCTAACTTTTCTCTTTTTATAGTATTTCTCTCTACCGTTCTAATCCCAGTGTCCCTATCTTCATTGTGAGAAGGATGGAGAAGATAAAACAAGTTTTGTGCTACCTACTCAAAATGATATTCAATTATTAATCTCCCATTAGATGGTCCATTCATGCTTAAATGTCTTTCAAGCTAGCAATAAAAAATTTTGACATATTCTTTTTCCCCTTTTAAGTCATGTATTTATTTTTTTAATTATATAATATGTACTTAGAATTTGAAACCATATAAATGAATAAGGTCACACAGGAGAAAGTGTAGATAGAAAGAAAAAAATCTCAGGTAACAACACTTAAAGTTTCAGAGAAAGAGGGTCCAGGCTCAAGGCTGCACTGGACCAAGTCCCCGCCTTTGGGCAGTTTGCAGGCTGGTGAGGGAGACTGACAACAAGTAAGTGAACAGGCAATTCCTCCATTGTGACAGGAGAGAAGAAGGAAAAGATGGGCACAGATGTATGTATCTTTGTAAGTTTTATGATGGAAAGATGAGAAGGTTCATATCAGACACCTTTATATTTTAAATACAGTATGTGGCAAGGTCAGCAGCGAGTCAGTGTGCAGAAGGGGAGCATGGGAGATTCAAGGAAAGAAGAGAAGTTATTAATCAATCATGAATAAATTGAGTTTTCTGGAGAAACACAGTAGGATTGCTAGGCAATATTAAATGCCAATTGTAGTCTTGACATGAACGTAAAGGAAACTGGTCAGTTTCATTGTGTAATTATTCTCTTACAATGTCCAGCTAATCCAGGGTAGGCTCAGAAAATATAGATGGTAAGATTTACCCAAGTGTGGAGTTTTGTCATGGGAGAATAGTGGAAGGAGAAGAGAGAAAACACATTGAGGGTATTTATAAGAGAACTAGGGGCCCAGTGCACAAATTCGTGCACCTTGAAAGGAACCATGGGCCACGAGGCTGTGGTGGGCACAGGGACGTGTCTCAGTCCATCCTCCATCTTCCCTCCCACCACAGCCCCCTGTCCCCTCTCTGCTGGCAGCCCTGCTCCTGCCACCACCGCTCCCACATGCTGATGGCGCTGGCCCTGCTCGCACCCACTGATAGCATGAAGTGATTGGGGCCAGCGCCAGCAGCAGGTGCAAGCGGGGCCAGCACTGTCAGCGGGTGCGAGGAGTGGCTGCTGCTCTGATTGCCCCTCAGGAGCAGGGGGAGGTGAAGAAGCCCTCAGGAGTGATTGGGACTGGTGCCAGACACCAGCAGCAGGTGTGAGCAGCGGCTCCTGTACCAGCTGTGGGTGTGAGCAGGGCCAGTGCTGGCAGTGGGTGTCAGTGGTGGCTCTAGTGCCATCAGCAGGTGTGAGAGGCGGCTGCCAACCCCTATTGCCCCTCAGGAGTAGGGGGAAGTGGAGAAGCCCTGAGGGGCGATCAGGGCTGGCAGCCACCACTCTCACCTGCTGATGGTGCCAAGCAATCAGGGGTAGCACCAGGCACTGACAGTGGTTTCGAACAGCAGCTCCAGCAGCAGGTTTGAGTGGTGGCTCTGGCAGCAGGTGTGAGCAGGGCCAGCGCCAGCAGCAGGTGGGAGCAAAGAATTTTCAGTAACCACCAGAGGCTTGCGCCAATGACAGTGATTGGCACCCCACCTTGGTCTGGCACCCCCACTCCCCTGCTCCACCAACCCACCACTGCCGACACTCACCATGTTCTGCGCACACCCCCTGATGGTCAGCGCACATCATAGTGACTGGTTGTTCGGTTGTTCAGTTGTTCCGCCATTTGGTCTATGTGCATATTAGGGTTATATATAATTATAATGGTGGACCAGGTAATATAGATTGGAAAGAAAAGAAATGAAAACCAGAAGGGGTGGATGAATGGTGATAAAATAGTGGTGTCTGTAGATTAGAGTGACTCCTTGTGACTGAGAAATTGTTGTTGTTGGGTAAGTTAGATGACTAGGAGGGCATGCATTGCGAGTGAGAAATTTTGCTTGATATTGAGCTTTCAGAGGGATAAAGTATTTGGAAATGATAAGGTCCAGGGTGTGTCCAGCAGAGTGAAAATGAAGGAATCACTGAAGTTGAGGGCAATGGTGATGTCAAGGAACTGAGAGGCCAGCTGGACAATGGGTGACTTCTGAGGATGCTGAAATCACAGAGAATGACAAGAGTTGAAGTGGGGAAAAGGCAATGAACTAGGGAATAGAGTTTTCAGTGGATGAGGAGGCCTTGTGTGGGGTAGGATGGTGGGGAGAGCAGCATGACCCTGAAAACCAGGAGTTATAAGGTGGGGGAGTAATAATCAGAGAGTGGCAGCAGGAAGACTCACCTTCTGCTCTGAAGTACAGGAGCCCACACTGAGGGTGTAACCAGGGTACAGTGTCCTCAGGGGACAGACAGGTGTCAGTGAAGGAGCAGGTAAAGGAACCCGCTTTGAGAATTTGATAAACACAAAGTGAAATTTCCAGAAAAAAAATTATGTGAGGAGAGACCAGGCGGGGTCAGGGGGATAGGGATGTATAGAGCGGTCTGGAGATGAAAGAGGGTAGTGAGCAGTGACCAGAGAAGCATAGCCACCTCCTGCATCTGAGTGTAACTCATTCATTCCAAAGATTCACATTGTGTGGCATGCTCTATTTGAAGTGATTTGACAATTCCCATTGTGTTTTACCAACAGAAATGCCAGCTGATGCCAGAGAGGATCATTCGTGTCTTCAAAAAGTCCCAAAGATGCCTAGGTCTTCCCGAAGCCCTACTGCTGCCCTCCCCAAGCCTTCTGCTCCCTTTGAACAAGCGTCTTCAGGAGGCCAGCTCTCATTTGATCACTATGGCACAGACAGTGATGAGCACCTTGAAGTCTTATTAAATTCCCAGAGCCCCTTGGGAAAGGTGAGCGATGTTGCCCTTCTAAAAATTGGGAGTGAAGAGCCTTCTTTCGATGGCATAATGGATGGATTCTCTGGGAAGGCTGCAGAAGACCTCTTCAATTCGCATGAGATCTTGCCAGGTCCCCTCTCCCCAATACACACTCAGTTTTCACCTTCTTCTGTGGACAGCAGTGGGCTGCAGTTAAGCTTTACTGAATCTCCCTGGGAAACCATGGAGTGGCTGGACCTCACTCCACCAAGTTCCACACCAAGCTTCAGCTCACTCACCACCAGCGGCCCTAGCATCTTCAACATTGATTTTCTGGATGTCACAGATCTTAATTTGAATTCTCCCATGGACCTTCACTTACAGCAGTGGTAGAATGCCTGATGCAAAAATGCTAAGGAAGGCCAATAGGAATTCTACAACCACAAATATTTGTATTATCCAAAAGGAGGAGCAGGAGGAGGGGGAGGAGGAGGAGGAGGAAATTTAAAAGAAGCAATGGAGATTTCTGTGACAACAGCACAAATAGGAGTAATATATATATATATATATATATATATATATATATAGTAATATTTACCAACATTCAATGACTGTTGCTGATTTTAGCAATGCACTTAAAATGTGCTTTCTCAGATCAAGAATGCCAAAAACAATCTTTCACTACCTTTTCAAACACCAATATATTTTCTAACCCATATTTAATTAAGACATTGTTGGGGCATAATTTCACCTTGTAAGCTTTTCTCATGAATTTATTGGAAAAACTGTGGAAGGAAAATGTAAACTTGGGAGTCCAGGAAAGTCAGTCCATCAAAGGTTATAGAAGACACACCTGTGATGGAGGCTGATTCTCATAGCTCTATTACCTGTCTTTCAAAATACAAATAAGGCCCAGTTTCAGTTATGGGGTTCTTGAGGCAGAATAGAGGGACAGAACCAATTCATTCCCAGGGAAGAAAAATCAACTCAGTATCCCTTGGCCACAAAGCGGCCCCATTGGAACAGTTTCCAATCTTCCACCCAGGAGTCTTGGTCACTGATAAAAACTGACCGGCGATTGTTGCAGAGAACCCTTCCCGGAACGTCCCTTTTCCTTAACCAGTTAGCCGAATCACTCCCACCCTCTCTGTGGTGGGAAGCATTGTGAAACAGGCAAGAAACTCCTGCCATGGGAGGTTCTCCAACACAACCCTCCTTAGTTCCAAAGACTAGTGCTGACCACCTAGGCAGATGAAGGACCGCTCTAGCCTCAGAGAGCCATATCAGGGATCACTCAGACAGCGCTAGAGAACACTGTTTCACATATCATGGGAGTAAGTACCATAGGCTGCTGTAACAGGACTGTGTGCGGAGGCCCAGCTTCTTTTTCTGGAATGGGCATGGTCTTGTTTATTTTTCTCCCGCTCAACTTTTCTTTCAAGAGACCAATCCTTTCTTGCTCCTCTTTCAGATATCTTTCTTTTTCTGGCCCAACACTGGGAGAAGAGGACTTCTTAGATCTATCTAACAAGCTGCCATACTCCTAATAAAGCCATATTTCAAAAAGCTAAAATTCCAGGTTTTCCAGGAAAACTCATTTTCCATACGCATAATTTGCTGCAGAAGGAAGGTGAAAGAATGTCCTTAGGAAGAAACTGGTGACTTGGCCCATCAGTCACCATGCTCATTCTCCCCTCATTTGATTTACAGCAATCATTGATTTGGGAAATTGGAAATCATTATATTGTAGAGATACATTTACAAGGAGAGAGTGTTTAGGTATGGATTTCTGAAAGAAAACACAATTGTGCATTGAAAACAGTGGAAGGAAGAAAAGACAATGGTGTCTTGTGCATTCCTCATTACCTCTCAAGCTTGTGCTGGGGGTTGAAAAACTCAGCTGTCGGGACAGTCTCCCCAAGGTGCACTGTGGCTTCACCGTTTTTATAGTGTTGCATGCTGTAGAAAGTAGCTGTTGTTGTTGTTGTTTTAATTTAAATCACTAAGGCACTGTTTTCTTACTTTGTAAAAAATGTTGTTCACTGTGCACTTATGGAGAAAATAACCAAAAATGTTGTGATTTTAGAAGTTCTTTTTTTGATAAACCAAAGATTTAGAAATCATTCCATTGTTAACTTGTAAAACTTGTGTGAACAGAGTTTTTGGTGACTGCTACTCTGAAAGCTGCCAGAGCTTATTAGGGGTGGGGGATATGTATATATTTATATATATATATATCCACACACACATGCATATGTGTATGGATATATATATGTGTGTGTATGTGTCTATGTATGTACACATATATACATGCATATGTATTGATACATACACATATGTGTATGAATCTTGTAAAGCAGTGTTACAGAGATCTATACCAAAAACCTTTAAGCCTCAATCTGCTGTGAAATGATACTTGGTCTTTCTCACTACGAGTTTCTAATTAACCAACCAGACTACACATTGCCTCTCTGTGTGTGACTGAGGGCTCCAGCCGATAACTCACAGCCACTTGCTTACTGTGAACAAGCTCATCTTGACAATGGACATGGATGTGAAAGACAGAACAGCTTCACCATTAGCAGCTGGAAACGGCAATACAGTCTCTCCTGGAGAGCATAAAAGGAACATTAAAATCCTTTTACATTCCTTGATCTGCATTGTGCTTTAAAAGATCCACATGGTGAATTTTTCATTTTGCTTTTATGTCGGTCATCAGAACCAAAAATCTAGGGGAGACTGGAGGGGATGACCAATCTTTTCTTTGAAGATGAAGCATGGGGAAGAAACCCTTATTAGCACATTCCTCACATTTGTTTATTCCTCAGATGTTGAAATTCTATTTGGATCTTAACAAAGCTTGCTGGTCAGTACATTTTTCATGTGTTACGTTGTGTGATTTGTATGTTATCCTCCTCACCCTTTACTTCCTTTGGAAAACAAACTCATAGTGTCCCTCCTCTGAGACTGTGGCCTGAGTGTTAATTATTTTTTTCCCTTGGGTAGTCCCATCTGAAGAAATAGACTTGGTTAGGCGGCCTCTGCACTTTGCAAGTTTCTGCATCTTTAGGGATCTTTTTAGGTTATTACCTTGTACTGATATACACACCTCACACTTGACAAAAGATGGATCCTACTTGCTGCTGCAAACCAACACACTTAATGCAGATCAGACCCTGGATTATTGATCTCAACCTCCTTCCACAATCTCCACACAGCATACTCACTCTGTCTCTTCATAGCTCAGATGGTATATTTGTGGGATAAAACTGGGGATAATTGGGGGAAATTTGATGAAATTGGCTTCTCCCCATGGATCAGATCATTCATGTTAATTCATCTGTCTCCTATTGGGGATTTTTAAGTTCTTTTAATCTCTTAGTTGTGTCCTCTGTTTTGGTGACAAATTGGGCCTGATAAAAAGATGTACAGAGACTTCAAAAGATGGAAGCATTCATGTTTCTTAATTATCTTAGGCCTGAAAATAACTACCTGTGGTTTTCTTACTCTTGGCACCCCATGGGGCAGCAGACCTGCAGACATTTGCAGACCTTTGAATGCTGATGTAGTCCCTTAGGTTCAGACTTTCCAAAGGAGTAGAAAATTCATTTGTGCAAATGCTGTCATTAAGCCGGTGCTTATTAGTTGTAGCCCTGCTTCTAACAATGTTATTGATATGACACATATATTATATTATGAGGGAAAGAGAGGAAAGGGGGGGAGGAAAGGAGGAAAGGAAGGAAGGAAGGAAGGAAGGAAGGAAGGAAGGAAGGAAGGAAGGAAGGAAGGAAGGAAGGAAGGAAGGAAGGAAGGAAGGAAAAGAGGAAAAAAAGAACAGGAGGGAGGGAGAGAGGGGAGAAGAAAGGTCCCAACTTCCTGATCTATGAACCTCTCAGTTCACCTAAGACATTGCATGTTGAAAAGTGAACCACACATTTTTAGATGAGAAGTCATCCTTTAGAAATGCAATGATTGTACCATAAATGAGGAAACCAAGAGAGTCTCCACCTACGTAGTCACGGGTCTGAGAACTGAAGACCTTTGCCATTCAAAGCATTCATTTCCAATTTGAACAAAAAGAATGAATTAAAAACAAGCATTTGAGACAGTCCTTTTCAAAAATTATTTAAATTCTATCAGCTCTCCTAAAAACAGATCATGGTGTGGCTGAAAACTCCTGCATCAAATTTACTCATCCAATAGATAATTACTTGATGTCTAACCTGTGCAAATCACACAAATCCTCAGATATCCAATACCACACTAAGTACTGGTTCAGAATTTGAGTGGCTGGGGAGTTGCAGTTGCTATAAGCAAGAACACTGGGAAATTCCCAGTCCTCAAACCAGAAACCCTTTAGCCGTGATAAAAAAGGGTGTCCCCATTTTTCTAGAAGAGAGAACAGAGGGCTCTTTTTAGCTAAGAGATATCACCCACACTAACATTCTTTTCTTGTCTCTTTCTCAATGACCAAGCAGCAGTAGTATACATCACTTGGAGATCTTTCAATATCTCCCACCATGTCAAACATTTGTGAGCATTTTAGGGTTTATTTCTATCTCCAGATACAGAAACCCATGAAAATTGGGGATGGGAGAAGAAAACATCTTGCCCTACCACTGATCCTCCATCTCCATAGCAAGCTCTCTGGACAACAAGGACACTTACTGCAGGGGCGGGGTGTCCGAGGTGAGCCTCCATCCTTAGCAGAAAAGCTGTGGAATGTGAAGGCACTGTCTTCTGCCTTGGGTTTTGCTGCATCCCTTCACAGTGGGAAGCTCACCAAAGCTGGCACACTGCTTGCTATCAGAGACAGGGAACTTGGAGTGAAAGGGTCTGAGCTCTTTGTTTTCCTATAAATCCAGCATAACCCCGCAGGGTGGTGCAGAGGCTGAAATTGCTAGTGCCTTATTAGAAAGACGGTATTAATGGACCCTGAATCCAGGCCCTGGAAAAAGACGGGCCTCTGGTGCTGAGAGTGGCTCCGGTGTGTTCGGGAGCTGGGTTTGATTGGAGAATCCACATTTTCAGAGGACCCCAGGCTAGGCTGAGACTATGCATGAAAAGATAAGTTTAAGACAAGAAAAGATCTTGGAAGAATTTTGCTAGCATCTGCCAGGGAACTCATAAGAGGACTCATTGAGCTCAATAATGTGCCAGGAAGTTCCTTCGGATTCTAGGATTTGGCAGTTTCCCCCTGTGAATTAAGACAAACTCCTGAAAGTCTCTTGTGCTTATTGTAACCACCTGCTGGCGATATGAGTTTCCCATAAATGGCTTAACAGCTTCTGGGTGTTCACCGAAAGGGAGAATAACCATGGGGATTCTGGATGCTATTCTGATGTTTTCCAAAGGAAGGGAAGCCACATGCCCGAGGGTTCCTCTCCAAGGTGGGAAGAGGGCAGTGCTTGCTGGGTGCTTGAAACCCTCCTTGCTGAAACACAACGAGGTGCTTTGTAAAGAAATCAAAAGAACAAGCATACATTTTCTGTGGGGACCCCGTGAGGTATTGTTTCATGCTGGTCTCCTTGGCTCAACTATACATAACCAGAAAGAAATGTGGGTTGCCAGGAAGAGAAAAGAAGCAATGGCTAAAATACCAAAGTTGGCATGTGTTCTTTTTAAATATATATATTTTTAAATAAAATGTCTATTTTAAAAAAGAGATGTAAGCTTTTTTCTTGACCATATGATGTATCAAGCACTGTACTGAGCCCTTCAATTGTGTGATTTCATTTAACCCTCACTATGGCGCCAGGAAGTAGTACTATTACTGTCCGTATTTTACATGTGAGGAAACTGAGGTTCAAAGAAGCTAAGCTGATTAAGGCTATACAACTAGACAATGCCAAAAGCCAGTAGACAAACTTTCCTCATCATCAAAGCCCCCAATCCTCAACACTGCACATCTCGCCTGCTCTTACACTGGTCATATTAGTAAATTGAGGACTTGTGTGAAAAGAACTGACTCTCAAGGTACATATCTGCCTATTAAAATACATACACACACAGCTTAGCCAACCCAACGTTTTCATCAGTTTGGCAACTAAGCAAACTGCATAATATAGAATTTGGCTTCCAGATGACCTATATGTACAGACTCCCTAAGTAAGATGCAGTTTTTAATCTGCTTTCCTCTCCTAAATATATTCCTGCCATTTTCTTGTCCATGATTATTATAAAACACATCGAAGAACTGAGCTATTGTGAGAAGATCCCTAGTTCAGGCTAGAATTGATCATATTCCATGCCATGGCTCTGCCTTCCTGCTGTGGCTTTAGTTTCTGGTGAACTCTCCCCACATAGAAGCAAGAAGGTAACAGGTTGCCAGCAGCCAGACTAGCAATTCCAACAAAGGAGAGTCTTCCTTCCTGCGTCCCAGCAGGAATCTCACAGCGGCTCTCAGTGGTCTGGGAAGGGGGCAGGGAGGATGTCCTTGTGGCCACGAGAATGAGGCAAACATTCATTCATGAGGCCTGGATGCCTTCTTAGCCCTGAGGCAGGGAGTGGGGTCATTCAAATCACATGCACGGACGGTGGAGAAGGGAAAATCAGGGTGCAACTACCAAAAAGGGCCACGGATGCGGAAAAGACACAAGCAGTGGACTTCTACTACACAAACCCTGCTTCCAATTTTGTCATCTAGTGAAGGAGGCAAACAGGAATGACACACAGTCTGATCACGGAAGCAAGTGCCGGTGAAAATCGTGTTCTTTCACGGGCTCCCAAGGAAAGCATTGCAAGAGACCCTTGCATTGGAGGTTGTGGCATGATACAATTTATTTGGATGGGAATAGAAGGCTATGCCCAGGTTCCCAGTATCTCATCTCCATCTGTCCCTCTGCGAAAAAAAGTCCAATCTTGTCTTCATCAGGCCCAGAAATAGGGCCAGTGTCCAGACATTTTGCGCAATTGATTCAGTCCATGTCTCTGTCCCCATCTGGCTAGCTTAGTCTGCTCCCGACCTGCACTGTGCTCAGGCCCACACCGTCTGCTGTGGGCCCCAACCAGCTATTAGAGCCACATAGCTGCTACTGAGAGAACGCACCCAAGAACAAACAAGATGAGCGCATGTTACCTGGAGAGAGAGAGAGAGAGAGAGAGAGAGAGAAGTCCTTTGTCTTTGTCAGGCTTAGGTTATATTATCACAGGCTTGGGAAGGACCAGGCACTTCTTTAAACTAAGCAATCAACTTCCCAAGCTTTAGCAGGCTTGCACTGAATCCTTCCTCTAACCAATCTATTTCCTAGATCTTCCAGGGTCAAGTGCCCTTTATCCAACCCGATCCCTTTCCCAGTCTAGACTGACAGGCCTCTATGGTTAGCTCCTATTGTACAGGTACTTACAGCCCCGTGCTCCCCTGACAATCCAACAATCCGGTACCTGAGGGCAGGCTGCTCCCTACTTGGGAGGGAAGAGTGTTAATCCCCTTGCAGGGGCAATGATGTTATCCCCTGGAGTATGTGAAGCTGTAGCTCCCTGGTGGAGCAAGTAGGCTTATACCCCTTAGTTTATTATGCTTAATAGTGTCTGATTTCCTTTGTTCTCTTCCTTTATTAGTATCTATGCTAACATAAGAAGGGCATTTAATAAAACCATGCATAGGGAGGATGGTCCAGAAGGACTCTCCAGAGGAGACCACTAAGTCACGATATTAATGCCACAGGAGTTAGCCAAGCAAAGGCTGAGGAAAAGAGCATTCCAACAGAGGGAACAGCCTGTGCAAAGGCCTAGAGATGAGAATTTACCATGTTGATGGGGATGTACGAAGTTCAGAAGGGCTAGAGGTTATAGGAGTTGAGGGTGGAGATGTGGGAAATATAAGAGAAGTTGGGAGCCGTATTAGTTTGCTAGAGCTGCTGTAACAAAGTACCACAAACCAGGTGGTTTAAACAACAGAAATTCACTGTCTCATGCTAGAAGCTCAAAGTCAAGGTGTTGGCAGTGTTGGTTCCTTCTGAGAGCCGTGAGGGTGTTTCCAGAAGAGATTACATTTGAATCAGTAGATTCAGTAAAGAAGACCCTCATAGATGGCTGTCTAATATTCACATGGCACTGTCCCTCTATCTTCTTACATGGTGTCTCTGTCCAAACTTCTTTTTTCCCTAAGGATATCAGTCATATTGGATTAAGGCCCACCCTAATGAGTTCATTTTTTTTTTTAATTGCACAATTTTATTTCCTTTCTCACCACATATTTTTAAACTTAAGCATTCAGCCAGAACAGTAAACTATTGTGTCTTTCCATTGGTGGCTATTTCTTGAAGATTACCTCTGTAAAAACCAAACAAGGTGACATTCTCCTGAGATAAGAACTTTAACATATGAATTTGGGGATGGGGGCCACAGGTCAACCCACAATAAGCAGGGGTTCCCTAGCTCATGAAGGGTCTCATAGAACACATTAAGGAATATTAACTTATCCTTAAACCAGTAGGGCATCACTGAATAGCTTTAAGCAAGAAAACACTATAATAATCTTTACACTTTAGAAAGGTAATTCTGACTACACTATGGAAATGGATTGGAATGACAAAGATAAGGAAAGGGCAGCCCAGTAAATTGTTGTGAATTAGTTTGATAAATCATCGATGCCCTCTTTATTCTACAGACATAAAAACTTAAAGGGAAATGATGAGCAACCCAACATAGCAGATTTAGTACATGAAGATTGATGGGATGGGGTGGGAGTTAGAGTGAAGGTAGTGACTTAAGAACCTGTTGCAATAAACCAGCCAAGAGGCAAATTATAGTTCTACTAAGATTAGAGTGGTGGTAGGAATAGAGACATGAAGGTAAATTTGAAAAATGTTAAGGGAAAGTATGGACTTGACCATTAGATGTGGATAGTGATGGAGAAAACGTATTTGGTTTAGGGGAGGGATAGTTGGGTGTCGAATATATGTTAATTTCATTCAAAGAGGCAAAGAGTCAGAATGAGGAATAGTTACCTGCCAGGGCTGACCCACAGACCCCAAGCAACGGATGAATGATTAATCTGACATACATTTCTGTGAAAGAGAGGGCTAAGGGCCTGCTTGGCTTGAGAAACCAAACAGCCCCATTAGCCTGTCTCCTTAGGCTTTTACTTGTAACAGCAGCTTGAACTAAAATTAACTATTAGATACTATCAGTAGAGTAAGCATCCTTGAGAAGACACATGCGTCTGTAGTGTCCTTTAAGCAAGGATGTCTAAAGACTAGACATAAAAATTCCAGTAAAACACCTGGGGGCTCAGACTTGTTTGCAAAAGTCAAGGCAGGGGTAGCCGCCTTCAGCCAGCCTCCTTGGAGGTTCTGACCTTTCAGAGATTCCTCCTTACAAACTTTCCAACCAAATCCCATGCTTCCACAAAGTTACTTAATAGGAAAAATTACAAATTTGATTTTTAAGGGTCTCGTGCCTGTGTGGCCTAAAGTCAAAAGAATGTACTAGAGAAGTCTGGAACACAGATTAAATATGGGAGTAGTCAGCATACAGAAGGTAACTGAAATCGTGGGAATGTCTATGACCTATGCAATGGATGGGATGAGAAGAGTATCTTGAGGAACATCAACATTTAAGATATTAGCAAAGGAGAAAGAAAGGGAGTGAATAGATTAAAAAAAAAAACAGGGTAGGACAAAAGTAGGTTTATAGTTGTAAGTAGGTGAAACATAGAGGTTATTCTTGTATTTTTATTTACTAATTATTGTATTAGTCTCCATACAAACAACTGTAAGCCTGCTTTTGCTCCACCCTGTAGATATATGTAGCCTTCATTGAGATGCAGAGATTTATTATGGGAATTGGCTCAAGTGGTTATAGTGGCTGAGATATGCCACAATCTGCTCTCTGCCAGCTGGAGACCCGGAAAGCCAGTGGTAATTCAGTCCAAGTCTGAAGGCTTGAGAACCAGGGGAGCCAATGGTATAAATCCCAAAGTTTAAAGGCTCGAGAACCAAGGGCTGCCATGTCCGTCCCAGCTCAAGGGGAGAATTCACCCTCCCTCCTTCCTTTTGTTGTATTTAAGTCCTCAATGGACTGGATGACACCACCCACATTGATGAGGGAGGGTCTTCTTTACTGAATCTACTGATTCAAATGTAATCTCTTCCTGAAACACCCGCACAGACACACCCAGAAATAATGCTTTACCAGCTGTGTGGGCATTCCTTATTCTAGTCAGGTTGCCACATAAAAATAAGCATCACAAATACTAATAATAATTATACTGTAGTAAAAATAATAATAATATAAATGAATATCCATTATCCATATTACCACTTAATGGAGATGAATAATGTTCCCCCAGGAATGGCTCAAAGTGGAACCTTGATTTCCCAATGCCCAAATTAATAGGAAGTCCACTTTATCACTCCAAAGCCCACTTCACCTCCAAATGTCAAGGAATGCCCTTGATGTCTAGTAATGGAAAGAAGGGTCCACTATTCCTGACTTTTGTTGTGAAACTGGAACACAAATGAGTTTTCTCTGAGACTACCGAATTCTATGTCAACTATGATGGGTTGTCTTGAGATGAACCTGGGTGCATCCTAGCCTCCAGGCCGGGACTGGAGCCACAGCTGCCAGAGGGGAGTCCAGGGACTTTTCACCACAGGTTCCCCATAAGGCATGGTCTCATTCTTGGAGGTCCTTACCATGCTCAGGTGAAGGACCTCCAGGCCAAAGTCAGCTTGGACTCCTCTGTGGTGGGGCACTGTCGTTCTTTGAGTAACCTGGCTCTCTACAGTGGCATGCAGAATCCTGTCCTCTTGCTACTCTGCCCAGCCCAGGGCAGGATTTGAGCCCTCTGTTTCTGATGCATATCAAAGTGGCAAGGTTCAACACTGCCACTTCCACAGGAGAAAAGGTCTGGCCAGGACAGGGTCCAGTGGGGGTGACCATATAATTACCATCTGGATTAGAACTATTTTTGTTCAGGACAAATACTAAATCCAACAGGAGGCCAAGAGAAGAGGCATATCCAAGACTGCCCCAGGAAAGCCAGGACTCTGGCTACCCTAAATATAAGCCACTTGAAGGACCACTTCCATTCACTTTCATGTACCCCCGATTGTTAAACTGACATAGGCCAGTGGCCAGGACACTGATTTTATCATTTTCTAGTATCCTTTCCTCCCCTGCACTATTCTGATTTATTTCACCATTGACTTGTTTTATGAAATCACATAGTATGCATTCTTCTGAGTCTGGCCTTTTCTGCTCAACCTTGTCTGTGAATTCATCCATGTTTTCACCAACTATTTGCTGCAGAAGTAATGCAGCCATCTTTCGTGCCATATGACATCCTGTTGTATGAATATATCACCATTTACTTATTCACTCTACTATTGATGGACATTGCAATTGTTTCTCATTTTTTACTATTAAAAATAATGACACAAATATTGTAGCACATGCCCTTTGTTGCAAATATGTACACATTTCTGTTGAATGTGTAACATTGTTGGGTCATGGGGTGCACATGCTGCTAAGCCTTACCTGATAATGCAAACACAGTTTTCTCACTGAAATGTAGGATTCTTTTTATATTCTGGAATTGAGGCCTTGGATAGCTATATGTATCACAAATAACTTCTTTCACTATGAGAATGGATTCTTTATTCTCTTAAGTGAAGAGGTATCATCTGATAGATCAAAGTCCTTAATTGTTATGTAGTCCAATTTATCAATATTTCCTTTAAGGTTAGAGTCCTTGGTGTCATCTTGAAGAAATCATTGTCTACTCCAAATTCATGTAGAAATTTTCTCTCTGTTCTTTGTTTTATTTATTTTGGAAAGAATGCTTTTTAGTAATATTTTTTAAGAGAATGGATGGCTGATAAAACTTTCCACTCATTATATGTTTAAAAACGACTTTCTTATGCCTTGTTTGTGCTTGCAAGGCCAGATGCAGACTTTATGAATTGCACTGGAGGGACAACCTATTTCCATTGGAGCTCTGTAATTGTGGCTCCAAATTGGAATGGCATTGAATATGAAGCATGAGACAAATATCCTATATAATAAAAGCCTAATATGCTAAGTGTCTGGTCGTCCGGTCATCTGTTCAACCAATCAAAGCGTAATATGCTAATGATATGCTAAAGCCGCTCAACCGCTCGCTATGATGTGCACTGACCACCAGGGGGCAGATGCTCCAGCTGGTAGGTTAGCTTGCTGCTGGGGCCCAGCTGATCGGGACTGAGTGAGACAGGCCAGACATGCCCTGGAGCCCTCCCGCAGTCCCTCCCTGTCTGGCCAACCTCCCACGTCCCTCCCGGGCCCCAATCGTGCACCAGTGGGGTCCCTTGGCCTGACCTGTGACCTCTCACAATCCGGGGCCCCTCGGGGGATGTCGGAGAACCAGTTCTGGTCCGATCCCTCAGGCCAGGCCGAGGGACCCCACTGGTGCATGAATTTGTGCAAAGGGCCTCTAGTATCAACCTAATAAAGGAGTAGCATGCTAATTGACCGTACCTTCACAACACCCACCAGCCAATCAGGAGTGAGTATGGAAATTAACCCAACAAAGATAGTGGGTTAATTTGCATATGCAGGCACCAAGCTGCTGGGGACAGGGCAGGATGCTTGTGTCGTCGCCATGGCAACGGCGCAGGTGTTCCGCACCGCCCCAGCTGCTCCAGGCCTCTGGGCAGTGTGTGAAGGCAGAAAGGCGGCTCCGGGCCAGATTGGAAAGGTGGCTCTGGGCCATAGCGGAAAGGCTGCTCCAGCCAAAGCGAAGACGGTGCTGGCAGCAAGGGGAACAAAGGCCCATTCTTGCACGAATCTTCATTCGTGCATTGGGCCACTAGTATATAATAAAAGCCTAAGCAACCGTTATGGCGGAATGACCAGAAAGACCAGTCGCTATGATGTGCACTGACCACCAGGGGGCAACGCTCAATGCAGGAGCTGCCCCGGGTGGTCAGTGCATTCCCACAGGGGGAGTGCCGCTCAGCCAGAAGCCAGGCTCACGGCTGGTGAGACAGTGGCGGTGGCGGGAGCCTCTCCTGCCTCCGCAGCAGCATTAAGGAGCAGTGAGCCGAGTGGTAAGGAGCAGCGAGCAGGTGGGCAGTAAGGAGTGAGGGGTCCCAGACTGTGAGAGGGTGCAGGCCGTGCTGAGGGACGCCCCCCACCACCCGCCCAGTGCATGAATTTCATGCACTGGGACTCTAGTATATGTATATGTATATGTATGTGTATGTGTATGTATATGTATATGTATATTATATGTATACATATATATGTTTTTGAGGGTTTTCTGTATGTCTTTAAAAAAGTGAAATATAATTGGCATATATAACATTATATTAGTTTTAGGAGTACTAATAAAATAAATATTTGTATATTGCAAAATAATCACAATAATAAGTCTACTTAACATCCATCACCATATCGTTACAGACTTTTTTTTTCTGGTGGTGAGAACTTTTAAGATCTACTCTATTAGCAACTTTATAATACAGTATTATCTATCTTGAAATTCAAAACTTTTACCAAGGTATGTCTAGCCATCCCCATACCTCCTACTATGAGGTAATATTTTCTCACAGTTGGTGAATTATTTTAATTTTGACTTGGGCCTTTCTTGAGCTCTATAAAATATTTCTCCAGAATGTTTATGCTTATATCTTCTTCATCATCTGCTTTAGAATTTCTATTACATATTTTTTAATGTTGTGAAAAAGATTCCGGTCTCTTTTCTTCTTCCTTTCATTTCATGGAAATTCCTATATTTTTTTCTCTGAATCTTGGGAACATTCTTCCCACCCATCTCCTAATGCACCAAGTCCATCTTGAACAGTGCCAAATCTGATATTTCCTGCCTCTATTGAGTTTCATTAGTTTGGAAGTCATGTGTTTCTTATCCAAGAACTCTTTCTTGTTTAATATGGCTCTTTTTCATGGCAATCGGCTCCAGTTGTATTAAAGCAATGTTCTCTGTTCTTATCAAGAATACAAATTAGACTTTAAAAATATATTTCCCTTATTTTGGCTTCACATTTGCACTGAAGGCCATTCCCCTGAATTCTCGGGTTAGTCTTCCTGTTTCATGGAGGCAGTAGCTTGTAATAGAAGCACGGACATTTGAACTAGGAAAACATGGGTTTGAATCTCAGTTGTGACACTTGGCTGGCTAGTCACCTAAACCCTCTGAGCTTTGATTTATTTGACAGGGCTAATAAATTCCTCATGCCAGGGTTCTTTTAGGATTAAGTAAGAATGTATGTTGAAGTACTTGTGGTAGTACTTAGCTATATTGTTAATCGTCATTACCTTCATCATCATCACCTTCATCATCATCATAATCTTCATCATCATCTTTACTAGTCTATTAAACTAGTGTTTGTTCATTCTCACAAAGAGATCCAATTCGTCTAGATTTGGTGGCTCTGATGGTGGGGAAGGTGGTCTATCAGAGATAGTATAGGTCTCCATTTAATTTCCCCCAGAAGGTTCCAGAATATTCTGCCTGGATAGTCTCCCCTCACTCAGAAATCATCCATATCATTTTCTGCCAGGATTGTGAGTGGGGGCCTTTCTCTAATTTCCATGAGTGACATAGAATTTCTCTATTACATTAGATAAGTTTTTTTCAAAATGATATTGGAAGAAGAAATGAGTCAAAAGTACTAACTTGTTAAGATTATGGTTCCAAACATTGAATTTAAGTTTTATTATAAGTAAAGAGAATTAACACATAATAGGTTTAGGTAAAAATATAGTTGAATATTTCTATCCTTTGGAAATAGTGTGGGTTTTCTAGACATTAAACCAAAGGCATAAAACATTAAGGGGAGCCCTAAATGGTTTGGCTCAGTGGATAGAGCATCGGCCTGCAGACTGAAGGGTCCCAGGTTTGATTCTGGTCAAGAGCATGTACCTTGGTTGCAGGCACATCCCCAGTGGGAGGTGTGCCGGAGACAGCTGATCAATGTTTCTCTCTCATCGATATTTCTGACTCTCTATCCCTCTCCTTCCTCTCTGTAAAAAATCAATAAAATATATTTTAAAAAATAAATAAAGGGGAAAAATTGATGGATTTGACCAATGTAAAATTCCTAGAAGACAAAAATCAATATTAGAGATTGAGCCTGGCCGGTGTGGCCCAATGGTTGAGCACTGACCCATGAAATCAGGAGGTTGCCTGGTTTGATTCCTGGTCAGGACATTCCCCTGTTGGGGGCTGGCAGGAAGCAGCCAATGGATGAGTCTCTCTCATCATTGATGTTTCTATCTCTCTCTTACTTCCTCTCTCTGAAATTAATAAAAACATATTTAAACAAACAAACCAAAACATTGGAAATTTAAAAGGAAAAGGCCAAACTAGAGAAAACTTTTTCCATAAGGCACAACAGCATTAGTATAATTAATATAACTATAAAGCTTTTAAAAATCAATAGGAAATATAAAACCCATATGATAAAAATGGGCTGAGGACATGAATAAGTAATCAACTAACTAAAAAAGACATACAAATAGCCATGAAACATGTGGGGAAATGTTTAATGTAATTTTAAAAGTATAAATTAAAAAAGCACTATAATGCTACTTCTCATCTATTCATCTGGCAAGATTATTAAAAGTGGTAATACTCAGTGTAGATCAGAGTGTGGGGAAATTGAATATTTATACACAGCAGGTGGGCCTGCAAAATATTTCCATTTTTAATTTAGAGGATAATTTGGCGATACAACAAGAAGCCTGAAAACAAGACACTTTGATGCAGAAATTCTAATTCTTTCATGTTGGATCTTAAGAAATAAGTATATGTGCAAACTTTTAGCCAAAAACATGTTAATTACAGAGATATTCAGACTAACAGAAGATAGGAAAGAATATGGAACTAACAACAGTGTGATCCCATTTAAAAATATATTTATAAATTCATAATGTTATATTGGTTACTAAGAATATGAATGGTTTTCATTTTTTATTTATTTATCTGAGTTATTTATTCTTTAACAAATATATCCATCGGGTTTGGTAGCAGGGTTAGGCCAATTTCATAAGATGATTTGGTTGCTTGCATTTTATTTCTGTGCTCTGGAACACTTGACATAGTAGAGGAATTTCCTTTCCTAGAAGCTTTGAAAGAGTTCCCCATACAACCATCTGGGCCTGACTACTTTGAGGAGTGTTGTTCTGTGACAAGTTTTCCGATTTCTGTAGTGTTCTTGGCCTACTCATGCTTGCTACCTGTTTTTGAAACACCTGTGGCATTTAAAAAAAAATCTTTATTGTTGAGGGTATTACAGATGTTCCCCCTTATCTATTCCCCCCATTGCCTCCCTCCACCTGTTCCCACTCTACTCTAGGCCTTTGCGCCCTCTTGTCTGTGTCCATGGGCAATGCATATATGCATGTACGTTCTTTGGTTAATCTCTCCCTGTCCCCCTCTTCCCTCTGAGATTCCTCTTATTTTGCCTAGTGAAAAAAAAAAGTTTATTTCAAAACAAGTAAACATAAAATTGCAAAAATATTCTCTCATAATTTCTTTTGCATCTGTGATTAAATATTTTTCTCTTCCTTAAAGTTGTGTTTCAGTTTCTCCTTTTCTCTTTCTTTAGATCTATGCACTTAATCTCTCTTTTACGATAGCCAGTCCTAAAGTGAATTATCAATAATTTCTCCTTTGATTTCAGCTGTGGTCTGTCTGAGTCCTGCTCCAAAGTGCTTGTCCTAGAGCCCATGATGAGAGACAAGTAGCCCCTGGAGGAAGCCGACTCAGCGGTGACAGAGACAGAAGAGGGAAAGAGAACAATGTGCAAAGCCTCTTAGGGCATAGTATGAAGGTGACGCATGTCCCTTCCACCCGTGTGCCATTGGCCAAAGCAGTCACATAGTCTAGTCCAAAGTAACTAGGTATGGGGACACATTCTGCCTAAAAAGAGGCTGAAAAATGGGAGTGTTGTTCTGTGACAAGTTTTCCGATTTCTGTAGTGTTCTTGGCCTACTCATGCTTGCTACCTGTTTTTGAAACACCTGTGGCATTTAAAAAAAAATCTTTATTGTTGAGGGTATTACAGATGTTCCCCCTTCTCTATTCCCCCCATTGCCTCCCTCCACCTGGTTCCCACCCTACTCTAGGCCTTCGCGCCCTATTGTCTGTGTCCATGGGCAATGCATATATGCATATACGTTCTTTGGTTAATCTCTCCCTGGCCCCCTCTTCCCTCTGAGATTCCTCTTATTTTACCTAGTGAAAAAAAAAAGTTTATTTCAAAACAAGTAAACATAAAATTGCAAAAATATTCTCTCATAATTTCTTTTGCATCTGTGATTAAATTTTTTTCTCATCCATAAAGTTGTGTTTCAGTTTCTCCTTTTCTTTCTTTAGATCTATGCACTTAATCTCTCTTTTACAATAGCCAGTCCTAAAGTGAATTATCAATAATTTCTCCTTTGATTTCAGCTGTGGTCTGTCTGAGTCCTGCTCCAAAGTGCTTGTCCTAGAGCCCATGATGAGAGACAAGTAGCCCCTGGAGGAAGCCGACTCAGCGGTGACAGAGACAGAAGAGGGAAAGAGAACAATGTGCAAAGCCTCTTAGGGCATAGTATGAAGGTGACGCATGTCCCTTCCACCCGTGTGCCATTGGCCAAAGCAGTCACATAGTCTAGTCCAAAGTAACTAGGTATGGGGACACATTCTGCCTAAAAAGAGGCTGAAAAATGGGAGTTGATAATGCCCAAAGTTGGGAACATCTGTCATCCTGCTGACAAGATACCTCAGACTAATAGCTATGCCTTCATGGTGTAAGTTTGAAAAGGATAAATGATATCCTTCAGTCCCAGAGGAGCGCTGAAGGTTGTATTGGACATATTAACACTGGAATCTTTAGGGGCATCTAGGCCAATAGCAAGTTATTGGGCAAATAGACTGGTTGATTTATTGATTCCCGAAAACTTCTAACTTTGTGATCTTATACTAAACCCCTCTTGTAGTAGGTGAGGAAAGAGTAGCCTGGAGAGGTCAAGTTAAACAACTGGCCAAAATCATACTGAGCTGGTCACCTCCTGTCTGGTGTTGCCTCTTGTGCCGGGCCCTGTGTTGTGAATCCTGTTCCATAGACCAGCACTGTCCCGCAGAGCGTTCTGTGATGACGGAGATGTTTATTTCACTCTAACATGTAGCCACTGGCCACCATGTTACTTACTGTGTATGTGAAATGTGGCTAGTGCAGCTGAGGAGAATAAATTTCTAATTTAATTTAATTTAGTTTAAAATTAAGTAACCCAATGTCTCTCGTGACTCCCGAGTTGGACAGGTAGCTCCAGCGACCACTCGGACTCGGAATGAAGATGCTAAAACCACTCTAATTCAGGGGCTCCTAAGTGCACTATCAGATGTCAATGGAAACATATCTCAAATATGACATTGTTGAAGCAAGTAAAGAGCCTGTGTTTTGTTTGGGAAAGCAAGTCATGTGATCAATAGGTTAACACTTTAGAATATATATATTTTTATTTGTCCTCCATATCCTCCTCCCTCAAATGCACTTTTAATTTCAAGTCTATTTCTTTCATGGTAAAAATTAAATTTCAGGTAATTCAGGGCTCATTTATTCCACATCTTGGCCATTGCTTCCTTCTTATCATCTTTGATCCCAACAGCTTTTACATCCAGCTCTTCCAGGTACTTCTGTGCACCCTCACGGCACACACTTACACACATCATTGCACATGGCCTGGTGCAGGGAGGTCTGGGGCCACCGCAGGACTGTGTATAAGCACTGTAGGCACTCTCTGCAGGCATCTTTACTCCTCCCATGTCTTAGAAGGCCGAGGATCTCGGGGAGCTTTGCCACTCCTGGCCTTCACTGAAGAACTGATGTGTAGATCCTCCACTCTGCTCAGATCCCCCCAAAATGTATATTTTCCCCAACCTGCCTGCCCCTAACCCAAGTTTTGACCATGGGGAAGTGCGAGGTACAGACCAGTTTCTCTCTGTAGTAGTCAGCTTAGACTCAATTATGCTGCAGTAACAAAAAATCCCCAAACCTCTCTGACTTACAAGAACAAAGGTATATTTTTCACTCCAGCTGGATGGCCACAACTCTACTCCTCAGTACCCCCTACTGGCTCATTATGTTTGAGTGAAGAAAGGGGAAAGGGTCACAAAATGACTTGTAAAACTTCTGTGTGGAAGTGGCATAAATCACTTCTGTGCACCTTCTTATGTCCAAGGAAAATCACAGGATTGATCCTGAAGATGAAGTATAACTCCTTCCCATAATATCAGGCAGTAAAATTTATGAGCAGTACTAAAATCTGCACATTTATCATTTATTTCTTTCCCCCTCTCCTGTCCCACTTCCCTCTTCATCTTCAACACCCCTCTGCCTGTGGGTTCTTTATCTGGAATAAGCAGCATAGTATATTCTTCAAACTCTATTTATGAGATAGATAGACTATTAAAGTTTTAAAGCCCATATTCTTGAAACTCGAAACCCTTTTCTCTCACATGTGCTTCTGAAGCCAGCTTTGAAAGATGACGAGTAGACTTAACACCTCCTCCTTTTTCTGCACTGTCATCCCTTTGCTGGGGTGGAAAGCAGAGAAAGCATCGCTGACTGAAGGAGAAGCTCAGAGGAGAAGCATATCTGTGTGAAGAAGCCATCAGTTAATAAAGTATTACTGGACCACACTCTATCTAGCAGCTGGGCTGTCTTTTGGGGGAGGCAGAGATTCCCTTTTTTGAATGGAAATATCTTGGGATTGAAGGCAGAGGCTGGCACGATACTGGACTTGTCTGCAGAGTCCTCTAGGGCTAGTGCCCTTCAATACAGCAGCCTTGAACCACATGTGACTACTAAGCACTTAAAATGTGGCGAGGGTGACTGAGGAACTAAATTTTAAGTTTTATTTAATTTTAATTAATTTAATTTCCAATAGCCACATGTGGTTGGTGACTACTATTTTGGACAGTGCAGTTCTAGATGTTACCAGAGATATTGCTGCTAAAAGTCACACAGGGTTCTTCATGCCATACTATTATTTATACATATAAAAACCATGCTATGCCTTACTTTTAAAAAAATCTCAAATGGAAATAATTTCAGTTTGTATAAAAATTAAATTGCTATTATAATTGGTTAAAGGAAAATAACGCTTTACTTATTAATTGGCTAGAGCTGCCTGACCCAATAAGCAGAGGCTAAATTCACAATTAATTAAAGATTTCATGTTCATTCATCCAAGACATGCCTCAAACCATCTTTTGTCCAGCTGGCCAGCAGGAGATTTACAACCATATTTAGGACATCTTGTGACTATAATCAACATATGCAAAATATCCCATTTCAAAAAAAATTATTTATTTATCAGATTAGTACCTCTGTTGCAGGAATAGTACTCTCTCTATTATGCCAACTATAATCATATTTTTAGTAAATAAATATGACAAAATGTATTATATAGAAATTTATGTTACCATTTTATTGGTAATTTAACATAGTTTTTGAACTTTTCCATCTATTAGGAAGTATTATTTCTCTATTAGAGATGAGAAAATGGAGGCATAGAGAGCTTATACAGCTTTTTTAAGGTTATACAATTGGTATTTGTAATTCTAGTATGTGAACTCCAATGTGTTGATCCAAAGCCCCTATCGCTCTTACTTGATAGATAATGATAAAACCAAGCTGCAGCCACCTGTATTGTCCTATGGACAGAGCCTGCAGAAAGTTACAGCCCCTTTTCAAAGAGCCAACTGATACCAATGGGCTGCTAAGTAGGTCACTCCAGGCCTGCCACAGCTGGTGCCCCTTGGTCTCTTGGGTAGAAGGGAGATGTGATTAGCTATGAGACTGGAATCTAAGCCATTCCTGGAGGTTGTCCCAGTCTAATTTGGTCCATAGATGCAATGCCACAATCATTATATCCTCTATATTGGCTTCTGGTCACCTTCTGGGTTTGGTGAAAATAAAGCTTCTAGGATGCATGCCATGCCTCGTTCAAAATCTGCCTGTCAACCCCAATGCCCCAAGCTTAACCCTGCACCTCAACATTCATCAGGTGACCTGACGCAATTTTATGAGTGATGTACCTTCTAGCATGAATCTTCTTCATGTGAATCCAAAATATCAATTTCTCACATTCACTTAAAATACAACGAAAGACAGATGCTCACTTTCTTACTTCGCTGTTGTATTCCTGGTTCTACTTTGTTATTTTTAAAGCGGGAAAACGCTTCCTTCATAGAATGCCAAAGTGCAAAGCCCTTGTGGACACAGCCCACTCCCACCTCCGCAACCCGCTGTACTTGGTAACTTTGGTCAGAGGAAAGGTGGGCTCTGGGATGAGAAACTACAAGTCCCAGAATGCTCAGCGCCCTCCGCACAGGCGCAGCGGGGACCACCCAGCCAGCGGGCCAGCTAGCCTGCGGAGACTCCCGGGTCCCCGCGCGGGACTGGGGCTGGGGGCGGGCAGCCCAGCGGACCTGGACGGCGCTCCAGCCGACCTCGGGCGGTACGATGAAGGCACGGCGGAGCGCGTGAGGAGGATGCGGCGGCAGGCGCCACGGCGGGAGGAGGAGTAAGCGGTGGTGCCCTCGGGAGGGAGCCGCGCTCGGGCCAAAGGCTCCCGGAGGCTCCGCAGTGCCGCCGCCGTTGCCCGGGAGGCTCCGCGCGGGAGCCATGTAACCTGCGGCGGGCTCCGTCCTTCCCAAGTTCCCGGGCTAGCGCGGCAGCGGGGCCACGATGAAGAAGCAGTTCAATCGCATGCGCCAGCTGGCCAACCAGACGGTGGGCAGGTAGGTCACCCGCTGGCAGCCGCAGCCGGTGCGCGCCTGCTGGGCTGCATTCGCCGGCGCCCAGGTGATGGAACCCGTCGGGCCTCCTGAGCGCTTTCCCTGCTGGCTGGCCCCCGCGAGGTGTTGCTCGCTGGTGCGACCCCTCCTCTCTGAACTTCCCAGACCCCGGCGCCCCTCTCCCGCTCTGTCTGCTGCTCCAGGCTCCGGTTGCCAAGCGCAAAGTGTGACGCATCCTTTACCTGCGTCCCCAGCTGCCCCTTCACCTCGTCCTCCCTGCCTTTCCCTGGACTCCCCTCTCCCTCTGCTCATGTCTCTTCCTGGAAACAGGTGTTTGCTCTGATTGTGCTGGAGCCACCTAAAGCAGTCGCTCTCCAAAGATTCCTCCCCTGCGCCGGATTCATCGCTGCTTTGGGGTCCAGGGCGAGGGTTGGGCCTGGTCGGCTTAGCAGAGCTGAGCCTCCCTCCCGCGGTGTTTGCTTTCTGGGACTATGACTGTACAGGATTCTGGATTTTTTTTTTTCCTGGTTAGGTTTGTTAAGGCGTTGTGTGGTGGAGAGAGGAGCTGGAGAGGTGGGGGGCTGGGGGTAGGGGAGGTGCTGGTGGCATGGTGCTGCTGTCAGCTTGGTCCTAAAACTGTTCTCAGTGGCGGGGAGAGGCTGCAGGAAGGGAGGCCCAGCTCCTGGGGAAGAGGAGCTGTGCAGAGGATCACAGCCAGGTAGCCGAGGGGGAGAGAAAGCCAGGCCCTAGGAAGCTGCAAGCCCCAGCCTACTGTCATCACGGTGACATGGGCTACGGCTGGGCTAGTGTCCCCAGGAGCCGCTCTGCGGGGTGCCAACATACATTAACGTTACATAAGGATTCTGGTGGGTCTCTTCCCAAACTAGGCATGCTCTGAACACAGCGCTGTTGGGTGGAGGGGATTTTTCATCCATCTTCTGCCCCTGGGGAGGGGTTTCGTAGCTGCTGTGGCACAGGAATTCAGGTGTGCTGTTTTGAAGTCCGTGGAAAACAGAGAACCCAGCCTCCTGTGCAATTAAAGTGCAAGCTCAACACCTTGAGGGCTCTCCACTAGGTTTACTAAGAAACCAAATACCTCCCTTGGGTGGGGAGTGGAGCCTGAGCTGGCATCTGGTCGGGTGTGGGTAGGGACATCCCTGGGGAATAGGGGACCCTGAATTCCCATGTAAGCACACTGCCCTAATTACAGTGGGCATTTGAGGGCAGGGCACGCGGTGACTTCTTATGCTTCCAGGGACTCCAGATGGCTTCCAAGTAACAATGTCTAAAATTGACTTGGATTCATTTTCCTTTCCCAAACACATGTGCTCTAACACGAGGGAGAATTTATGAATAGCAGAGTCAGATTAGTGGGGTTTCTGGCGCGATCTTGCCACAGATATAGCCTCCTGTGGGCTGCCTTTCGATGTGTTGGATGCTGAAATAGTGTTTTCCTGTATAGGTTGTTTAGCAGATGACAGTTAAGCTGGCCTGTGTTACGTCTTGGCTTCTGCGTCAGTCATCACATCCGACCAGCCCAGTGACCCGTCGGCCCTGATTGTAGCCTTGGATTCCTGGTCTCTCGTGGTGTTGGGGTTTCAGTCATTGCTTGAATTGGAATATGTTTATGCTTCCTCCCTGGCTCCTCCCCCCCCCCCCCCCCCTCCCCCCTACACACACACACACACACAGTTCTTCTGTCTCTTTTCAGGACTTGTTTAGAAGTGGTAAGATTTGTGAGCCTCAGGCATAAAGCCTTTATTATCACCTCATCCGTGGAGGGAATGACAAAGGCAGAGGGGAGTTGAGTTTTAGAGGAAGTGGTCTTTACTGGCGGAAGGTGGAAGTCCAAGCGGCTGGTGGATGCTGGCGTGTGGATGAATTATCTTTATGAGATGGCATCTCTGTGTCCTGTGCCAGGTAAAGTGAGGGCCAGTTCACTACTGTGTATCACTCACGTGTGTCCATTTTCATGACGTTCAGAGGGAACCTTTTAAAGCAAGACCCAGTTCATGTTACGTCGCTGGTGAAAGCCTCCGGGGGCATGGCACTGCCCCAGATCTTTCCAGTGGCCTACAAGACTGCAGCGGACTTGACCCGTGTTTGTCTTTTCGAACTCATCCTGTCCCACCTGCTTCTCCCTCCCTGTGCTCCAGCCACAGCGGCCTCCCCTGCAACGCGCGAGCTCACCTCCCTCCGCAGGCTTTGTTCTTGCTGTTTCCCACTTCCCTGTCCGGCTGAGGATGCGCCTCCCACATGCCTCCCCACCACTCAGGTCTGGGCTCAAAGGCCTTCCGGAGGCTGCGCTCGCCATTAGCTCTCTAGCCCACCGTCCTGCTCATGTTTGTCACAGCGCTCATCACTCTTTAAAATGCTCTTATTTTTCTTTTTTTTTCCTTTTCTTGTCTGTCTATCCCCAATAGAATGCGTTGATCACCATTGAATGCTCAGTGTATGTAGAACAATGCCTTATAGACAGTTGGCACTCAATTCGTGTTTATTGGCAAGATTAAAGCAGTTTACTGTAGGGTCACGGGGGTTAATAAAAAAGGCAGCATTCACTTTATCTTCTTGAAAATGTCGTGAGGCATGGTCATAACATTGCTTCTTAATTTCTTGAATCAGTAGAAGCAACAGGCCTGGAAGTTAGGAACTTAGATGTGGAATTCGTGTGTCACTTCATGGAGCTGCTCTAGCACGCCCCTGGACTCTTGTCCTTGCGTGTCCTTGGAGTGAGGGCTTTCTTCTCTTTGAGGGAAGACAGAGAGGAGGGCTTAAGGGTTGCCCCTGCTCACAGCTTCTCCCCCCCTCCCCCCTCCACAAGCTGCAGGTTTTGGAGTTCTGAAGGAAACCGCTCGGGATGGGACCCCCTCACTTGAACAATGGAGGGGTTGCTGAGCTAGAACGCACTGTGGAGGTCCCAGCATTGTCGCTTGAAGTGCTCACATCTGAGTACAGAGGGCGTCACAGCTGTGAAAAGAGTTTTTAAAACGCACTGCACTTAACTGGACAACGTTTCATCTCCTTCATGGTCTGCTTCTGCAGCCATTGACACCTTCCTCCTTCGACTCTTCCCTCTGTGTCCTTCACCTTATTCCGTCCTTCGGGACGCACTCCCTGGCCCTCAAGCCTGGGCCACTGGTTCGGGGCAGCACAGGCTTCTGAGGGGGGGACAGGCCTGCTTTGTTGCTTTCTGACTACAGGACCTTGAGTATAACTCTCTGCACATCTGTTTCCTCATCTGCAGAATGGGGATCATAAGCGTTTCACTGAGTAATGTGGCCACTGTGGCAACGATGATGTGAGAGTACCCCTGAAAAGTGCTTGATACAGTGCTCAGCCCTGGGAAATGCTTAATGAATAGTAGCTAAAAGAATCTCTGGGCAAATGTTGTCGTTGTTATTGGGTTAAATGCACTATGGCATGCACTGCTCATTCATTTATTTGCTCATTCATTCATTCATTCAGAGAGTATTTTCTAGATGTGTGCTGTGTGCTGGGCACTGCTCTGCTTTAGAGAATAATATGGTGCAGAGGAAGAGATTCCATGAGTTCTCTTGGAATCTGTATTATAAAGGCATGCTATGGGTATATTGTATTGCAATTTTTATTTATTTTTTATTATTTCTCTTTCCCACTAGACTTTAAGCTCCTTTTGGGCAGGGGCAACTGCCCTACTGCCTGAAATTCAGATTTTCTGAAATTCTTGGGCAACTGAATGAATGAGTGAGCAAAAGATCCATGTGAGAATATTTTTTTCAGTCTCCACAATGGAGGTCACAGCAGCCCCCACCATACGGGGGGTAAAGGGAACCTGGCTTACACCAAGCGCTCAAACAACGGTTGATGAAGTTCATTAGTTCATTGTCGTTTTCCTCTTCTGCTCGCCCATCCATCCTCCAAAAACGCTGGCCCCTACGTTACACGGGCCTCTCAGAAACTGATTCCAGCAGCCACTGCGCAGTGATGGCTGTGAATGAGCTCTGTGCTCCTGTACAAAAGCTGGTGATGTTCACTGTGTCTTAGAGTAAGCACGGAGCTGTGGGTGTGGGAGGGGGCGCAGGGCTGGTTGGGTTGGGTGCTTGGATTTAGAGGCTATGAGTTGGGGAGTGGAAGACGAGGCTTGTCTGCAGAGCCTGGCTTCCATTCCTAGACTGCTCAGCAGCATGCGGCACCCAGCGGGCTTGGTTTCCGCACACAGGCTGGCCCAGCACCATCGCTGCTCTGCAGCTCTCAGGATCAACTGCAGGGGCCACGCACTGGCCAGTGGGATCGAGATGGCTGCTGAGGATGCAGCAGCCTCTAGGAGTGCTGGTGCTGCAGGCATTTTCGCTCAGGCCAAAGCAGCCGAGCCAGTGAGGATCTTTTCCTTGAAGGTTTCTGGGAGACACTGCCCTGCCCATCAGCTGGCCTCCTGGAAGCCATGGCCCAGTCTGTAGACGTCAGGGGACAGTCAGAACCAGTTCCTCGTTACTCATCGGACTGGCTCGTTCCCACCTGACAGTGCACTGGACCTGTCAGGCCAGCACAGGCCCTGCCGTGTGTTCCTGCTAGCCCTCAGGGCCAGGCAGACCCCACCCTGTTCCCCGAGGAACACTGTGGATGCTCATTAGGTCTCAGAGTGAAATTTTTCATTACAGTTTTATGGAAGCCAGGTCCTGCCACCTGCTGTGGCATATATATGTGAGAGAGAACAGAATGTACTCACCAGCTGATGAACGGGCTAGCAAATCTGGGAGAATATTCTTTGCTCCTATGTGCTAAGCGCCTTCCTGTGCAGATCTGCCTGCTCTCAGCCCTGGGCTGGGTGCTCAGCAGTCAGCGTGAGGCTGCTGGGTCCCCGGAGTTGTTATCCCAGCCTGCAAGTCACTGCGAGGGAGCTATTCTCTTCAACAGCAATGATGACTTCCCTCCCATTCTGCCTCCACCAGAGAATTTTATCAATATTGATTAGTACTTTTTTATGATGGGTGACAAAGCCATTTTTTTTTTCCTGTAGAAAAAGTGAATCAGTAGCCATGTGAGTAAAACAGCCATTTAATTTATGGTTCTACCTTTTAGTGTGGATTAGTAAATACCCCTTTTATTAATAATAAAAAGAGGCAATTTCAAATGCTGTTTTGATATCAACAGCAAGGAATACAGTTATGCTATGCGTTGAGTTAGTTGTAGTCAGACAGGAGGTTGGGAGAGAGCAGGATGGTTGGGGCTTCCTGCTG
The DNA here is from genome assembly GCF_027574615.1 of Eptesicus fuscus. Classification (NCBI taxonomy): domain Eukaryota; kingdom Metazoa; phylum Chordata; class Mammalia; order Chiroptera; family Vespertilionidae; genus Eptesicus; species Eptesicus fuscus. The sequence goes on along the minus strand of NC_072492.1, from coordinate 6,733,732 downwards.
GGGGCGGGGTACCCCAGGGCTGGCACCTGGAGCCACTGCCTTTGGGAAGCGCGTGTGTGTGTAGCCATTTAAAACTATCCTTTCTGTCCAGGAAGCAGATGTTTTTGCTTTCGTTTTCCAACTTTAGAGTTTATTTTTAGGGTAAATGTTTATTTTCCCACAGAATTCAATTTACTTTTTTTTAAACTTTCTTTTTGGTTACATAAGTGATACTTGTTTATTGTAGAAACATTATTAACTTACGGATGGACAAAAAGGAAAAAAAATCACCACTAATCTCATTACCTGGAGACTACAGTTCATATTTTGGATATAGTCTTCTAAGGTTTTAATAGGCATCTATGTTCTTTAAAAAGAGATAGACACTGTACTATGTATACTATTTTGCAAATTGCTTTCCCCTTCCTATTATATCTTGAATATCATTCCATGTCAATAAACTATACCTCGCCGAAGCCGGTTTGGCTCAGTGGATAGAGCGTCGGCCTGCGGACTCAAGGGTCCCGGGTTCGATTCCGGTGAAGGGCCATGTACCTTGGTTGCGGGCACATCCCCAGTAGGGGGTGTGCAGGAGGCAGCTGATCGATGTTTCTCTCTCATCGATGTTTCTAACTCTCTATCCCTCTCTCTTCCTCTCTGTAAAAAATCAATAAAATATATTAAAAAAAAAATAAAATAAACTATACCTCTACAGCATAATTTTTCAGGGCTATGTAATATTCCACTGTAGCCAACTGATTTCCTTTTGCTAATCATGTAGCAAATATTTCTCATTGGTTTCCTTTCCTAGTATGAATTTTTAGAAGTGAAATTGCTGAGTCAAAGAGTATGTGATTTTTAAGACTATGTGAGTGTATATTTTATATATGTGAACACACATATATTTCCATTCTCAGTGGAAGTGTTAATATCTTCTCCCCACTCATATCAGCAACGAATGGTACGACTTCGTTAATTGCATGAATGAAAACCAAAACCTCTCCTTTCTCTTCTTTTAATTTCTAGTGTGCTTGAGCATTTTAAATGTTTGCTGGACATTTGTTGCCTTTTCTGAATTACCTGCATGTCTGAGAAACACTTTTTTAAAAGTCATGTTTATAACTGTTTTGTTACCGATTTTAGAGACATTTCAATAAGCATACATGTATGTGCTTTCTCATATGCCACCTACATCTCCCTGTAGTTTGTTTTTTTGCCTTTTATATTTGCTTTAAAATTTATAATATTGTGCGATCTTTAGTCTATCGATTTATGGTTTGTGCTTAACTGTTCTGCTTAGGGAACACAGTTCCCAACCCAAGATTACATAAATATTCATACATTCTCATTACCATTTATATAGTTTCATTTTACATCAAATCTTTAATTCATCAGTTATTAATTTTGGTCTATGACATGAGTTAGGTGTCACATTTATGACTTTTTAAAAATCAGTTACCCTACTATCACATTGAATAATGTAATTCAAGCATGTCAAACTTGCAGCCCGCGGGCCACATGCCTTGTTTATTTGGCCCGTGTTGGCCTTTGAGTTTGACACACTTGATGTAATTCATAACCAATGTGTTGACATGTCATTATCATGTACTAAACAATTTCACCCTGTTGTGTCCGTTTCTCAGGTTCCTAGTTTGCTCTCTTGTGTCTGTCAGTTCTGGCAGGACTTTGGGGTGGGGTGGTTCGTCCCAGGCTTTGGTGGGAGGAGCAGTGGAGTCAGTCTGGGCCCCTCATCCCAGCTTCACCCAGGGCAACTCCTTCACTTGGCGATTAAAACTCATCAAATTTGCCCAAGGGTCTTGCCGTGCCTTACCCACAGCTAACCTACAGATTGTTCTTTTATCAGAGAGAGTTGATTATATTTTCTCGGCTATTCTCATTTGTTTATTTTTCCTTAGTATTTAAAAAATGTATATATTAACATGGAGAAAATGGACACTTTTACAATATTGAATGTAATCAAAAGTCTTCCCCTTTGGCAATAGGATATGTTTACTCAAGTCTGTTTCTGATCCTGTAAAACAGTATTTGTCCATTTTGCATAATTTTGGTTTTGTTTTTAGGTAATTTGTCATTGTCATTACTATGGCCTTAATGATTGGAATCTTTTGTTAAGTTATATTTTTTTTACTGTTTATTGCTGGGATATAAGGAAGTTACTGATTTTTATATAATTATCTTAGCTAACTTCATGTCTATCTCATTACTCTTTTTTTATTGTTGGCACAATTACAGGTGTCTCCCATTTTTCCCCTGTTTGCCCCCCTCCACCCAGCCCCTGACCCCCCTCTTCTAGCCTTCACCACAGTTGTCGGTGTCCATGGTTATGCATGTATGTTCTTTGACTAATCTCTTCACCATCTTATATCCATTCCTCCCCTCCCCTCCCCTCTGACATCCGTCAGTCTGTTCCACATATCCATGCCTCTGGTTCTATTTTGTTCCATCGCTTATTTTGTTCATTAGATTCCAAATATAAGTGAGAGCATATGGTACTTATCTTTCTCTGACTGGCTTATTTTGCTTAGCATAATACTTTCCAGGTCCATCCATGTTGTTGCAAAGGATAAGCGATCCTTCTTTTTTACAGCCTTGTGGTATTCCATTGTGTAAATGTACTCTCGTTATTTTTAAGTACTTTAAGATACTATTGGATTTTTCAGGTAGACAATCACATTTTCTGCAAATAATAATTTTGCTTCTTTCTCCAGTATTTTATATTTATTTTATTTTCTTCACTAATTGCATTGTTTAGGACTTGTGGATCATGTTAAATATGTGGCACTATGTGGGCATTCATGTCTTCTTATTATCCTCCAGGGAAATGCATGATAATTTGAGACATTTTCTTTTGTAATCATGTTACATATTGCATAATTTTATTATTATACTTTTTTCCTTTGGTGCCAAAGTTAAATTTGATTAACTATATTATCATAGTCTGTAAAGATAACCACATGTTATTTTCTCCTTTTATTTGTTAATATATTCACTCTCTAATTTATGCCATAAATATTTATTGAGCACTTACTATGTTCTAGACAGTGTTTTCTGTGCTGAGGCTACATCAGTGAAAGAGTTTCTACCCATGAGGAGCTTGTGTACTATTTTCTTGAACCTTAACAGATTTTCTGATACGGAGCTCTCCTTGTTTTCCTGCAATCCATTTTACTTGAGTATAGTTGGTTAACTTTTAAATATTCTGCTAGATTTAATTCACTGGGAGTTTTATTTGGGATTTTTATTCATAAATGAGAGCACATAAAATTTTTCTTTTGTTATACCAGTCAAGTTTTGATAATGGTGTAAAATGAATAATCACTTTCTTCTTTTTCTATGCAATGCTGAGGTAAAGAATTACTAGTCCTTGAAGGTTGGTAATAACTTTTCCAGGACTGTTTTTGGAGGTGGTTTTCCAAATTTCTTACAGTTTAATATCTGTTTTCTATCTTTTTCTGAGTCATTTAAGTAACACATTTTTATAGAAAAACATTTATTTTATTGTGATTTTAACATTTAATAGAATCTTTTTTGAGTAAATAGTTTTATCTCCTTTATCATTTTAATTTGCATCTCTCTCTTTTTTTTAAAATATATTTTATTGATTTTTTACAGAGAGGAAGAGAGAGGGATAGAGAGTTAGAAACATCGATGAGAGAGAAACATCGATCAGCTGCCTCCTGCACACCCCCCACTGGGGATGTGCCCGCAACCAAGGTACATGCCCTTGACCGGAATCGAACCTGGGACCCTTGAGTCTGCAGGCCGACGCTCTATCCACTGAGCCAAACCGGCTTCGGCTCTCTCTCTCTTTTTACCATAACTAACTTTGCCAGAGTATTTTCTTCCCCACATTCTGTGGAATTAGCTTTTGGGTTTATGCTTTTTTTAGTCTTTTTTTTTTTTTTAATCCTCACCCGAGGATATTTTTCCATTGATTTTTAGAGAGAGGGGACGAGAGAGAAAGACAGAGAGAGAGATATCAATTGGTTGCCTCTTGCACATTCCCTGTCAGGGCCCGGGCCAGGGAAGAGCCTGCAATTGAGGTACATGCCCTTGACCCAGGACCCTTTGATATGCAGGCTGAAGCTCTATCCACTGAGCAACCCAACTAAGGCTAGGTTTATGCTTTTAAAAGATATTTTTATTGGCCACTGGGACTATGCTGTCTATTAATTTCCAATTATAGTTTACATTCAACTAATACAAAATACCATTGCTTTTTAAAATTTTAATTAAACATGAATTCCTCCTGATTTCCTTGGGTTTATTTTATTTTCCTAGTTTTTACTCTTCTGTGTTGAAGTAATCAGGATAGGTTACTTTCTGCTGTGGTAACACATGAGCTCCAAACCTCAGTGGCTTAACAAGGAAGTTTATTTAAGCTCATGTGAAGTGTGATGTGAGTGAGGGGTCTCCCCAGGACGGCTCTCTTTCCTGTGTGATGCCGGGATTCCACCTGCACCAACCCTCTACCCTCCACCCTCGTTCCCAATCTTAGTGTGTGGCTTCCAGTCACTGTGAAAGGTGAAGGGAGCTGGCATGCTAGCTCTTAAATGCCTGGGGCTGGAACTTACAGATGTCGCCTCTGTTCATATTTCATTGGCTGGAACTAGTCACAAGTCTCCCCTGGATATGCCTGGAGACAGGGATGGGGAGCCTGTACCACAGTTGACTAACCAGGAATGTTGTCTCCCTCGTGTCCCACTGATAATCTTGGGAATCTTTCTTGTACTTCTGCTCATCACAGTCCCATCTGCCTGCCCGCTCCTCTCTGTGCAGCTGTGAGGTCATTCCTGTCTCCATCCTGGGAGGGCGGCTATAGATTCTCATAGGTCCCTCAGGGGAGCATCTTTAGGATGACACTTTTCTCTTGCTGATGTCCACTTCACAATTAGTTTTTGATATCTCTATATCGATTTCTATATCTACTGGTAGCCCATTGTGTGACATCGTGCGCAGCAGGCCGCCCGCCACTTCCACAGGAGCCGGTGGGAACCACAGTGCACTGTCGGGAGCTGCACTGCTTCCGCGGGAGCCGGTGGGAACCACAGTGCGCTGTCGGGAGCCGTGTGGGTTCCGTGGGAGGCGGAAGTGAGCGTGGGCGCCGGGAGGGAGCTGTACTGCTGCTTCCATGGGAGGCAGGCCTGCCGTCTCCTCTCCGGGCCTGTGCTCGGCTGCGGAGGCTGCGGGCGGCCCTCCTGTCCCCCAGAGGCCCTCTGCAGCCGGGGTGTCGCCGCGGTGACAAAGCAAGCGTCCTGCCCCGGCTGCTCCGTGCCCGCTGCCCAGAGGCCCTCCGTTGCCACGGCGATGAAGCAAGCATTCCGCCAGGCCACTCATGCTGCCCAACTCCGGCGAGGCTGAGGGGACTGGACGCCACCATCTTGTGGCTATGGGCACCGCCGTCTTTGTGATGGAGTGATGGTTAATTTGCATATTACCCTTTTATTAGATAGGATATCTATATGCATTTTTAAATAAACCTTCCTACAGTGGGTAGAGGAGTAATGAGGAGAACAGAATCCTCATCCTACCACACTGGAATGACACCTACTTCATGGGATTATTGCCGGGATTAAATAATATAATATCTTTAGCGTAACTCCTGGGAAATAATAAGCACTCAATAAATTATGGTAATTATCACTTTCCCTGGCTGTGCTTAAAGTCTATTTGACAGGAGGCATTCGTTTCAACCTTATTTATATTCCTAAGTACTTGGTACTTATAGCTTGAAATTGATACCCATTTGTCTTGTTATCTCAGATCAAACCCAGTTTTTCTGTGTTTAGTCACAAACATGAAACATCTAGAGATAGCAGTAATGCTGATAGCCTTACTCATTTAAAACCCATTGTGATTAATAGTTATGATATTACTTAGGAAGGTCTAGGCAATTCCACAGTAACAAGAACCCTTAACATCTCGATGACTCACGGTGCTCACTGAGGGGGCTGGTCGTAGCCCTTTAAGGATCCACAGGTACCCATTTCACATGCACCTCTGCGACAGCACGGGCAGTAAATGAGGATGCAGCGAATCATGCACTGGCTCCTAAGGGTTCTGTGAAGGGGCATCCATCAGTTCTAGTCACATTTCATTGGCCGCAGCAGATCACCTGACCTACCGACCACACTTCCCGGGGGCTATGAAAAGGCACTGCCTTCATGGACTCAGAGGGAGGAGAACCACAAAAGCCACGGCCGTGTCGCCTGTAGCCAAGCACTGGGCTGTGTACTTTATGGGCGTTATTTTTATGGTCTCATTGCAACACCTGTGTGAATTGGGTGCTACCTGCAGGCCCGCTGTAGATGGGGAGTGGAGGCATGGAAGTAGCCGACCAGGAAAGGGGCAGAGCCAGATTTGAGCTGGGCCATAAGTAGGTCAAGGCCGGCCGTGCTCTCCCTCCCCTCCTTGGTGGCTCTCAGCAGCCTCTGGGTCCCCCATGTTACCGCTGTGTAGGTGGCTTTAAAATGCTAATTGACTTGACTTGTATAAAAATAAAAACGTCACATTTATTTGAGATGATCCAGTATCTTGTATGTAGCCTTAACCACAAAGAGCATCATACGATGAAATGTCTGCCAATAGGAAGTTCTCCACTTTGTTTCCTTATTACAGTTTCACCAGAAAGCATGAGAGAGAGTCCTTGGGAAGTGTTTTTTAGCTCTGTGCTCGGTGTGCAGACAGTAGTTTCTATGTCTGCTGAAGCCCCTGCAGCCTCCTGTATGACCTAGTAATCAAGCAGAGACCCTAGCAAAGTAAAGGACATGAAAAGGGCAGGGCTCGGCGCTCTGGCTCCATGGTGCACCTTTGCGATTGCAGACACACGTGGCTCCACAGCTGCTCATTGCGGAGTGTGTCTGGTGACAGACTCCTGTGTAAGCCTCACAACCCTGAGAGTCGGTCCCGATCCTTCCCCCATCACCTGCCCGAGCCTCAGCAGGTGAGTGCGTGGTGGCTGCTGGTGGCAACGTTGGTAAGGGCAGGAGCTGAGGTTTGCTCCCAGGTTTGCTGGCTCTGGTACTGATGTGCTGCATGGCTAGGCTTCCATACCACTGCAGTAGGGGAAAGTGGACGGCTTTGTGTCTAACCTTAGGGAATGCTTAAGTAAGTTTTGGTGCATCTGTACTGTTGTAATGTACAGTATTTTTATAACATTCCAAAAATGTAAGAGCTCGTGGGAGATGTTTAAGATAAGGAAACAGGATACAGAAGTGCACACAGAGCTGAGATCGCACCGTGTTTTTAAAATGCACAGAGAAGACTGGGAGGAAGTCAGGAGAGACGGCGCGGCTCCGCATGCCTGGTTATGACTGGGGAGGATTATGAGTAATCTGCATTCTTGCTGCTTCTACCTTTTAACAATTTTCAAATTCCTTAGGATAAACACGTATTTGCCCTGGCCAGGTGGCTCAGTTTGTCGGAGCATGGTCCTGTACACCAAAAGGGTTGTGGGTTCGATTCCCAGTCGGGGCACCTACAGAAGGCAACCAATTGATGTTTCTCACATCGATGTCTCTCTCTCTCTCTCTCTCTCTCTCTCTCTCTCTCAAAATCAATAAACATATCCTTGAGTGAGGATGAAAAAATAAAAAATAAACATGAATTTTATTTAAAAAACAAACCAACAAACAAGAAACCCTCCCAGGACTCAGAACAAAGAGGTGAATATGAAATGTGGCTGGCATTTCTCAGAAGGATGGTTTCAGGTTGGGCCCTGAAATGTCTGAGTAGAAATGTGCTCGGAGTTCTCTTGAGCCTCAGCTCCTAACATGGCCTTGTCTTAGCTTTGCACGCTGAGAAGGACATGATGTCAGACCTCCCGTTATACAGTGAAGCAGCCTGCTGTTGGAAGTGGCACGCGGATAACCGTCCAGGGCTGCTGGTTCTGAAGACACATTCCATTTTGAGGTTCGGTCGGCATGAGCTGGGACGGAGGCCTCGTGGCTCCTGTGACCAGTCGGGGTGCCCTGGATGCAGCGGCAGACATGGACTCTGGCTCGTCTGAGGAAAGAGGGAGATTTGAGGATGGGGTGGCTCACAGAATCAGAGGGCTGCCCGGCAGTGCCCCTGCTGCGGGGTGCCAGGCAGCCTCTGCGGAGGGCTTGCTTCCCAGCTGTTTTCTGTCGCTGGGCTGCTCGGATGATTCCCTCACTAGGAGAGTCTGATTGGTTTTGTTTGGACCATGTGACCCAACCATCCCGTAGGGACAGGGAGAGTAGGCAGTTCTCTGGATTGCAAGTCCACAGAGATGAAGCAGGGGAGAGGCAGTTCCCAAAGGAAAATCAGAGGCTTTTGCCCAAGGGCTGGGCAAGGGACGCTGGCTGCTCACCATGCCCAGATGCCCCCCAAATTCCAATCAATGGCATCAGACACCCTACCTTGGTCAGTTTGCCAAGGACCTGTGAACTTAGTTGTGATGTAGGGAACATGGCCCCTGGTGTTCAGAGAAGTCATTTCTCAGCCCTGCATATCCAGTCACTTACCACAAAGGTATCCCTGGATTGCTTTTGATCCGTGTCTTCTTTTTCATCTGATTCTCACTCACAGCCTGTTCCTCCACCCTGGACCACGAGTTGCAGTGCCCTCCTTGTTTGTGTTCTTGCCTTGAATCTCTTCCCCGACTTCCTGCAGCACAGGCCGGACTGTATTTCTGAAGACGTGGAAAGGAGAATGTCTTTTCCTTCTTTATTAAGTCGTGCTCTGTGGGGGGAACCTTGGACTGGGACAGGCAGCCCACTGCAGACTCATTTTAGAGAGTTCCAATCTCTCTCTGGATTTAAGGCCCCGAGAGGTTCTGCAGTGCAGAAAGCTGTGCGTCATTTGTATCTCTAAGGCTGCTCTTGATGGTTGTAAGTGATACCAGTTCAGGGTGCTTTAAACAGTAAAGAAACTTGGCCTCAGGTGACGGGTCATGCCAAGGTAGGAGATCCAGGTACCTTGTGATCTTTCCGCTTTGCTTTGCTTTGCCTTCATCTCTGTGTGGGCTTTTTTCATGGTCAAAATACAGCTGCCAGCAGCAACTGAGTTCATTTGCTTCCATGCTTTAAACCAAAAAAGGTGTTAAGGTCTGAATGTTTGTGTCCCTCCAAAATGCAGATGTTGAAATTCGAATCCCCAAGGCGACTGTATCAGCAGGTGGGGCTTTGCAGAGGTCATTAGGTCACGAGGGCATTGCCCTCATGTATGGACTAGAGTCCTCATAGAAGTGGTCCTAGAAGCTCCCGTGTGAGGACACAGCGAGCAGCCGCCACCGTGAACAGCCCTCACCAGAGAGCTGGCACCTCACCAAATCGCTGGCACCTTGATCTTGGACTTCCCAGACCCCAGGCTGTGAGAAATAGGTTTCTGCTTTTTATAAGCCACCCGAATACCTGATAGGTATTCTGTTACAGCAGCTCAAATGGACTACGACAAGAGGAGCAGCCAGATGGTCCCAGTCATAAGCTCGGAGTCCTTTCCTCTAAGCCAGTTTATTTCACGTGTTTACCATTGACCTTAACCCATGTTGAAAGGAAGGGACGTGGTGGGCTGATGAAGCTCAAGTCTGCATCTCTGACCTGGTCGCTGGCAGAGGAGGTAGGATTGGGATGACTGGCTCAGAGCCATCAAGACCCTTTCAGGAGTAGAGGTGGGGAAAGCCCCTTCTAAGTCAGGAGGCCTCTAGGGAGGAGGGCTGGATACCGGGTCAAAATCAGAGTTCTGTTCACATGGAAGAAGGAGCAGAGCATTCTGGGTGGACATTCAACAGTGTCCACTGTGACTTGGCTGAACCCAACCTTTTGAGTGTGAAGACCATTTTTTTGTGGATCACCCATCCTCACACTAGAGTTTGGAGAATATGTCATGGGGAATGGAGTTCACATGTTACTTTGGAAAAGTTCTCTCCTTGGATCAAACTGCTGGCTCTCCTTTCTGTCTATCAGCATGTTCACATGAGTGTGTGAAGCTTGGCGTGTTGTATTCGAGTTCCGCGTACATCTGCCTCTCGTAGCCTGGTCGTCCGCCGGTCCCGAGCACAGTGTCTGGAATGTAGAAGGGACTCAAGAGCTGTTTGTCAAATGCGTTCTCAGAGTTCAAGTCAGATGCCACTGCTTTCTGTCTCCCCTCTGTAGCTTCTCCCGTGTGCGTTTTCAGAGCTCTGCTTGTTCTCGGATGTCGCCGATTCCGTCCTGCTGTGATTTCTCAGGGCTGCTGGTTCTGTTTCTCCGCAGGCTGGAAGCTGGGTGTGTCTGCAGGGGTCGGCTGCCTCCACTGCCTCCTGTCAGGTTGCCCACAGTGCTGTGCAAAGAGCAGGAGCATGTCCTTGTCAGGGTGTGGAGACGAGGCTGCGTGTGCTGCCTGCACAGGTCTCGGAGTGGATTCTCTTTTTTTTACCACTAAATCGAGGTTTCCCACGCTAAATACCTAGCTGCAGACTTGTAATCATGCCTCCATGAGCTCCAAGATTTTACTGTACCAGCAAAAAACATGACACTGCTTTACAATTAGTCCATAGTAAGTTGTCTTTAGTTCAAAAGTGTGATTCTCCATTCGCAAGCCATACCTATGCCGCTGAATAGTCGTGTGTGCTAAGAGGAAGGTGGAAGAGATGACAACTTACTGAGTAGAGAAGCCATTCATTAAACACATGTCTGTTGATCACCTGCTGTCACAGGTTGGGTCCTGGGAAGTGGATAATGGGAATAGCATGCACAGTGCTCCCTGTGGAGTGCTCTTAGCATCAGCACCTGTGGAGGGAGTGAAAGGAAGCAGGGCCAGGCCAGGCAAAGGGAGAAGTTGAGCTGTGATAGCCCAGAGAAGGCCTCAGCGGATGCTCTGTGGGGTTCTGGAGCTTGGGAGGTCTCTTCAGGACTGTCCTGAGCTCGGGAGGAGGGACGGAGCCTTTATACCACTGCCGCGGTCAGTGGCTGAATCATGGGACTGACACCAGCCAGAGCAGTGCCGGAGGGGAGACACTGATGGTGGTCATCTGCTGGATCCTGAATAGCTGAGGAGAAAGTGCTTCATTCCTGAGGGGGTCTGGTGTCCGCTACACCTACTATGTGCCAAGTCCCCTGCTAGAAATGTGAGTGTGAATAGGAAAGCAATGGAATGAGTCGTTAAAACAAAGGGTGCTGTCTTTGATAATGGGTTTTTCATGGGACCCTGAGAACATAACTGAGTTTGGTTGGAGTGGGTTTGGGAGGAAGTCATGTCAGCAGAGACCTGAAGGGGAGGCATTGTTAGCAGGCTAAGGAAAGTGGGAATGAGGTGTGTGAATGCCAAGGAATGCAGAATGTGGCTCCTTCCAGGAAGTAAAGTAAGTTCTGTGTGTTTGGACTGTCACTGGGAGTGGGCGGGAGGGTTTTAGGATGGACATCTCATTTATTGTCCAAACAGGGCACTTCTGAGAGTGAGCACATCATTACTGGTGCCAGGGACAGCAGGTGGAGACCTGGGCAAATTGTGTGGCCACCTCGTTTATAAGACACGAGTCAGCAGTTTGGATTTTGTCCGAGGACCGATGGTAAAGCATTGATCTCTCCCCACAGTTTTGGGGTTCTGAGCATGGGTGCTGGTGTCGGATTCCCATAGGTTCAGATCTTGCCTCTATCACTTATGAATTGCAAAACCCCTTGGGTTTTATAAGCCTCACTTGTCTTATTGCAAAATGGAGATAGTTTCTACTCTATGCCATTTTAAATAAATATTACACATAAAGTACTTAACATAGTTTCTGGGACAGAACAAGCCCTCAGTAAGTGCAAGATGCTGCTGTGCTGTTTTAAATGGGCGTGAGCAAGGTCAGGCTTGGGTTTTAGAATGGTGACTCTGCATGCATGGTAGAGAACCAATGAGGAGAACAAGCCTGGTGCAGACTGGCTAGGAGACCCTACTATGGACTAGGAGAGTAGATGGGTAATCCGAATGAGATCAGACATGTAGCCATGAGGAGTGAGACATGGAGAGGTTCCAGAGACATTTAAGATGTTGAATCAGGGACTTTGGTGGAACTTGAGGGAGCAGTAGGAGATGAAGCTACTGCTGAAGTTTGGGTTTGAGCAAAGGATGGACGGACATACCTGCCAGAGTGGGCTTCCCGTGCCTGAGAAGGAGCCTGTGAGAAACGCAGAGGGAGAAGTCCAGTAGGCAGCTGGGCTGAGGATCTGGAGCTTCAGAGCGCGGTCCAGGAGACCTTGCAGTTAGGAATCCGCAGCAGGTGGGTGAGACCGAAGCATTGACATGGGTAGAGTGCTGAGAAGAGAGGGGGGCTGAAGAATGGCCCGAGGGGGTGTCAGGAAATACTAGATGGTGTGGAATCCAAGGGAATACATTTTAATTATAGTGTTACCCTAAGGCAGTGATCGGCAAACCGCGGCTCGTGAGCCACATGCGGCTCTTTGGCCCCTTGAGTGTAGCTCTTCCACAAAATACCACGGCCTGGGCGAGTCTATTTTGAAGAAATGGCATTAGAAGAAGTTTAAGTTTAAAAAATTTGGCTCTTCAAAGAAATTTCAATCGTTGTCCTGTTGATATTTGGCTCTGTTGACTAATGAGTTTGCCGACCACTGGTCTAGCTGTAACTTTTGCATTTTGAAATACCTTATTTCTCTTAACAAGAACTGCAGACTTGGGGAAGTGGTGGACATACTGTGTTCTAGAACAGTCCCTGCTTGTCTGGAGTACTGCTTTTCTCCACGCACTCCTCACACAATGGCAGGTCCCATGCCAGGGCACCGGGCCTTGGCTTCACTGGGCCTCAGGCTTCCTGGCCTCTCCCTGTTGGCCAAGGCGCAGTCAGGCCCGTCTGCTCAGCCAGCGCTGCTCCCCGCTGCCTCACTGTGCGAATTTGCCTCGCGTGCTGTAAGGGCCTCCAGAACTCATCTTCCACAGCCCATCACGCCCAAAGGCACGGTCACAGGAAGGCGGTCTCTCTCCACCAAAACCCAGCCATGGCCGAGTCCCAGAATGCCGTGGGAGCCTGCCCATGGTGAGTGTCAGTGGAACTCGCACGCCCTCCCACCCGAGGCTTACTCGCATCTCGGGCCTCAGCTCTTTGGTGTCAGGTTTGGGGATTTCTGCTCAGTGTTCAGAGGAGCAGTGAGTCCTTCTCCATCAGTTATTGGGTATGTTTTCTCTTTTTATTGCTGGCTAACAATTTAATTAGCCACAGCAGTGTCTGCCAGACTCTCCTAATGCCGCTTTTTGATCTGTGCTGTCAGATTTGGGGTTTCTTTTTGATATTCACAAGAGCAGCCGCTTCCTTCTCCGTCAGGGTTACTGACTCATGTTTGGTCTTTGTATTGCCGGCTCAGAGTAATTACCCATCGCGGTGCCTGTGCTTTCCTGTGCCCCTTTGTCATAAGCCTCCTGTTTGTACACTGTCCTCGTTGGGGTCTTCCGGACTCTGGCCCACCTCCTGTGGGTGGTGGGCATGCCAGTCACACCCCGTCCTGTCATTGTACGAACCTACCACGCTTGTTTTTGTCACTTTGCTGTACCTTGAGCAGACACAGATTAATCCCTTACTAGAAGTGAGGCTGGAGTGAAAGACAAGGATGCTCATACACACATACACACATATGTGTGCATACATATGCGTATATGTGTGCATACATGGGCATATATGTGCATACTAATTAATTCTTCACTCACCTGATTCACTGCTTCACCTAGATACCTTTCTTATTTTTCCTATTTTATCTTCTGCTCTTATTTTCATATGGATTTGTTCTTTCTCTTTACTTTTTTTTAAAAAAAACAACAATAAAAATCCCCTTTACTTTCCACAGATCTTAAGTGGTGGGTGCTGTAAGCCATGGCTCACTGTTAGGGCCAGATTCTTACGAGGAAATCGTTCTCCTCCCCTCCGCACTGCACCCCACACACTGCAGTGCAACCCTGCACTCCGCCCCCACACTGCAGTGAAACCCTGCACTCCACCCCCCACACTGCAGTGCAACCCCACACTCCGCCCCCCACACTGCAGTGCAACCCTGCACTCCACCGCCCACACTGCAGTGCAACCCTGCACTCCGCCCCCACACTGCAGTGCAACCCTGCACTCCACCGCCCACACTGCAGTGCAACCCCACACTCCGCCCCCCACACTGCAGTGCAACCCTGCACTCCACCGCCCACACTGCAGTGCAACCCCACACTCCGCCCCCCACACTGCAGTGCAACCCTGCACTCTGCCCCCACACTGCAGTGCAACCCTGCACTCTGCCCCCACACTGCAGTGCAACTCTGCACTCAGCCCCCACACTGCAGTGCAACCCTGCACTCCGCCCCCACACTGCAGTGCCACCCTGCTCTCTGCCCCCCACACTGCAGTGCAACCCTGCACTTCATGCCCCACACTGCAGTGCAACCCTGCACTTCATGCGCCACACTGCAGTGCAACCCTGCACTCCGCCCCAACACTGCAGTGCAACCCTGCACTCTGCCCCCCACACTGCAGTGCAACCCCGCACTCCACCCCCACACTGCAGTGCAACCCTGCACTCCATGCCCCACACTGCAGTGCCACCCTGTATTACAGCCCCCACACTGTAGTGCAACCCTGCACTCCACCCCTCACACTGCAGTACAACCCTGCACTCCGCCCCCTGCACTGCAGTGCCACCCTGTATTCCAGCCCCCACACTGCAGTGCCACCCTGTATTCCAGCCCCCACACTGCAGTGCCACCCTGTATTCCAGCCCCCACACTGCAGTGCCACCCTGTATTCCAGCCCCCACACTGCAGTGCCACCCTGTATTCCAGCCCCCACACTGCAGTGCAACACTGGCTCCACTTCCAGTGACACTCTCCCTGCCCCACCTCCCATCTCTCCTGTTTACAGAGAAGTGAGGAGAAGAGTCTCTGTTGCAGGTGCCTCTTTGGTTTTTAAAAGGATCATGTCCTGTCCTGTCCTGTCCTGTCTTTCTTTCTTTTTAAATATAATTTTATTTCAGAGAGGAAGGGAGAAGGAGAGAGAGAGATAGAAACATCAATGTTGAGAATCATTGATTGGCTGCCTCCTGCATGCCCCCTACTGGTGATTGAGCCGGCAAACTGGGCAAGTGCCTTTAACCAGAATCGAACCTGGGACCCTTTAGTCCACAGGCCGAATTGGCTAGGGCAGTGTCCTGTCTTTGAGCCAAACCGGCTAGGGCAGTGTCCTGTCTTTCTTGATTCTCCCTCATCTCCTAGGACGCGTGGAATATGATAGAGGAGGGAGGAGAAGCCTTCCCCTAATGGTTATTATCCTTTCGGTGCGAATGCTTAAGCATGCATGCCTTTCGTATTCGTTGCAAACATACTCAATATATGTTCCGCAAGAGAAGTAAGCAGTTTCCCTCATATTAAGTAAATAGTTACTGTGTTCAATAGTGGGGAAAATACAGAAGTAGTCCCGTTGGGGTAGAGAAGGCTGCAATAGTGAACAAGAGTGCAGCCTGTAACAAAGAGGTAATGACTAGAAGATCAGAAGGACTTGGGGTGGGAGAGTGGGTGATCACCAAGGACTGTGGCACACATGTTAACTCATAATGCATTAGAGTCCCCATGGCTGTTTTATAGGAGAGGGAACCAGAAAAGAGAAGGCAGATTTGGCAAACTAGAACCCAGCTGAAGGCAGGCACTGCCCAGGTTCCAAACTGGCCACTGGTGGTACATACACGGGACAGATACAAATAACACCGCCAGTGCACTGAAACTCCCTTTTCCTTTGTTGCTTGAGAGACTTCGTGGAGGAGGTGGAACCTGGAAGTGAGACTTTAGGAATCTTTCAGAGATAAGTAAAGAGAAGTGCAGGCAGTCCGTAGGAAGGGGCAGGTAGAGAGATATGGGAATAGATGTTGTGTTTTATCATCAATGTGGTTTGAGGAACTGTGGAGAAGGAAGTGGGTGTTGTGGAGGTTGATGGAAGGTCAGATGTTGGGGAGACTGGAGTTGGGAGAGCTGGGGAACTGAGCACAGGTGTTGAGATGGTCTGTTAGGCAATGAGGAGAGCTGGAGGCAGCTGCATGGGGGGAGCGAGGTTACAGGTGTGGTTGTTTGGACCCGTACTTTAGCTGCTGTCGATGGGGTAGATTGAAAAGGGAGGGGCAGCCTCAAATGGAGGCAGGAGGCTAACAGAGAGAATGTCAAAGAAAGGGCAGATCTGGAGTTTTAGGATATTTGGGTGGCTAGGTAATGGTTTTCTTTTTTTCTTACTGTACCTCTTTTATTTATCTTGAAGCTGTGAGTTTGAGCAAGGAGACAGTCTTCCCCAATTAAAAAGGTATATCAGTGACCATATACCCCTTTGCTAAAACGGCTGCATAAGCTTTTAGGCTAAAAGAGGAGGAAGTTTTAAATTAATGTGAGTAGAATGTGATTACTACAAGGGTAGTAATGACATGTCCATCCCTATGATTCTAATTAGAATAAATAAGTCATAAAAAGTTCCTGAATATGATAAAAAGCTATGAAAATTGGAAATAAGCTTAAAACTATCATTATTTTCAGTTATGATTATCTACATAGAAAAAATCCTAAACCCTGCAAATAATTAGAATTATTAAGAGTTTATCAAGGTTGCTCCATTCAAAAGAAAGGAGGAGTGAATATATAATATTAGATACAGTGGACTTTAGATCAAGGAATACAGAGACATTACATAATGATAAAGGTTCAATTAGCCAAAAAGACCTAATGAACCTAAAGGAGTGTGTACCCGAAAACAGAGGCTGAAAACACAGGCAGCAAAACGTCAGTATTAGAAGGAGAAGGAGGCGAATCCACAGCTGTAGGTGGGCACATCAACACTCCTCTCTCAGTTTTCGATAGCATTAGTGGCCAGCAGGTCAACTAGGATGTAGACGAACTGAATAACACTGTAAGCTAGCTGAACCTGCTTACCATTCAGGGAACACTTCACCCAACAAGAGAATGCAGACTCTACAAGTGCCCCTGAAACAGTCACCAAGGATGGCCATAAAGTAAATCTTAAATTAAAAAAAAAAAATTGAAGTCATACAAAATATATTCTCTGACCATAGTAAAATTCAACTAGAAATTAATAACAAAAAGATAACTAAAATATTTAATGCTAAATAATTCATGGACCAAAGAGGGAATTCCTTGGGAAATTTAGAAATATTTTGAATGAAAATGAAAATAAAACACATCAAAATTTGTGGGATGCAGCTGAAGTTTCGAGGGACCTTAATAGCATCAAATGCTTACATTAGAAGAAAGCTATAGTCTCTAATAATTTAAGCTCTCACCTTAAGAAAATAGAAAAAGGGCTGGCCGGTATGGCTCAGTTGGTTGAGTGTCGTCCCATGCACCAAGAGGTCTCCGGTTTGATTCCCAGTCAAGGGCACATGTCAAGGGGGTGCAGGAAGCAGCTGATCAATGTTTCTCTTTCTCATGGATGTTTCTATCTCATTCTCTCCCTTCTTTTCTCTCTAAAAATCAAATTAAAAAAACATATTAAAAGAAAATAGAAAAAGAACAACATAAACCCAAGTCAATCAGAAAGAAGTAATAAAGAGGTGAATGGGAATTACTGAAACAGAACATTGCAAACAGTTGTCAGGATAAATGAAACCCAAAGCTGATATTCTGAAAAGATCAATGAAGTTGACAGTTGACAGGATAAATGAAACCCAAAGCTGATGTTCTGAAAAGATCAATGAAGTTGATGGAGCCAAACTGACGATGGAAAAATACAAGAAGACACAGATGACTAATATCAGGAATAAAAGAGGATACTACTACAGACCTGACAAGTCATTAAAAGGATTAAAAAATACTACAAACAACTCTGCAAATAAATTGGACAGCTTAGATAAAAATGTACTAATTTCTTAAAAGCTACAAATTACCAAAACTCACCAAAGAAGAGATAGATAATTGAACTAGTCTCATATCCTATATAATAAAGACATAATATGCAAATTGACCCTCACACCCTTGCACAAAATAGCCGCCCCCATGTGGTCAAAGATGGCCACCACAAAATGGCTGGCAGGGGAGGGTAGTTGTGGGCGACCAGGCCAGCAGGGGAGAGCAGTTGGGGGTGACCAGGCTGGCAGGGGAGGGGAGTTAGGGGCAACCAGGTCGGCAGGGGAGGGCAGTTGGGGGGTAAAAGGCCTGCAGGGGAGGGCAGATGGGGGTGACCAGGGCTGCAGGGGAGGGCAATTAGGGGTGAATGGGCCGGCAGGGGAGGGCAGTTAGGTGTTGATCAGGCTGGCAGGGGAGTGGTTAGGGGTCGATCAGGCTGGCAGGCAGGCAAGCAGTTGGGAGCCAGCAGTCCCAGATTGTGAGAGGGATGTCTGACTGCCAGTTTAGGCCCGATCCCACAGGCAGTCAGACATCCCACGAGGGGTTTCAGATTGGAGAGGGTGCAGGCTGGGCTGAGGGACACTCCCCCCCCCCCCTCCGCCCAGTGCATGAATTTCGTGCATCGGGCCTCTAGTCTATAAAGAAATGAAATACTTTCCAAAAACAAAAGTCCAGGTAATTTTACTGCTAAATTCTACAAAACATTTAAAGAGATAACAAATTCTACACAATTTCTTTCAGAAAATAGAAGAGAACCTTTGCAGCTAGTTTGTGGGGCCAACATTACCCTGATAATAGCAAGATATAGATATTATAAGAAAAGAAAACTATATCCCAACAGCCCTCAGGAATGTAGGTGCAGAAATCTTGAAAATATCAGCAAATCAAATAAGCACCATATAGAAATAATAATATACTGTGAACTAGTGGGGTTTATCCCAGGAATGTATGGTTGGTCAAGATTCACAAACCAGTCAATGCAACCTCCTAAATTAAATGACTGAAGAAGAGAGAACAAATGCTCACAAAAGCATATAGCAAAATTTAAAATCCATTTATGTTAAAAACATGAAACTAGAAATATTAGGAATTTAAATCTGATAAAGGGTATTTAGGAAAACTCTACAGCTAACATCATTTTTAATGGTGAAAGACTGAATGCTTTTCCCTTAAGATTAGAACCAAGGCCAGAATGCTCTCTTTCATTTCTATTTAGCTTGGTCCTAGAGAGCCTAGTTAGTGTAATAAGTCAAGAAAAATATAAGATATACAGATTATAGAGGAAATAAATATGCCCTATTTGTAGAAGACATGACTACTAAGGAACCTATGGCAAAAACTCCTCGAATTCATAAGTAAACTTAAAGTCTCAAGATGCAAAGTGAGCATATAGAAGTCAATTGTACTTGTATATACTTTCAGTGAGTAATTGAAAATGAAATTTAGGAAAACTTAGAGATAAATCTACAAACAAAATATACTCTTATCTTATGATCCAGAAATTGGGCTACTATCCAAAGAAATTGAAAACTTATGTCCACACAAAAATGTGCACATAGATGTGGATAGCAGCTTTATTTATAATTGCCAAAGTTTGGAAGTGACCAAGATGTCCTTCAGTAGGTGAACGGATAAACTGTGGTACATCCAGACAGTGGAATATTATTCAGCACTGAAAAGAAATGAGCTACCATGTCATGAAAAGACATGGAGGAACTTAAGTGCATTTTACTAAGTGAAATAAGCCAATCTGCAAAGGCTACGTACTGTCTGATTCCAACTATATGATGTTCTGGAAAAGGCAAAACTATGGAGACACTAGAAAAAATCAGTGGTTGCCAGAGATTTGTTGGAGGAAGAAAGGATGAATAGGCAGAGCACAGAGGGCAGTGAAAGTACTCTGTATTTACTATCATACATACATGTCATTATACATTTGTTCAAACTCATAGAATATACAATACCAAGAATGTACCCTAATGTAAACTGTGGACTTTGGATAACAGTAGTGCATCAGTGTAGGTTCATCATTTGTAACAAATGTACCTTTCTGATGGGGGATGGTGAAAATGGGGGAGGCTATGTATTTGTTGGGGTGGGGCTATGTGGCAGATCTCTATACCTTCCTCTCAATTTTGCTGTGAACTTAAAACTGTTCTAATACACACACACACACACACACACACACACACACACAGTGGGGCAAAAGTAGGTTTATAGTTGTGAGTATGCAAAACAGAATTTATTCTTGTATTATTTATTAATTATTGTATTTTCTATATGAACAACTATAAACCTATTTTTGCCCCACCCTGTATATGTTATTTTAAAAAGAATATCCTACCTAATAATAGAGTAATATGCAAATTGACCGTACCTTCGCTACACCACAAGCCACGCCCACCAGGAAACTGTCGCAGGGACATTGGGGTGCGGCGGAGCCCCAAGGCCAGGAAAGCCTCGGGCAGAGGCTTTCCCGGCCTTGGGCACCAGCGGGGAGCCTGCACGGATTGCAGGCAACGACCAGGGGGTCGGCTCCTACGATCCTTAGCAGGGACGCTGGGTGCGGCTGAGCCCAAGGCTGCTGCCTGGGGCCAAGCCCCGACCCTGAAAGAAGGCAGAAGGCGGTGGCCACAGCCAAGGCCTGGGTCCCTGGTGCCGGCAGAAAACTGGTGAATGAAGGTCTATTGCACGAATCTTCGTGCAAACGGGCTGCTAGTATCATAATAAGTGTTTGTTCTCTCATCACCACATGGGTACATTCACCAAGGTGCTGTATAATGGGGTAAGTGAGGGTTGAGTGATGGCGGTTTAATTTTATAATGGTGTAATAGTTATGAAGACACGAGGGTGTGTCAGTCTGGGACAGGAGTCCATGTTCCTTCACTTGTGACAGTTGGAGACAGAAGATCAGCTCTAAGGCTCCTGAGGAGGGATGCATGTCTCTTGGCTGTGAGGACGAGGAAGGCATCATAAGAGTTTATTTTTATTTTTATTTTTTTATTGATTTCAGAGAGGAAGGGAGAGGGAGAGAGAGAGAGAGAAACATCAGTGATGAGAGAGAATCATTGATTGGCTGCCTCCTGCATGTCCTCTACTGGGGATCGAGCCTACAACCTGGGCATGTGCTCTGACCGGGAATCGAACTGTGATCTCCTGGTTCATAGGTCACTGCTCAACCCCACTGAGCCACACCAGCCAGGCGTCATAGAGTTTTAACTGTGGTTAACTGCCTTAATCTTTATGCTCTTTCCAATGTGCCCATTAGATTTTAGTGTGGAAGTTGAGAAACTGTTTGGTATGGATGACAGTCTCACCAATCTGGAAGATTTAGGGTTTATTTGAATAGCTAGCCAAGTTAGAAACAGCAACATTGTAGGCTAACAGAAGGTTCTGGTCAACTCTGACCCAAATGAAAACAGGGAAGCTGTGCAACTCAACAAGGATTGAAAGCAAAAAGTGAAAGTGTATGCATAGGGATGAGCAGGGATGTGACGCCTTCAGGTGTTTGCATTTACCTGGATATCAGTGATAGAGGACAGCATTCCTATCGCAGCTGAGGTTGAGACTGGGTTCTTGTTCACAGTCAGGCCAAAAGGTTGTTCACAAAAATCTCCAACCCTACCTTGAGGCTAGTAATTTTCATGGCTCCATATATGCAGTCATCTCAGCCCTGATGTCTTCAAGGCAACATTTCATTGCATTGTATATTATGCAGTTAGGAAGCCGGTCTCATTACTGTATAATGAGATACAGATGGAGTTGGACAGACACCTCTGAAGAGGCAAGTAGCTTTCCCTGGCCAGCCGTGAACCAGAGACGCATCACAGTCAGTGTCTGACAATTGATCTCACACTCTGATCCCCAAACACCAACTAGAGAAGATTAAAAAAAAAAAAAAACACACAAAAGATAGGAAGCAAAACATTATTATTTTTTCTTATAGGATGTTCTGAGCAATACAACCTGTTTTATTTCACTTTCAGTGTTGTTTATTAAAAAAATAAACCCACTGAACTTTGTGTTATAGACCAACTGACTTGTAGCAAAGGTAAGGGTAGCCTGGAGTTTGCTTTGGTTTTGCATATCAGCTTCCAGGGTCACTCTAACAGTACGTGTAGATTTATAAATCTCATGACCAACTTACAGGTAAGAGCCCGAGGTGTTGGTGCTGGGATGCCTCTGGGATTTCATTCGCTCTAGGTGCCAATTCCAAGTGCTGGGTCACTGTCCTTAAAAGAATTAAGAGTCTGAACCAGGAGTTGGTCAAGGAAAGCTATGATAGATAAGGGGTCAGCAAACCTTTTTGTTCAGGGCCAGAATATTTTAGGCTTTGTGTAAAATTACTCAACTCTGCTGCTCTGGGGAAGTGTAACAGACAATATGTAAATAAGTGAGCATGACCGTGTCCCAATAAAACTGATATTTGCGGTTCATGTAATTTTCACATTTTACAAAATATTCTTTTATTTTTTTCAACTATTTAAAATGTAAAAATCATTCTTAGATTGTGGGCTGTACAAAAACAGTTTGCTGATGCCTGCAATAGATTGTCACTGACTTCCCCTGGCCTGGGTGGGGAGGTGGGGGAGAAATGGTAGCATTCCTTCAGGCACCTGGGTTAAAACCTCCGTGCTTCAGGGAGTTCAATGCCAAGTGGTCTATGGAGCACAAGTAAGGCCATACTCTAATTAATAAACCATCACTGTTAATTATTCATGGAAAGAAACCAAAGTCTAGAATGCAAGCCTTTTGTAAACCAGAATTGTCTCATCACCTTAGGCCTTAAGTGGAAGTGATGAGAGCTAAACAAAGACAGTTGTGTACAGTAGAGCCGTGAAGAAGATACATTGAATAATGAAATGCTGGTTCCATCTGAAATTTGAAATTTGAAAAAGGCATTTGAAATTCCATATGCTAAGTCCATGAGACATCATTGATCATTTGGTATTGTTGATCACTTGACTGAAAGGCTTTTTTCTCCCCCTTGCCTTCAATGATACCATATTCTGCTAGTGTTCTTCCTGTTTTTCTGACCATTCCTTTTCTGTCTCCATTGTAGGAAATAATGGCTTTCCTCATGGATCACTCTGTAATCTCTCCCTGGGCAAGTTCCTTCATGCCCTTGGTCAGTGACCATTCTGTGCAGGTGACTCACGCTTACTTCTCACAAGCCCTCTTTGAGCTGCAGATGGTAGATCCTCAAGACCTTATACACCATGGGAAGCAATTTTGAAGAAAGGAGTAATATGACTTTACTGACATTTTCAAAAGATAATTTACCCTACTATGCACAGGATAAACACTAGAGAGGCAAGAGTGGAAGGAGGGAAACCTTTCAGGGGGCTAATATCTAGAAACAAAGTCATGGGGGCCAGGTCTAGGTAGGTGTCTCCAGGTAGATGTTTAAAGGTACCTCAAACTCAATATATTCAAGGCCTAAATTTATGATCTTTGCCCAAGCTTCTCTATCGTGGTGTCTGCCATCCACTTGAACAAGTTAGAAACTTTGACCCCTGCCTGTCTTCGTTCATTCAGGTTACTATAATAAAATTTTCATAGACTGGATAGCTCACAAACATCAGCAGTTTATCTGTTAGAGTTCTGGAGGCTGGAAGTCCAAGATCAAGGTACCAGCGTGGTTCTGGTGAGAGCCTTTTGCCTGATTCATGGCCAGCACCTTCTTGCTATGTCCTCACATGGTGGAAGGGGCTAGGTTTCCCTTTGGAGTCTCTTTTATAAGAACACTAGTGCCCCAGTGCATGGATTCATGCACATTGAAAGGAAATTAATTAGAAGGTGGATGGTGGGGCTGAACGGACGAGATGGGCCAGACACACCCTTTAGCCAACCTCCCATGGTCCCTCCCTGGCCGGCTGCATCTGGGGCGGCACCGGGGCTCAAAGGGCATCTACAGAGTGAGCGGTGTCCCTCTGGCAGGTGGGGTCCCTCGGCCTGGCCTGTGGAGATCTGGCTGAAACTGGCTCTCCGACATCCCCTGAGGGGTTCTGGATTGCAAGAGGGTGGTTCTCGGGTGACACACCCTGGAATTGGGCTCCCTCCTCTCTGGTTCCGGGTGCATCACCAGAGAACCGCAGCTGCCAAGTCACCACAGCTCGGCAGCTCCTGTGTTGAACGTCTGCCCCCTGGTGGTCAGTGCGCATCATAGCTACCAGTCAGAAGTTCGAACGGTCGGACAGTCGCTTAGGCTTTTATATAAATAATTAATCTCATTCATGAAGGCTCACCCTCATGACCAAAGCACTTCCCACCTCCTAACACCATCACCATTGTGAGTTAGGATTCTAATGTATGAATTTGGGGCTGGGTGGGGTGGGGGAGACACAGACATTCAGACCATAGCATCACCTTTTCTTTCCAATTCACCATTCTGCACTCTGGCCCTCTTCCTCTCTGTTTCTTACAGGGTTCTCCGACTAGTCTTTAGAATGCAATTCTGATATCCGCTCATTCCTCTCAGTGTCTTCACATCCCTCGGAGGGTAATGACTGAAAATCTTAATATGTCCATACAAGGTTCTTCACAGTCTGATCTTAACTCCGCAGCTCCTTTCCTACCTCCTCCTCTTGCCTCCGCGCTGCTCTACCCTCTGCTTGTATTGCTCTCTGCCACCTGAACACTGTTGCCTGCCTGTCTCCTCCTTGAGAATCTCGGCGGAAGTATCACTTTTGGTGAAGATTTCCCATGGCCCTTAACCCGTTTAGGTCAGGTTCTCTTATTTTGTGTTCTTGTGGAACCAGACTTCTTTCTTTTTTGTAGGCTTATCTTAGTTTCCAAATATACACTTACTTGTAGACTGGTTTGATTACTGTGTTTTATGACATGAAGGAAGGTATTGGTCAGAGTTCTCCAGAGAAACAGGAGCAATAAGATGTATCTATGTAGACAAGTGAGATATATTGTAAGGAATTGACTCGTGATTGTGGGATCTGCAAGTCTGAAATCTATAGAACAGGCTATATAGGCTGGAGGCCGAGGGAAGAGTTAATGTCGCAGTCTTGAGTCTGAACACAGCCTGGAGGCAGAGTGCGCTCTTCCTCAGGGGACCCCAGTCGTTCCGCTAATGGACTTCACTAATTGGAACAGGCCCACTCCCATTTCGGAGAGTGCCCTAGATGAGTGTTTGTGTTCTCTCCAGATTCGTGTGTTGAACCCTGTTCCCCAATGTGATAGTGTTCGGAGATGGGACCTCATAAAGGCAAAGCCATTAGGAATGGGATTAGTGGCTTTATGAAAGGGATCCCAGAGAGATCCCGCCCCCTTTCCACCATTTGAGGAGACAGCGCAAAGACTGTGTATGAGCCAGTGAGAGGGCCCTCACCGGACCCCTTGATCATGGACTGCCGGCTTCCAGAACGGTGAGAAATAAATTTCTGTTATTTATAAGCCATCCAGTCAGTGGCATTTTCTTATAGCAACACAAATGGACTAAGGAAGAGGGTAATCTGCTTTACTTGAAGTCTACTGATTTACATGTTATTCACATCTAAAAATACCTTTACAATAACTTTTAGACTGTTTGACCCAGAATTGGATTCCATAGCCTAGCCAAGTTGACACATAAAATCAACCATCAAACCCTAGCCGGTTTGACTCCATGGCTAGAGCATTGGCCTGCAGACGGATGGGTTGCAGGTTGAATTCCAGTCAAGGGCACGTATCTCGGTTGCAGGCTCCATCTATGGCCCCAGTCGGGATGCGTGTGGGAGGCAACCAGTAGATATGTCTCTCTCACATCAATGTTTCTCTCTCTCTCTGCCTCTCCCCCTCCCTTCTACTGTCTCTAAAAATTAATGCCAAAAAAAAAAAAAAAAGACCCATGAGTGAGAATTAACAACAACAAAAATTTTACCATCACAGGGACCATGTCTGTTTTAGCCCATTATTGTGTCCTCATTGCCTCCCACAGTACATGACATGTAGAAGGCACTCAGTAATGTTGAATAATGTTGATTGTATAGATTTCTAGGTTTTCTACCTGCAGCCAGTGTTAAGGGAATAATGCATTTGATGGCTGCATTCACTGCTCTTTAGAGTCATTCTCTGTGTTAGTTCTAAAATGTTTTGTTGGTAAATATTTTTTTGATTCAAGAAATAGCTCTAATTTTTGACAAATTTGCTTCTTTATAATTCATTTATTCACTCTTAGCTTGTCTTTTAAGGAGTCTTATAAGGAAGCCTATATGCCATTTGACATAATCATTGTATTTGCTCTTCTCTGGTCTTCCTCTTTGTGTCTTTTTCCTATTTTCCTAGGTATAGTAACTAGAGCCAACTTTGTTCCCAGTGTAATTGAACCATGACTTTATTTAAGGAGATAATTGCATTTTTATTTCCCAATGCTCTTAAATTTTATTGGCCATTTCTGCTGAATTTTCTATTTCTAAAACCAAACTTTTCATCCTGGCCCTGTCTCCAGAGTTTTCTATTTCTGTCATTGGTGCCAGACACTAAAACAAGAATGCTTGGAGTCATCCTTGACTCCTCCACCCCCACCATTCCCATTCAGTCCACCCCCATCATTCCCATTCGATTGCAAGATTCTCTTGATTCTTTCTTGATATGTTTCCTCAAAATTGATTCTTTTATTTTTCTGTTTCTTAAAAAAAAAAAAAAAAAAAAACCCTCATGGGCTCATGCATAATGGATTTATTATTGGCATTTCTATCACTAACCTCTCCCAACTTCAATTGTAGCCTGCAGTGCCAGATGAATCTGAATATTAGCTTGAGTATACTTTCTTCTTCCTAATTCCCAACACCCATTTACCACTTTGAAACCTGTTTGGTGGCCCTCCTTACATACCAGATAATCCAAACTTTATTTCCTTTCTTCATCAGACCTTCAGTACAGAGGGTTAAGTTAATCTAACTTCTAAGACCATGGTACATATGATCTTCAGTCTATGTAAGCCTGTTCTGTTATTTACTTAATCCTCTCTCTTTCCCTTAGAAACAGTTTGAATGTGTATTTTGTCTGCTTATGTTTTTATAAAACGTGTATTGTTTTTTTGAATATTTTAATTTACACAAATTGTAGTCTAGACCTCATTTTTTTGATATATATATATATATATATATATATATATATATATATCACTGCTTTTCAGATCTATCTGTGATGCAATGTGAAAATATAGCCCAGTGCTTCTAATTGCTGTTTCTCTTTAATTTACATTATTATCTGTATTTATTAGAGTTTAATACTTTTCTCTGTAGAGGTCTAATGTATTGTCATTGCTATATTATTATGCTATATTTTATAGTTGAGTTTTATTGATGTAGAGTAATGAGATTGATGTTTTGTAGGTTATCACATATGAGCAACCATGATGAAGCTTCTTATTAATTCTCACTAGAGGTCCAGTGTACAAAATTCATGCATGGGTAGGGTCCCTAGGCCTGGCCAGCGATCAGGGCCAATCGGGGTCTTCCAGCTGCCAGCTGGGGCCTTCCTTCTGGCTGTCAGCCAGGGCCTTCCTTCCCCAGCTGCTGGCTGCTGGCTGGGGCCCTCCTTTATTCCATGCCATCCCCTGGTGGTCAGCACACATCATAGTGATCGATCGAACTCCTGGTCTCCCAGTCAATCTCCCGAGCAGACACTTTGTATATTAGCCTTTTATATATAGAGATAGTTATTGTCTACTAATTTTACTTAATGTTACATTGAACTATATGACATTGCTGATGTTTGACCATTTTTGCCAGTAGAAACTATGATTTCAAATTATTTAACCTAATGATCACATTATCTATATATTTTTTTCAATCCCTAGATGTTTCAGAACTTCTAAACCATGTTAATTAGCACTGATAATGAATATCTTACAATTTTCCTTTTAACTATAATATTCTAGGTTTTTGGTTCTTGCATAGCTACTTTATCAAGTTCTAAAAGTTTCTTCTTATATCTTATTTGCAATGAGATATTTTCAGTTTTCATTTTTGAAAAATCACCAATAGATGTTGAATTGTGCATGAATCCGTGCACATTGAAAGGAAATTAATCAGAAGAAATATTTTAATATTGCTATTCACCCTTTCTCTATAATAGAAGTGTCAACCAAATTCACGATTAACAATGACAGATGGAAACACACGGGTGCGAATGGCGCAAGCAAGAGCTTTATATGTATTGCGCATGCGCGAGTAACAGCCTCTTATATATATAGAATAAACTTGCTTAATTAGACCTGCTTTTTGATTTAGCTAAACTTTTTCCAGCCCAGTGAAGCACCCCCAACTTCTCTTTCATGTAATTGTCAGCAACACAGCAGTTAATATCAACATGAAGCAGATTATTATTGTAGATCACGCAGGGAGAACAAAGAGTAAAATATTTAACTGCAGTAGTGTTTGACTGTATTTTGCGCAGAGAGAAAACCTGAAGTCATTTTCAAGGTCCACCATTTCTTACTTCTTTTCAGTCGGGTCAAGTTTCTAAGCTTTCTAAATCTCTGTTTTCCTGCGAATGAAAGGAAAATAGAATTCCACTGAGTCGCCTATCTACCTACTCCAGGACTTCTGTGTGGATCAAATGAGATGAGCCATAGGAAAACACTTCACAGACATTTGGTTAAAGTGTAAAATGTTTCCACCTGGATATTAAGCAAGTTGTGTTCCTGGGCTGAAGAAACTACAAGGAGGCTAGTCGCTAGGGAGAGGAAACTGGGTGTTGCTATATGACGTCATTACCCAGCGCCCACAGCCACCGTTTCCTGTCCGGGCTGGGCCGCGGGCCGCATTTTGCGCCATGGGGTCTTGGCAGTGTCGGCTGTGATTTGGTGGGGTGTTGCTCCGGGGTGGTGGTGGGGCCTGTGTCCCACTTGGGTGAAGCCAAGTGTTGCTTTGTGGGCACCAGGTCTGCGGTGCCATTTCTCTGTAAATGGCCAGTGTGTCATGGCAGCTCCTGAATTGAGCATTTGCCCCCTGGTGGTCATCATAGCAACTGGTTGGAGGGACACTTAGCATATTGGCCTTTTATATATATAGAAGATAAATGTAGTACATGAAATTGATAGATTAATTTTATGTTGAATCATCATGGCATTACTTTAATAACACTACTAAACTATTATATATTTTTAAAAATATACAGTTGGATTTACTTAGCTAACATTTTATTTTGGATTTTTGTATTACATTCATAAGGAAATTGGCCTATAGTTCCATTTTCCTATACTTATTTTGTGGCTTAGAAAACAAGTTGGCAAAATTTAGTCTTATTAAATAAATTAAACAACTTTCATTTCAATTTTTTGTAACAGGTTGTATTAACTGTTCTTAGAGAGGCAGAACTTATATGAAAACTATTGGGTCTTGAGGTCCAAACTTACCTGTCTATCCTAACTTCAACTGTGTTTCTATATCACCCTTGTCATCTCATTAAGCTGGCCCATCCTTTCTGTTTCTATCTCCACATGTTTCCTCTTGCCATACTTGATCTAGTAACTTCCTTTTCCTGTATCTCACCCATTTTCTCATCCTTACTTACCCTTTATGTCCTCGGATATACCTTCCAAGGCCCAGGGTATACCCCAAATCATTCTTGAGTATCACCCTTTCTGAAACTCCCAGCCTTCCAGTAGTCCTCCTATTTTTGGTTTTCTATAGTATTTATTATCTCTTTCACTCTTTGACCCACAGCACTAGCTGCATTGATGTTTCTATCTCTCTCTCCCTCCCTTTCTCTTCCTCTCTGAAATAAATAAAAATATAGGGGGAAAAAGGAAATGTTAAAGGGACTTCTTTAAGAAGACAGAAAAAAAAAGGAAACATAAATATGCATAATAATGGTAATAAATACATAACTGTCAATTACTACTTAAAATTTAAATGGCTTTAATGCTACAATCAAATGGCATAGAGTAGTTGAATGGATAAGTAAACAAGATCCATATATATGCTATCTATGAGACTCACTTCATATCAAAAGACACAGACTGAAAGTAAAGGGATGGAAAAAGATATTTGCATGCAAATGGGAAAAAAGCTGCGGTAGCAATACTTATATAAGATAAAATAGACTTTAAAACAAAGGCTATATTAAGAGACAAAGAAAGACATTACATAATTATAAAGGGATCAATCCAACAGGAGGATATAACCCTTGTAAACATTTATGCACCCAACACAGCAGGACCTGAATATATAAAGGAAATAATGATGAACATAAAATGAGAGATTGAAGAAATACAGTATAGTAGAGACTTTAACACCCCATTGACATCAATGGATGAATCTTCCAGAGAGACAGTCAACAAGTGCTGGAAGCCAATTCCAGCATGTCATAATTGCAAGAGTTTCATCAAAAGTTTGATGGAACTTGGGGACTCAACAAGGGCTGAGTCACATATATTATTGCCTGTTGGAATGGCTAATGGCATTTCCCCAAACCTGGAAAAGATTTGAATAGATGATTGTTTGCTGCCAGACAGCTCAGGGCATCTTAATCTACATGTTATTGCCTCCTACTGGCCAAACACCTGAACAGCCGTAGGCTATTCCCCAATCTGATAATGCTTCTGTAGGAAACCCTACCCTTTGAAGTGTATATCTCCTCTACCTTGCCTTAGGACAATTTGTGTTAATAAAAAGCAAGGGGTCCTGAGACAAGGAGAACTTAGCTCCTTTAGCTAAAGCTCCTCTGACCGCCAATGCCTTTCAAAATTATCTTTCGTCTCTGGATTCTTACTTCAGTTACTCACGGCCTTTCTCCAGATTGCTGAGCCCTTCTTAATGCCGGAACAAGAACCCCGGCAAACAAGGAACAGTGACCTTAAATGACACATTGGACCACATGGATTTAATTGATAGTTTTAGAACATTTCACCCCAAAACAGCAGAATATTCATTCTTTTCAAGTGCACATGGAACATTTTCCACAATAGACCACATGTTAGGGCACCAAACAAGTCTCAATAAATTTAAGTAGATTGAAATCAATCAAGCATCTTCTCTGACTACAATGATATGAAACTAGAAATGAATCAAAAGAAAAAACACCTGAGAAACACACAAGCACATGGAGTGTTATAATGTCACTAAACAATGAATGGGTTAACAATAAGATCAAGGAAGAAATCATTTAAGAGAAATGAAAATGAAAACACAGCTACTCTAAATCAGTGGGACACAGCGAAAGCAGTCCTACGAGGGAAATTCATAGCAATAGAGGCCTACCTCCAGAAAAAAGAAAAATCTCAACTTATCTAACCTTACACCTAAAAGAACTAGAAAAAGAATGACAAAGCCCAAAGTGAGACCACGTAAGGAAGGAAATAATAATGATCAGAGCAGAAATAAACAAAATAGAGTATAAATGAATAAAAAAGATCAGTGAAATCAACAGCTGGTTCTTTAAAAAGATAAATAAGATTGATAAACCTTTAATCAGACTCATCAAAAAAAGAGAGAGGGCCCAAATAAATAATATCAGAAATGAAAGAGGAGAAGTGACAACTGACATCACAAATATATGAAGGATTATTTTTAAAATACTACAAATAATTAAAGGCCAACAAATTGGACAATCTGGAAGAAATGGATAAACTTCTAGAAACATATAATCTTCCAAGACTGAATCAAGAAGAAACAGAAAATCTAAACAGACCAATTACAACAATGAAATTGAAGCAGTAATCAAAAAACTTGCAACAAACAAAAAATCTGTACTGAATGGCTTCACAAGTGAATTTTACCAAATATTCAAAGAAGAATAAAGCCCTCTTCTTCTCAAACTATTTCTGAAAATTCAAGAGGAGGGAAGGCTCTGAAGCTCATTTCATGAGGTCAGCATAATTCTGATTTCAAAACCAGATGAAGACATTACTAAGAAACAAAATTATAGGCCAATATCCCCAATGAACATAGATGCAAAAATTGTTAATAAAATATTAACAAACAGAATTCAATAATTTTAAAAGATCACACATTGTGATATCATAGGATTATTCCTGGGATGCAAGTTTGGTTCAATATCTGCAAATTAATTAATTAATGTGATTCACCACATAAACAAAATGAAGGATAAATATCATATGGTCAATCAGTGGATAAAGGAAAAGTATTTGACAAAATCCAGTACTCATTCATGACAAAAGCTCTCTGTAAAGTGGGAATAGAGGAACCATACCTTAACATAATAAAGGTCATATATGACAAACCTAGGTTAACATCATACACAACTGGGAAAAACTAAAAGTGTTTTTATTTAGATCAGGAACAAAACAGGAATGTCCACTTTTACCACTCTTATTCATCAAAGTACTGGAAGTCTTATTCACAGCAGTCAGACAAGAAGAAGAAATAAAAGACATCCAAATTGGAGAGGAAGAAGTAAAAGTGTTATCTGTAAATGACATGATACTATATGTAGGGAACCCTAGAGATTCCACAAAAAACTAGAAGTGACCAATGAATTCAGTAAAGTAGCAGGATATGAAATGAATATTCAGAAATCAGCTGCATTTTTATGCACCAGTTAGTGGCCCGGTGCACGAAATTCGTGCACTGGGGGGGGGGATGGTCCCCCAGCCTGGCCTGTGCCCTGTCACAGTGCGGGAGCCCTGCGATCAATCACCCCAAAGAGGTAGGCCCTGCCCACCCATCCGGGGCTCCTCGATGGATTACCCCAAAGAGGCCGGAGCCGCAGACCCTCCCCCTTCAGGCCTCTGTGCTGCACAGGGACCCGCCTGCCCCGAGGCCGGGCCTCCCAGGCCTCCGTGCTGAGCGGGGACCTGCCAGCCTCGCCTCCTCTGCACCGCGCGGAGCCACGGATCTCCCAGGCCTGGCCGCATGTGGAACTGGGAGGAGGCAGGACTTCCAGGCAGGCAGGCTCTATGCAGCACACGCAGTGTCAAGCCCAGCCCCACCCACCAGCATGCACCCGCTGTGCGTGCAGCCATCTTGTGACAGCATGAGGGCATCACAGTGTGAGGACTACCTAGGCTTTTATTAGTAAGATAATAAACTGCCAGAAAGAGAAACTAAGAAAACAATACCATTTACAATTGCATTAAAAAAATACTGGGAGTAAATGTAACCAAGGAAGTAAAAGATGTGTACTTGAAAATTTATAAGACACTGAAGAAATAAATTGAAGAAGATACAAATAAATCGAAGCATATACCATGCTCATGGATAGGAAGAATTAACATCATTAAAATGTACTATCCAAAGCAATCTGTAGATTCTGTTCAATTCCTATCAAAATACCAATGCTGTTTTTCACAGAAATGAAAAATAATTCAAAATTTTATATGGAACAACAGAAGACCCTGAGTAACTAGAGAAATCTTGAGAAAGAACAAAGTTATAGGTATCATGCTACCTGATATCAAATTATACTACAAGGTTATATTAATCACAACAGTATGGTACCAGCATAAAAACCCACACAGGTCAGTGGAACAGAATAGAGAGCCCAGACATAAACCCACAACTATATGATCAACTAATATATGATAACGGAGGGAAGAATATACAATAAGATAAAGCCAGTCTATTCAAGACATGGTGTTGGGAAAATTTCAAAAAAAGAAAAAAATAATACACAAAAATAAACTCAAAATGGATTAAAGACTTAATTGTAAGACTCAAAACTATAAAACTAGAAGAAAACATAGGCAGTAAAATCTCTGACATTTCTTAGTATATATTTTTGAAATGTCTCCTTGGGCAAGGTAAATGAAAGAAAGACTAAACAAATGGGACTACATCAAACTAAATATTTTTGCACAGCAAAGGAAACAATCAATAAAGCAAAAAGACAACTTACTGAATGGGAGAAGATATTCGCAAATGATACATCCAATAAGTGGTTAATATCTAAAATTTGTAAAGAACTTATAAAACTCAACACCAAAAAATAAACAAAAAAAACCCAAATAATCCAATTAAAAAGTGGGCAGAGGACCTGAATGGACCCTTCTCTAAGAGGACATACAGATGGCCAATAGACATATGAAAAGATGTTCAATGTTATTAATCATCAGAGAAATGCAAGTTAAGACTATAACGAAATAACACCACACACCTGTCAGATTTGGCTATCATCAATAAGTCAATAAACAAGTGGCAAAGATGTGGATAAAAGGGAACCGTCATGCACTGTTGGTGGGAATGCAGATTGGTGCAGCCACTGTGGAAAACAGTATGGGGATTCCTCAAAAAATTAAAAATGGAACTGCCTTACAGCTTAGTGACTACTTCCGGGCATACATTTGAAGAAACCCAAAACACTAATTCAAAAGGATGAATGCACGCCTGTGTGAATTGCATCAATCTATATACAATAGCCATGAAATGGAAGCAACCCTAGTGTCCACCAGTAGACGAGTGGATAAAGAAGTGGTACATGTGTACAGTGGATAATTACTCAGCCATAAGATAATAATGAAATCTTATCATTTGTGACAGCATGGATGGACCTAGAGGATATTATGCCGAGTGAAATAAGTCAGAGAAAGATAAATACCACATGATTTCACTTATATGTGGAATCTAAAGAGCAAGATAAACAAATAAAATAGAAACAGACTTATAGATATAGAGAGAAAAATTAATGGTTGCCAGAGGGGAGGGGGCTGGGAGATTGAATGAAAAAGGTGAAGGGGGATTAAGAAGTACAAATTGGTTGTTACTAAATAGTCATGGGTATGTAAAGTTCAGCGTAGGGAATATAGTCGATAATTTTGTAATAACTATGTATGGTGCCAGGTGGGTACTTGAGTTATAGGGGATCACTTTGTAAAATATATGATTGTCTAACCACTACGCTGTACACCTGAAACTAATACAATATAATATTGAATGTGAACTGCAATTGAGAAGTAAAATAAAGGAAAAAAAAGAATTTTTCTTGCAATTTAGGCTTCCTACCACTATGTGGCAGCAAAGAAGAACTGCTTATACAGTCCTTGGAGATTTGCGGTTGCAAGGGGATTGAAGTGTTTCCAGAAATATTTACTGAATGCCTTCTTTCTTTGTCTAAACGATCTGTGAGTGTTTCTCTCTGATTGCTGATTTCTCTCAGGTGAAGGAGTTTAGATTCTGCCTTTAGATGTTGTGCTGGGAAGATCATTTTACATGCCCTCTTCAGTTTTTCCCGTGGTTCTCTGATTGCTCTGGGCTCAGCCAGAGCATTTGGGGGTGGAGGAGGATTGATTTCTCAGATTCTTAAATTCCCTTTCAGATTGTTTTACTAGCAAATTTGATGTCTTGTAACACCCATATTTCATGTCTTCTTTGGGGATATTTTCTAGGTTTATTTTATGTTTTCCTTCAGCTTCTTACTATGAGGAACCAGCAAGGGGTGGTGGTTCTAGATTCTAGGTCCAGTGTCCTTACTAATTGCCTTGGGACCTTGCGCATGTCACTTAACCTCTGGAGGCTTAAGACTTCCCTCCTGCAAAATACAGGGGTCAGATTAGATGCCCTGCAAATTCTTTTTTTCAGCAGCTAAATAAAAGAGATCCGCGAAGTATGTTATTACTCTGTTTTTTTCTTTTGATAGGGAGCTATTGCAGACAGTGCTCATCTGGTGTTTTGCTTAATTTGCACACAATGATTAATTTACCCACAAGCTTAGCCTGTATCCCTTGGCAACACTTAGCAACTGCCTGCTTTCAGAAAGTGGTTTCATTAGCTTGTTTAAAGGGATATTATCCCATATATCAGAGCTGAGAAATTAGGATAACGTTGCTTTCACTTGGGAGCATATCTCCTGACTTTGCAGTTATTTTTCTTTAAATGTTTTACATTGCTCCGTCCGAGGTTTTTGCCCACTTGCATAGCTCTCATGAACCCTCCCAGAGGTTTATTCCTGTTAGCTTTTTTAGGAATTACTTACTGAGCCCTCACTCTGTTCCCGACATGATCCTCAACTCATGCCATATCTCTCATTTCACTCTTCAGCAGCTCTTGTAAGTCAGGGGTGGAGTCTCCTTCCCAGCCTTGGGGAAACACTTGAGGTCACAGGCTAGTCAGTGACCAGGGGTCAGTCTCGCTGCCTGTCACTCCCTGCACTCTTCTTCTTTATCTCGCCAAAGGAAAGCACTAAGGACAGGCTTTAATTAGTTTACTCTATTGCAGTAGCGAAGAGGGTCCAGCATGAACTGAATTGAACTTTGATTTGCACTGAGGTGACTGCGTTTTAAAGGCAGGACTGGGGAGGAGCGGGGACTCCGTGGAGTCAGGGAAGAGAACAGTCACGGAGGTTGGTCCGTGTAAATGCTGGGGAGGCCGCCGTGTCTGCGCTGGCAGTGGTGGGAATCGGGGTCCTGTCTCCCACGGAGCCTGGGAGGCAGAGCCCTACCTGTCCTTCCTGCTGCTTACATTTACCAAGTGGCTTGCAGGTCCTTCCGGAAGACCCTGCTAGTTATAGGGGGATGCATCTACATCTTAAGGGGACAGAGGGAAGATCCACAGTGGCAGGCCCTTTCTAGCAAATCCTCTAAGAACTGGTAGTCAGGGGCCGCTGGTGGGTGTTGGCTAGAAGAAGCAGCGAATTCTTCTGGAGCCTTGAGCTTTCTCAGGGAGGCCCTTAGGGGGCGGTGGTCCTTCCCGGAGTAGGCCTTGAGCTGTTAGAAACTGTGAATGGCCCTAACCGGTTTGGCTCAGTGGATCGAGTGTTGGCCTGCGGACTCAAGGGTCCCAGGTTCGATTCCGGTCAAGGGCATGTACCTTGGTTGCGGGCACATAACCCAGTGGGGAATGTGCAGGAGGCAGCTGATCAATGTTTCTCTCTCATCGATGTTTCTAACTCTCTGTCCCTCTCCCTTCCTCTCTGTAAAAAAATCAATAAAAAAAAACATCTAAAAAAAAAAAGAAAGAAACTGTGAGTGTTTGTGTAAGTCTTTTAGTGTGGGGCCACGGTGGGCGGACAGAATCATTTGTGTTGAGAGTCTGGTTTTGGTGGACAAGGCCTGAGGCCTGGTTGAGGAGAGGACTCAGGAGCCGCCCTGGAGTCTGGTCAGTGGAGGATCTTTGTCACCTCAGTCTGTGGAGCTGAAGCATTGCAAGTGTGTAAAGATCATTTCTGATTGTCCACAGCCAGGTCCTTGAATGAATCTGGTGCCGAGCCATAAAAGCACAGGGCTTCTTGTGCTGATGGAAATCAGGTCTCGCATGGCTGAGCTCCTCCTTCCCTCATAATTGACTGTTTCACTCTTGTTTATTCTCATGGCTTCTGTGCCCAGAGCCCAGTACCTGGGGGCTCCCGTCTCCCCACTTTGTTCCCAGCTGCGGCAGAGCTGGGGAGAGTGGCGTTCCTGCAGGGAGCTCGGGTGGTCTTCTCTTTGTCTCTGTTGTGAGGGGTGGGGCGGCTGGGTGGGAGCACTGACTGAGGAGGCAGGGAGGAGCAGGAATTGCCAGGGAGGACGCTGAGCTGCGGGAAGTGTTTGGTGTCTGTGTAGGCTCTAGCTCTGCAAAGGAGCTGTGTCCGTGAGCTTCTCTCACAGTGTGCCTGCACGTGGTCATCGTGCCTGGATGTGCTGGTGCGGAGGCTTGCTTACCCCACGTTACAGTGGGGACACGGATGCCCACCCAGCGTAAACTCACCTCCTCCTTGATTCTCTTAACGTGTCTGGGTTCTGTTTTGTTTTTTCTTTCCTACCTTCCAGACTTCCTTTCCCCAGGATGGGGTTGCACACCTGGTTACCGTGAAGAGGGTTATTTCTGTGGTGGGCCCTGCCACTGGTCCCTGGACCACCACCTGGTTCCATTCATCTTCCTCTTTGAATTCCATCCCTCTCACCTCCCTTTTAGAATGTTAAGCACTTACTACATGTGAAGAGCTGTTTTTCCTGCCTGCCCCAGTGCCCGCCCTTCTTGCTCCTGCCATGCAGCCATTGCTTCATGGGGACACCTTCCTCACCCATCCTTCCACACTAATGTACTTCTCCCAGTCCCAACCCACCTTTCCCATGGTTGGTTCCACTGGCAACCAGCACCTTCCTTAGGTGGCGTCCAGATACATCTAATGAACATAACAAAAGGCACCTTCGTCACTCTCATCACTTAGAATATTATAAGGTATTTAGGATGAAGACCAAATATATATATATTTATTATAAATCACACTATCACAGGTTCTCACCACTCTTCAGACCTATGGTATCTTCAGAAGTTCCTGTTGAGATTTGCCGTGTGTTTGTTTATTACAAGCTTCTTTCCTTTTATATCTTTACACATGGCTATAATAGCGGCTTAAAATCCTTATTTGCTAATTCCAGTATCTAATTCATCTATTTTTTAAAATTTATCTTTATTGTTGAAAGTTTTACAGATGTCCCTTTTTTTCCCCATTGACCACTTCTAGCCCATACCTGCCCTCCTCCCACCCTCCTACCCCGCGCCAGGCCTTCACCACACTATTGTCTGTGTCCGTGGGTTATACATGTATGCATATGAATTTTTTTATTAATCTCTTCCCATCCACCTTCCCTCTGAGATTCCACAGTCTGTTCCATGCTTCTATGTCCCTGGATCTATTTTGTTCATCAGTTTATTTTGTTCTTTAGATTCCACATATGAGTGAGATCATGTGATACTTGTCTTTCTCTGATTGACCTATTTCGCTTAGCATAATATTCTCCAGGTCCCTCCATGTTGTCTCAAAGGGTCAGAGATCCTTCTTTTTATGGCTGCATAGTATTCCACTAGAGGCCCGATGCACGAAGATTTGTGCAAGAATGGGCCTTCCTTCCCCTGACTGCTGGCACTGCCTTTGCTCCGCCCGGAGCCGCCTTTCTGCCTTCGCTCCGCCCCGAGCTGCCTTTCCACCCACACTGCCCAGAGGCCCAGAGCGGCTGGGGCGGTGCGGGACGCCTGCTGCTCGGTGCCTGTGTATGCAAATTAACCTGCCATCTTTGTTTGGGTTACTTTGCATACTCCTGATTGGCTGATGGGTGTCGCAAAGGCACGGTCATTTTGCATCATTCTCTTTTATTAGTGTAGATCAGTGGTTGGCAAACCGCGGCTTGCAAGCCACATGCGGCTCTTTGGCCCCTTGAGTGTGGCTCTTCCACAAAATACCATGGCCTGGGCGAGTCTATTTTGAAGAAGTGGCGTTAGAAGAAGTTTAAGTTTAAAAAATTTGGCTCTCAAAAGAAATTTCAATCGTACTGTTGATATTTGGCTCTGTTGACTAATGAGTTTGCCGACCACTGGTGTAGATGATATAAATGTGCCACAGCTTTTTTATCCACTTATCTACTGATGGGCACTTGGGCTATTTCCAGATCTTAGCTATTGTAAATTGCACTGCTATGAACATAGGGGTGCTTATATTTTTTCTGATTGGTGGATTTCTTAGGAGTTTCATATTTAATTTTTTGAGGAAACTCCATACTGTGTTCCATAATGACTGCACCAGTCTGCATTCCCACCAGCAGTGTACTAGGGTTCCTTTTCTTCACATATTTGTCAGCTCCTGTCATTTGTTGATTTTGTTGATGGTAGCCATTCTGACAGGTGGGAGGTGATACCTCATTGTCATTTTAATTTGCATCTCTCTGATGATTAGTGAGTTGAAGCATTTTTTCATGTCTCTTGGCCATCTGTATGTCCATTTTGCAGAAGTGTTTATTTAGGTTCTTGCCAATTTTTTAATTTACTTGTCTGTCTTCCTTTTGTATGAGTTCCTTATATATTTTGGATATTAACCCCTTATCAAATGTATCATTGGCAGATATGTTCTTCGATACAGTGAGCTCTCTTTTCATTTTGTTGATGGTTTCTGTTGCTGTGCAGAGACTTTGTATTTTGATGTAGTCCCATCATTCATCTCTTGATTGACCTCAATTGTTTAACTTTTTTCTCTTGAGTCAAATCATGTTTTTCTGTTTCTATGCCCAGTAATTTTGATGTATATTCTTGATGTCATGAATGGCACATTAAGGAAACGGTGTGCTGTTTTATTCTTCCATAAAGTAGGTTACTTTTTGTTTTTGTAGGCAGTCTTGACTGAATTCAAACTCAAAACTGTCTTTTGTCAGCTGAAACTTCTGTTCAGTTTATTTGGTCTTAGCTGGGCTCTTTAGAGTCTGCCCGTGCGTGGACAGTTCAGGAGTTGGACAGAAATTTGGACAGAGTTTATATACAGATTCGGGGCCACCCTTCTGTGCCTCTCATTGCTCCCTCACCTTTTCAGCTACTTGGGTAGCCTTGACCTCTGTTCGCTTGTTCCTCAAGACAGTAACACTGACAATTTCTATCAACTTTAGCTGCCCCTTGATGCCGTGGATTTCAGCCCCCCCTCCCTTAGGCAAAAATGTATGAAATGAGAAAGTCACCTGTTTCATTCCCTTCTTTTAAGTGTTGAACTTCCCACATTCCGCCTTCTTTTCCTCCTTCTCCAGTGACTGCAGGTAGCCATTTGTTTTGCTTTGTTCAGAGTGTACAGTTATCTGTGGGAAGGCCAGTCTAGATACTGCACCGTTTGTAGAAGTAGAGCAACATGTACTTTTTCATAAGATTTGCCAAGAATGAAAGACACACACAAGTTGATGGGCACCGTTGCTGGCAGCGGGTTCACGTGCAGTTCTCCATCTAGTCTTAGCTTACTCTGTCCTCAGGATAGAGAGCTTCTGTCAGTGATGAATCCTATAGGGTCGACAGGAGATTGCTAGCTAGAAATACCCTCCCTGCCACCCCCTTCCCTGAGTTTTACCCTGTGACCCCGTGTTCTCTTCTTCAGAGCATTGTCACTTGCTGACATTCCTGTGTATTTGTTTGCTTTTGTATCATCTGTCTCCCCTTGCTGGGACAGTACACCTATGGGAGGGAACAAGGGCCTTGTTTGTCTTGTTCATCATTTTATCTCTAAGTCTGTGCACACAGTAGGCTCTCGATATTTATCCAGCCCTGGGAAGGTAGGAATTGGTTAAGTAGCTCTCATTGGTGACATTTTTATTTCTACCGTGTCTGTGTTAACAGCTGCCGTTGCCGCATAGTTAGAGTCCCTCCTCCCTGGCCCACACACACAGTGTATCTAATGATTCTGTGGGAGCTCCCCTCAGTGCGGCGAATGTTAGGGGAGCGCTAACTCTGTGTAAGGGTGGCGTTGTCACCCCATACTGTGCAAGAGCTAAGGTTCAGGGGGTGGGAGGAAATAATAGAAGACAGGGTTCCTGGATTAAGAAATACATTTTAAAAAGCATACTTAAAAACATAGGTCAACTTTTGACCTTGTTTCTAAATTCAGTTTTTCATCCTGTGTTCTGAGTCAGGGTGGAGAGAGAAGGGCTATTTCTAGGGAAAATGTTCAGTCAGCAAGTGAATGGATGACTTGAAGGACACTCGGAGGCTTAACTAGGAATGTGGACTTAGCCCCATGTAGCAGGAATTAAAATCTTCACTACTGCCGAAACCAGTTTGGCTCAGTGAATAGAGCGTCGGCCTGCGGACTCAAGGGTCCCGGGTTCGATTCCGGTCAAGGGCATGTACCTTGGTTGTGGGCACATCCCCAGTAGGGGGTGTGCAAGAGGCAGCTGATCGATGTTTCTCTCTCATCGATGTTTCTAACTCTCTATCCCTCTCTCTTCCTCTCTGTAAAAAAAAAATCAATAAAATATATTTAAAAATAAATAAATAAATAATAAAATCTTCACTACTTCTTAAACTATTTTCCAATTGAGAAACAAACACATAAACATGGTAACTTGTTTTAACCGTGCAAGTTAAAAATGTAAACTTTTCCCAACTCTGTAGATCTCAGTCCCCCTTCCCAAGGCAACCACCCTCACCAGTACCACAGTTTGCTGTGCATGCGTGTGTGCATGTGTTTGACAAACATGGACACATACTGTTCACATTTATGCTCTGTATATCTTACATATATCAGCCCAGGCAGATGTATAATGCTCTTTTATGACTGTAGTATTTCATTACACAGGCATGTTACAGTGCATTTAACCAGTCCCCCATAGAATATTTTGTGTTGAAAAGAAGGCAATTTGAGAGTGGAAAAACATCTGTCGAAGAAATAGTGACGAAAATTAATTTTGCAGTGATTTTGGTTACCTTGACAACCTGAGACATCATCAAATGCCATGACATCTTTTGAAGGTAAATACATGAGTAAAAGAGACAGAATCAGTGCAAAGGCGAGATCATAGACTTCTTAAAGCGGCTGCAGCCGGAGGGCTTTCTGATTGCCTCTTTCCTGGTCCCTTTAGCCAGGCAGTGGAAGTCCTGGGTCCGTTTAGCCAGGCAGTGGAAGTCCATTTTGCATGCACTCCAATCCTAATGTTGACTCATGCTACTAAGTAGCTCAGAGATCTTCTCGTTCAGGGAAACCCTGTTATGGTGCTAGAGTGGCGCTGAGGACTGTGTCGTGGCACTTTAGGTGGTTTAAGGTTAGCCCACTAAGTGACCTGGTGCGGTGCTGGCAGAACCACTGGCGTGTGGGCGGGGCAGCTGTGCTTCCCCCTCCACCCCCCCTCCCCGCCCCGTCCCAAAGGGCATCTCTGGACCTCTCTTTAGCTCCCATAAAACGTAGCACACTTGGATTTACCTAACTTGGAACATCAAGTTCTTTAAAGTAATAATTAGGGATGACAGTACAGACTGATTTGCCACGAAGTGTGTTTGAACACACTGCAAATGCCAATGAGGTCACACGTGATTGACACAAGAGGAATGATGTCAGTAGAAAGTGGAAGTTGCGCGGTTTCAAAGGCGTTTTCCCCAGCGTGTTACCGTTCCTTATACC
This sequence comes from Eptesicus fuscus, assembly GCF_027574615.1. Lineage (NCBI taxonomy): Eukaryota > Metazoa > Chordata > Mammalia > Chiroptera > Vespertilionidae > Eptesicus > Eptesicus fuscus. The sequence goes on along the minus strand of NC_072492.1, from coordinate 6,691,195 downwards.
AAGTAGCTGGAGCTGAACATGAAAGGAATAGCACGGTTGAACATGCCTAGGTGTGGAGGAACAGGCCACCGTTCATGGCATCCATTCTTGCTTTTGAGCCTGGCCGCGTGCTTTTTCCTGGCAGGGCTTGGCTGGGAGAAGCCGGTAGGGGGCGTCCTCCGAGACTTTGTGCATGTTGCTCTCATCTCCATTCCTTAGCAGCCCGAGTCCTCTCCGACCCCTTCCTTCAGCCCGTGTCATCTTTTTAATCTTTTTTATATGTAAAGACCTAATTTAACTATCTTTTAAAGACATTAATTTGGATTTAATATGGCTTTGCAGCAGTGCTAGGGTAACATTTATTTTTTAGGGTTTATAATGTGAGTGCTTGGTTAGGGGTTCTATTAGGGTTAGTGCTCTGGTTACAACATCGTATAGTCTTGCCCCCCTGCGACCACATTTTCACTCTCTTCCCTGTCCGTGTGCTGTGCTGTGTGGCAGCGTTTTCAGGAAGATACGGAGCAGAAATGTTTGTGGTACAGCTGTCACTACTGTTGAGGTGATCAGACAACCAGACAGGTGTCACTTAGAATGTGATCAGCCTGTTTCTTGTCATCTGCGACTTTTCATAAGAATGGAAACCGTGAAAACGGTATCCATGTTCATTTTTCTGGAGCATAGAGCCTAGCTGTCTTCCTGTTACATATGACATGAATGGTAACTTTTAAATGAAGGGTAGAAGTGCCATTTTTCAAGCGGCCGCCCCTCCAGGGACTTCCTTCACTGCCTTGTTAGGGGTAGGTCTCCAGGCTTTGAAACTTGTTATTCCTGCGTGGAAACACTGTGTGCGGCTTCAGGCACGCACGCGTGGTCAGCATCACCGCGCATGTCTCACTTTCTATTAAATTGGTTCATTGGGGATGAAACAAGAACATCCGTCAAGTATTCCTGCTAAGACATTTTTTCCTGTCATCATGCCAGAGCCTGCCGTTTTTTCAAGGCAGAAGATGCTCCTGGAGATTGACCACCAAGTTCCCCGTGACGTTGTTAAACCTCCACCAGGGCACTGACATGCCTGCGGTAACCCCGATCCGCTTCACCGTCTCTACCCGCTTCCAAGATCCTTAAAGGGCTGCGACCGTTTATTATTGGGCAGCATCACATGCTCTTAGAAGGAACAAGAACGCGTGTTTATAGAAATAAATGTTGACCAGGTTCTGGCATTTGGATTCTCGCTCATAAGAGAACGTCCAGGCTGCAGGTGCAGAGAGCATGCCCTGGCTGTGGGTATGAGAAGGAGCCTTCACGGTCCGCGGGTCCGAGATCTTCTCCCGGGGCGGCGTTTCCTCCGGAGCTTCGTGCTCTGTGGAACGCCCTTCTCAGTCTTTTCTGACTCGTTTGGGTCCACAGAGCTCTGCAGGCAGCATCTGGGCTGCCCCGGCGCCTTCCTCTCTGCTCTGTTCACCCGCTTCCCAGCCTGACCCTGTGCCTCCCGCGTGACACGCTCCACCCGCACCTGTGATGGGGCGCAGCTTGTGAACCTGAACCCGGTTTCTGTGTCTGGCTTGAACCGTGGCTGCTGCCTGGAACCTGAGCGCTCTGCTTTCTGACGTTAGTCAAGTAACCCAGTCTTTCCTTCTGATTTTTGTCTCTTTTTATTGTATGCCTCTCGCATTTTCACCTTGGATGAGTCTGACCCCAATTAATCCTGCTTTTGCTAATCAGTAAGAGCTGCCCAGACCCGGGCCCTTACAAGTTCTGATGATAAAGTTTAACAGTCGTCACGAGCTGTTGGCTTTGTGAAATGTTAATTCCTGACAGGTCCCCAAATCTGATGGTGCTTACCACAGATGTGGAGCATTTTCTCGTCATAGCGGCGCTCCCTCTCCCAGGAGCTCCTGGTGCTGCGTGACGGCCACACGCCTGTCCGGAGGTGATTGTGTGAGGACTCAGTTTCTGTGTCACTGAAATGTTCATTTTACTCCAGACCCAAAAAAAAGGCCATGAAAGAGCATTCAGACTCTCCTTACACTTCCGTTCGGGGCACCAGGCTCACGGCTGCCTGCTGCGGTAGAAGTTGGTAGGCACTGGGAAGGTGAGAGTCACTGGCATGAAAGGACTTGTCAAGGACAAATCAAATCCTATATAATAAAAGCCGACTATGCTAAGTGTCCGGTCATCCGGTTGTCCGTTCAACCAATCAAAGCGTAATATGCTAATGGTATGCTAAGGCTGCTCAACCACTTGCTATGATGTGCACTGACCACCAGGGGGCAGATACTCCGAACAGTCGATTAGCTTGCTGCTGGGGTCCGGCCCATCGGGACTGAGCAAGATGGGCTGGACACACCCTGGAGCCCTCCCATGTCCCTCCCTGGCTCCAGTCGTGCACCAGTGGGGTCCCTTGGCCTGGCCTGCACCCTCTTACAATCTGGAACCCCTCGGGGGATGTCGGAGAGCCGGTTTTGGCCCAATCCCGCAGGCCAGGCCGAGGGAACCCCCACTAGTGCACAAATTCATGCACCGGGCCTCTAGTTTAAGTATAAAGGATCAGATTTTAGAGTCGAAGAAACCTCGAGTGAGCATGTTCCAGCTCCACTTCACAGGTGAAGACATGGGGAGAGGGAGATGGAGTGAGTTGCCCAGGGTGCAGCCCAGAGCTGGTGGGTAAGGAGCTTGGGCCTGTCGGGTTGTCAGTGACAAATGGCCTGCCTGATCGCTCTGCTCTTCATGACCTTCACGGCGGGAGTCACGTGCTGTTGGGATCTGACTGTAAGCAAAGCGCAGGGAGCATGTCATTGTTTAGAAATTGCAGTTGCCTTCCCCAGCCACACTGACCCGGGAGGGACCCTTGCTTCCTTGTGCATAGTGGGGAAGACACGGTAGTCTCCACTTGTCCACGGCATTGCTGTCCACAGCTTCAGTTCCCTATGGTCAACTGCAGGCTAACCCCTGGCCCTTCAGTCTGGTCCCTGCTGGACGCACAGCTTTGACCCCTGACTTTGCTCACAAACCGAACCTCCTCGTACCCCATGATGGAGCAGCGGGGCCTGCGTCCTGCTCTGACTTCCTGAGAGACACCCCCAGCTCCTCAGTGCTCACCTTCTATGACAGATGTACATGCACACAGGACCCTGCTCCCACCCAGAGGCTGTTTGCTCCTCCATAACCTCACCCTCTGAACACGGCTGAGAACCCAGCAGTGAGGTGGGAAAGGTGTCTGAATGAAAGAAATCATGCTTATAAACCGAGAGTAAGTGCCCTAACCGGTTTGGCTCAGTGGATAGAGCATCGGCCTGCGGTCTGAAGGGGCCCAGGTTTGATTCCAGTCAAGGGCATGTACCTTGGTTGCGGGCACATCCCCAGTAGGGGGTGTGCAGGAGGCAGCTGATCGATATTTCTCATCAATGTTTCTAACTCTCTATCCCTCTCCCTTCCTCTCTGTAAAAAATCAATAAAATATATAAAAAAAATAAAAATAAACCGAGAGTGAGGCCTTCTACCACCACTCAGAATTCGCTACTCATGCCAAAACGTATGTTGCCCTAGCTGCTTTGGCTCAGTGGATAAAGTGTTGGCCTGCGGATTGAAGGGTCCCAGGTTCGATTACAGTCAAGGGCACATACTTGGGTTATGAACTCAGTGTAGGGCATGTAGGAGACAGCCGATCAGTGATTCTCTCTCATCATTGATGTTTCTATCTCTCTCTCCCTCTCCCTGCCTCTCTGAAATCAATAAAAATATATTTAAAAAAACAAAAATAACTTTTATGTTTTTGATGATTAAAGTCCAGTGTTTCTGTAGAAAAATTATAAACCCCAGAAAAGTCTAAAGGGAATGTGTTACTCAGTCCAATTAACAAGTTGTATCCACTAATAATAATTTTGATATGTTTGTTCTGATTTGTTTTCTCTGTACATATGTGTGTAGCTAGGGTTTTTTCTTTTGTTTTTATTTTTACTAGAGGCCCAGTGCATGAAATTCATGCACGAGTAGGGTCCCTAGGCCTGTCCGGCGATCAGGGCCAATCGGGGCCTTCTGTCTTCCGGCTGCCGGCCGGGGCCTTCCCTTGTTCCGCCCCACTCCCTGGTGGTCAGCGCACATCATAGCGAGCAATAGAACTTCCGGTCTCCCAGTCAAACTCTTGTGGGGACACTTTGCATATTAGCCTTTTATATATATAGATTAATTTTTATTGATTTTAGAGAGAGGGAGAGGAAGGGAGAGGGAGAAGAGGAAAGAGAGAGAGAGAAAGAGAGAGAGAGAGAGAGAGAGAGAGAGAGAGAGAGAAACATGGATTGGCTGCCTCCCACACACCCCCTATCAGCGATCCAGCCTACAACCTGGGAATGATCCCTGACTCTGAATCAACCAGCGACCTTTTGGTGCATGAGACCACGCCCAGCCCACTGAGCCACATAGGCCAGGGCTTGTGTGTAGCTGTTTTTAAAACCAAGGTAGGGTAATATGAAATATGAATTTGTAACCTTTCTTCCATTCGACAGTGTTATGACAGGTATGCACAAAGATAAATGGACAAGATGTTGCTGGGTACACATTTATAATAGCGAAACACTGGCAACAACTTAAATGACTCTCCGTTGGAGAAGGGTTGATTAAATGATGATGGAATCCGTGGTCTCTAACGGCCGATGAAGAACCGAGGTGGACCTGCGTGTAGATGTGTAGAAAGGCTCTGGGACAGGGGAAGTGTGTCTCCGAGTGTACACATATGTGTGCATATATAGACGTCAGGAAGAAGGGGTCTCAGGGTTCCTTGGGGCCGAGGTTTGAGCTGAGGCAGGTGGGAGAAAGGTCTTCTGCATTTCACCGTGCACTGACTGAGTCAATGCCCTGGAAACTTTTGCAAAGTGAAATCAGTTCTCTGTTATGTATATTGCACATATTGTCTTCATGTCTGTCATTTGCATTTTTCTTTTCAGTAGCAGTTTAAGAAATTTGTGGCACAAAATCTTTTTACATGATCATTTCTGAGTTTAGAGTCCTGCCTGGGAGGGCCTTTCTCACTTTAGGATTATACAGTGTCTTCACACACACACACACACACACACACACCCCGATTATTTCTTCATTTTGTTTTTTTACAACTAATTATTTAATCCATGGATCTTTCCTGTGTGGTGGAATGCTTCCAAATGGGTATCCAGTTTTCCCGCCACCATTCATTGAACAACCAGCTTTATATGCTCTAAATCCCACACATGCTTGGACTGCTTGTTAAAATTTGCCTGCAGTTGGGGGGGGGGGGGGGGTCTCTTTGTCTGCAAAGCCCAGCAAAGTGGTCCATTGATGTTGAACACGTGAGAGACACTTGTGCTCAAGTGCCCAGCGCAGCCCTGGCACTAAATGAAAGCTCGGAAGTTACAACACGGAAGCGTAAACAGCAGGAGGAATGTGGCTGCACCGCTTGCCATGCCAGGGTGGGGCGTGAGGGGAGAGAGCCCTACTCCGGTCAGAGCGCTGGACCAAGCCCCGGACTGCAAAGTGCAAAACAGAACAAGAACAAAGCTCTCAAGCTGCATCAGGAAGAGGGGTTCGTTGTAAGCCCAGGGCAGTGGCCACTCAGTGACCCCTGCATGGCCAGGCCTCAGGGCAGTGAGAGGTGAGCTGCGGGAATTAACCTCCCCCCCCCCCGACACACACAGGCCCTGCCCTCCCCACTTCTGTTCCTGCAAGTGTCTCTACAGATGGTCCCTCGAAGCCCTGACAGTCCAGCCCTATTTTAAAATCCCAAGAGAATCTACTGAAGCGTGTGTCTTCACCACCCCCCCTCCCCACCGCCTCAATCAGTTCTGGCTGCCCGGATGGGAGGTGTCACATTGTCTGTGGGGGGGCTGCTCCCAGAGATTTTTGGGCAGATGAAAACAGAAGTCTGTTGGGCGTGAAGAGAAATGTCCTTCCTTCTGCTTCCCTGTAGGCAGCCCGAGAGCCATGGTTTTCTGCTGCATTTTAAAAGCAGCGAGACTATATATAGAACATGTAAAAGCTAGCCCTGAGCAGTTGTGAGGGAGGGCAAGCGTGGTTTCGCATCCTCACCCTCACTGCCTTTCCCAGTAGGAGGTTCTCTTTGGAAGGCTCTTGGGGGTGGCCAGCATTTCTGAACTTTTTAGAAAGCTGTGATGACACAGAGGTTATGGAAGTGGCTCTGAGCTCAGACTGGATTCATAATCTGCTTCTCGGAGCGTTGTGACCTTGGGTGAGTTCTGTAAACACCATAAGCCTCAATTTCCCCATCAATAAAAGGATGTTATTGATAGTCCTGACCTCGGGGGTTGCTCTGAAAGCTAAACGAAGGTCAGGTTTTAACCCCTCACAGGGTGCCCGGGGATGTCTGCGTAAAGTTTGTTTGTGGTTTTTAATGAATAAGGGTGCTGCCCCGACTGCGTTCTGTGTGTGTTTTCTGCCTTGCCCAGGCTTTGAGACTTACGCTCTGTAGTAATTTATATTCTGAAAATGATGTATCATTACACGTAAAATGAAACCACTTTTCAAGAGCAAAATCAGCCTGCCTGGGGTGGCTCAGTGGTTAAGCATTGACCTACGAACCAGGAGGTCACAGCTCGATTCCCGGTCATGGCACATGCCCGGGGTTGCGGGCTCGATCCCCAGTGTGGGGCGTGCAGGAGGCAGCCGATCCATGATTCTCTCTCATCGTTGATGTTTCTGTCTCTCTCTCCCTCTCCTTTCATCTCTGAAATCAATAACAAATATTTAAAAATAAAAGCAAAATCACCTTCCAGATCGTATTTTTTTAAAGTTGCCTCACCCCCCGGCTGGTGTGGCTCAGTGGTTGAGTGTCAACCCATGAGCCGAGAGGTCCTGGTCCGACTCCCCGGTCAGGGCACATGCAGATGTCCTGGTGAGGATGCTGTCATGGTGGACGGGCGTGGTGCCGGCTGACTTTTCCCAACGGTGACCCTGGCTGTGTTCTCTGTTCCAGGGTTCCCATTTGCTGACAGTTCACGTGCATCCGTTGTTCACGTTGTTTATGTGTTTACATCCTGCCCCATGCCAGGAGGGGCTTGTAAATTACTCAGTAAATATCATCAGTGGTTGCCGAAGATGATGCCGGATTTGGGGTGGACCTGCTTTAGGGGCAAGGTCACTGCAGATGGTTGCTGCCGCCCACCATGTTTGTCCTGATGTCTCTGCCGATGCGTGTGCCTGGGCCCCTGGGTTCTCACTTCTGAGTGTTTGGGATGCCAGCGTCACTCACACTTGGAAAAAGGAACAGGAATGAGTCTTATTTCAGATTTCTGGCCAAGTCTGGAGTAAGCCTTTGGCTGTGTATTAGCCCACAGCGTGTGGGCTCAGGAATCGTATGAATGGAAAGTTTCAACCACATCTGCTATTCTGAAAACACCCCGTCGGCCAATAGAGGAACCGTGTGCGCAGCGGCCACCGCTCCTTCCTTCCTTCCCCCGTGCTGCCCTCGGTTAGTTCAGACGGGACTCTGAAAGCCCCCAGGTGCAGCCCCCACTCACCGTCACTTCACTTCCGGTGCCCAGGAGGGAAGACCAGGAGGTGAGTGCGGCAGAGGCGTGCCCACGTCGGCTGGGGCCCCGCAGGTGTGCACGGAGCCCTGACCTCGGGCCAGACACACCGCCCCCCAGGCTGCCTTTCCGCCTGGAGGCCCTCAGCCCGTCCTGGCCTTCGGGGTGGCACCTTGGAAGTAGCAGAAGGACCCGGTTGGGATGAACTACAGAAAAAGAACACCGAAGGACAGGAGCTCTCACGCGTGGACGTGTCCTCGCCGCCCAAAACGTTGAAGTCCCAACCCCGAGTCCCTGGGAATGGATGAGATTGAACTAGAGTCTTTGCAGGTGATGAAGTTAAAATAAGGCCACTAGGTTTAGGGCGCTAATCCAGTGTGTGTGTCCTCACAAAAGGGGAGATTTGAACACACAGACAGACACGCATGCGTAGAGGGAGAATGGTGTGAAAACTGGGGAACACCTACTACCCAAGGAGCAACCGAGGCGACCGGAGCTGGAGAGCCTTCCTCACGGCTGCAGAAGGAGCCGCCCGCCCACAGCTTGACTCCAGTGCCTGGCACCGCAGCCGGCGCCTGCCCGGGCGCTGCTCGGACGTCCTAGCGTGTGCCCTCTTCCCGGGTGAGCCCACAGCCCCGTCTGCTCGCTGCAACCCGCAGACTCTGCTCATTGTCACTTAGGTTCCACGTTGTTTCCCTGCCCACATCTTGGCCTAAAGATTGTCCCTGACTCTTCGCTGTTACTCTCTCTGAATCCTTCCCGAGACGTCCTGCTGTTCTCGAATCGTGTCTGTCATCTTCTCTTCTAAAACGGACCTGGGGCCGGTGCCGAGGAGGTGGAGTAAGGCTCGGACTCAGACAGTGGTTGCCGTGAAGGAAGAAGTGTTTTATCCTGAGCCCCCGGAAGCCAGAGTCGCAGCAAGCCCCGCAGGGCCAGGCGGGAAGCCCGGTGAGGCCCGGGCAGGGCGGGGACTGCGGCGGCAGCCTTCCTTTCGCTGGAAGAGGGAGGAACGGGTGAGGCAAAGGAAGCAGGGTACAACTTAGGACTGGACAGTGTGAGAACGGGGGTGGGCCCTGGCTTCTGTCTCCAGCTGTCCACACCTGGCCCGGGGGTAATTCGGGCAGAGGAATAGTGAGAGGGGTGGAGTGGCCGTTGATTTGCATCTCAAAGGTGTGATGGAAGGTGAGTTGTGGGTCAGGTCCACAGGCCCCTGATGCCAGAGCATCACAAATACAGAGAACGAAAGCGTTACATTTGTCAACAATAAAGAATTTTTAAAAAAGATTCAGAAGACAAAATAAAATGAATATTATAAAATTTAAAAAAAAAGAATACAGAAAACAAAAGTATTACATTTGTCCTCTCACAGCCTGCTCCCCAGCCCCAATATATAATACTTGCAACAATAAAGAATTTTTAAAAACTATTCAGAAGACAAAATAAAATAGATATTATAAAAATTTTAAAAAAAGAATACAGAAAACAAGCAAATTCCTAATCAGTCACCAAGGCCCCGGTAAATGTATTCTCTTTAGCAGTTGCAAGGCACACGTCCTCTCTGGTTAAAATAATACCCAGAAAGCCCAGCGTCGTTATGGAACACCACCTGCTGTCCAGTTTGCATTTCTTCTTCCTTTGGAAGTTGTGTCCCTCAGAGGAAAGCGACATGGAAATGCCACCTGTCGCCCACATTTTCTCTCCGGCACTCCCAGCATCCTAGAGACACATCCGGGCTCTCTCCTGGCCTCCCCCCTCCCCTCCCCGCATTGGTCTCAGGTCCTGGTATGTGTTTTCCTCTGTTTATTCCCATGTCCTTCCAGGAGGAGCAGGTGGGATGGGGAGAGCACTCGCTTCGCTCCTGGGGCCTGGCCCCTTCCTCCATCTTCAGAGGCAGCAGCAGTGAGTCGCGTGGTTCTCTCCTCGCACCTTTCTCTCCTCGCCTCCCTCTCTCCTCGCCTCACGCTGGCCCTGCTTCTGTGATCACCTCTCCCTCCGATCTCTTTGGCCTCCTCTTCCACTGTGAAGGACCTTGAATTACCTTGGACCCGCCGGATACTCTGGGGAATCTCAGAGTCCTGAGTCACATCTCTGAGGTCCCGTGTCTGTCCACGGGTTTGGGGGATTAGACGTGGATATCCTCAGGGGGTTGGCACTCTGCCCACCAGGCAGTGAGATTCAGTGCTCTGACTCTCGCCGGGTCTGTTGGGAGGAAAATCTTTCTCGCTGGGACTCCTTACGCCTCAAGCAGCTGGCAGCGATCTTGGAACTCGGAAGAGAAGTTTGCCAAAGAATGGAGCCCACACTGAGCAAAACAGACCTGAATGCTGAGGGAGCCAGGCCGTGTCCTGAAGATGTCCTAGGGCCACCAACAGCCACTCAGAAGTTTCCGTCATGGAGCCAGCCGGTCCCCTGCGCCATCATCGCACGTCTCCTGGTAAGTCTGTAGCGAGGATGCCAGGGGCAGGGCGTGGACGGCTCCCTTACTGCTCTGCATGGGGGCAGCTGTGGCCTGAAGACACCCGGGCGGCCACCCACAAGCAGTGTTTCATGGAAGCGGATTGGTCCAGTGGGGCAACTCCGAGCTTGACTCCCCGCAGCATCCTAACCTCTCAGGCGCCTGCTAACCTCTCAGGCTCTCATCAGCTTTTTCATCCGTGCAGTGATGGGGTTGGGTGGACAGGATGCTCTTGGTATCTGCATGTTTAATGCTCATTAAACTTCCGCAGCGTGGCCGAGCTGGCAGCATCCTTTCCAAGGTCACTGAGCCCCACGTCCTCACTCAGCTGAGGGAACGGAGGCGGGAGGAGCTTCCGGAGAAGGCCCGGCCGTGCGTGGCCCAGCGAGAAGCAAGGCCGCGCCGCTCAGCCCATGCTGCCCGTCTCTCTCGTTCCTCCGCCTGGTGAAGTACACGCACTCACGGGCGTTTCCCCCGAAAATCTGTGGCGTCCAATGACATTCACTAAGAGAACACAGATATCTGAGTCTCAGCCTGAGAACTGACGTCATATTTGCATGTCTTCTTTTGCTAAGTGTATTTTTGTAAAGTAGAATTATTCCATCATGCCAGTGTCCTCCGTTTCACGTCTCACCGTCATTTTAGTACCAGAGAATTAGATGGTTCTAGAATCTTCTCAGCCATTTCAGAGAACAAGGAGACAACACTAACTTCTGCATCGCAGTGTAAATCCTGGCGGATTGTGGGCGCGGCTGGGCCGAGCCCCTGCCCCTGCTTCTTCCTGGAGCAGCATGGTGGACCCCTAAAAGGAAGCGCCAGCCACCCCAAACCAGTGGTTTCAAATGACAACGGCATTCCTTTTCCTTAGGAATCCGCTGCTTGGGCGGAGCTCGGGGTCAGCTCGTTTCTGTGGACTGGACATGGGCTACGTGGCTCCGACGTGGAGGCTGGTGCCATCCGAAGGCTCGCTTGCCCGTCTGCCCCTCGGTCTGCGCTGCCGTCCACCTGGGCTTGTCGCTGGGGCTGCTGGCGGGACCCCGCGGCCACTCTGTGTGGCTTGCTCTTCCTCACGCGGCGGGCTGGGCTTCAGGACCGAGTGTCCCTGTCACTTTTATCTGACGAGGCAGCACACCGGCCGTCCCAGGGTCAGGGGGGTGGAATAAACTGCCCCTCGTGTGCAGCCGTGGAAGGGCACATGGGACTGGGATGCTGCCCTCTGCAGGCTGGCACCGCGGCAGGGGCAGAACCCCGGCAGCAGGAGTTCCCTAGGCTACCCAGAGGAGAGGCCCTGCTGGGCCCAGTGTTTTGTTTATGTGTTTGGGTTTTTGTTTGTTTTTTTCTTTCACCTCCCGATAAGAAATGAGAGGCAGAGGGTGTGGGCTGGTCCCTCCTCAAGCCTTAGGGTACCTGCTCTTTCCCTAATGGCCTGTTTGGTGCTTTTGGCCCTAAGAGATTCAAGGAGGATGGAATTGGAAGGCTGCTGAGTCCTTGACCCGAGAATTGGTGTGATTAGCATTTGCCTCCAGTGCCCTGCAGTTCCTCACCTGCCTCCTTCCGCACCAGCCTACCGGAAGCTGAATCCTCTGCCACCGACGCGGCAGCTGTGGCCCAACCTGTGCGGGTGCCGAGGGCACAGCCTGCGAGAGGCACCACAGCTCACTTAGGCGGTCCCGGTCCCATGAAGGTCCGTGTGCAAACCCTAAGCTGGAACACAGCTCCCGTTGAGGTTGACCTGAATGGAGACATGACGAGGACTAGCAAATGCAGCAGCCTCTCAGGGGGGTATGTGTAGTACAAAAACCCCAACACCTCATGGAACTGAAAGCATTGTGTCCACATTATAGAACGCTTCTTCAGATGAACTAAAAGTCACTGCAGAGAGCATGATTACTATCCCGGAAGGTGAAGAGGAGCGGATTTCTCATGTCACAGAGCAAAGACACATATGGATAACATGTTATACACCCGGACAGGCAGGACTGGAAGAAATGGATGAATACCAGACTGCTCAGCAGCAGCTCCAGGAGCCAGAAGGCGGCCACTGAGCAATGTCTAGACCAAGCACGTCGAACTCGCGGCCGGTGGGCCGCATGCCTCGCTTATTTAGATCTAGACTATTGGGACAAGACGGTTATGATCAGAACTCCCACATCAAGCCCAGTCACCGTTTATTTGCAAGGCCTTGGAGTTTATACTCAGGTAACTTACCTGTTTATTATTCATGCGACTTACTACTTACTTACTAAGGGCATGGAGGCCTCAGGGTTTATTATCCATACAATGTAGCTGGGGAAATCATTGGCCAAGAGATGGCCACACACTGGAAGGTGGAGGACAGAACACAGGAGCGAGCCACGCATCTCGGGAGAAGTATGTAGTTTAGCTACAGAGATGAGGTGTTTTTTATACCAGGAATCTCTGGAGTATGATTAAGTGATGACTATTAGTAAATAATTATTATTGCAACAAAATAGACAAACAGTAAGGGAAAAGCCTACTAATAGCCATCAAACTCAGGAGTGGGGGGTGGAAGAGGGTCCCAGGAAAAAGGAACCTCAGGGAAGAGGAGTGAGGAAGGACATCATTTTGCTCCACTGGTTTGTTAATAGGAAGGAATAGGTCTAGCTATGATTTTAGGGGCGATAGTTTCTTTATTAACGCTTTAGGGCTCTCCTGGGAACTTGCAGGTGGACATGTCATGGCTGACCCGGATAGTGGCCACCCCAGACCAGCTGAGGTTCGGGTTACTTTGCCTGTGGAAGTTTCCCCGTAAATCTTGACCTCAGCAGCAGCATCGGCACCGTCGCCCCTGCACCCACAGCACCAGCCGAGACCACGTCTGCAGCTCCATTCGAGGCTGTGTATCTACCTGGGAGCCGCCCCAGTGGGGCTTGGCGATCGAGTCCCACGTGAGAAAGAGTGTGGGTTACAGGCAGTGGGAGAGCCATCTGGCGTGGGCGTTGTTAGCCACTGGGAAACATGGTGGGTGACAGTTTCAAGGAGGAGCTAGTGGACTGAGCAGGTGCCGAAGGGACTCTGGGGTTGGGGAGGGCACCAGAGGAGTCAGCACTGACTCAGGCTTTCATCCCTTCTCAGGGAGGGAGTCCGGGTGTTTTTGGCAAAATAATATGTATTGGTCCCTCTGAGCCCTGCCCTGCCAGGAATGCCAAGGTGGGAGTGGTGGGGATGGTGGGGAGGAGGGGGAGAGAGGGAAGAATAAGCCCATGTTTGTGGCCCTGGCCCTCTCGCCATAGGGAGTTATCTCCCAAGTCCTGCCCGCTGGGCCTGGGGGCTCCCCAAGGTGAAGGCCGCAGTCCTGCGGGACTGTGCCCCAGGATTTGTCATTCTCCTTGTCACAGACCCGCCTCGCGGAGACCTGTACTTAACAAGCCGCTTCCTGCTGGACAAGATCACAGGGTTATTTTTAAAACTGTGCCCAGAACCATGGGCCAAAAAAAGACCTTGGCAAGTCATTGAGTCCATCCTTACAGTTCGGGGAGAATCACTCCCCCACTTCACCCCAGGGAACCTTCCTTCAGTGACAGAGACCAGGAGAAACCCACAGGCGGGCCTGGGCCCGTGCTTCTGCGGGTCAGCCCCTCTCTCAGGAAACCTTGTGGTGCCTACACGTCCGGGATCCAGAGCAGCCAGCCGGTCTCTGACTCGAGGCTCCAAACCGCGAGCGGGGGTCATTGTGACGGGGTCACTGTGACAGGGCAGGCGGCGCTTTTTATTCTGTTCTGTGGCTCCAAGATCGTCCTGCCCCACCCTTAAAGCACAGTTCCCAAAGCCCTCGGAACTCACAGTGAAGAGGGGGTTGTGGGCTAGGGCCACCGCAACCTGGTACCCAGACTGGGGGCTTAACGACAGAGGTTTGTCTTCTCCCGTTTCAGAGGCGAGAGTCTGAGATCAGGGTGTCGCCAGGCTGAGTCCTCCGCAGGCCTGTCTTCGGCCTGTGGAAGGGCCCTCTCCCTGCGTCTGCCCGTGGCTTCCCCTGGGATGCCTGTGCCCCCACCTCATCAGGGCACCGGTCCCCCGGCCTGGGCCTGCATCGGCCTTGTTTTAGCTCTGTCCCCTCTGTAAAGACCTGTCTCTAAAAAGGCACGCTCTGGGGTCCTGGGCTTAGCGCTTGAACATATGAATTTGGGGGAACACAGTTTAGACCACACCACCACCAGAGGTCAGATTAACACCAAGACCACGCTATCTGTACCCCAAAACCACTTATAAAATCATGTGGAAAGCCGCATTCTTCTCAGCCCTGGCCCATGTATGAGAACTTTTGAGAGATTAAAAAAAAAAGACTTTTAAAATAATACATTTATATGCATAAGAATATATTATGTAATAATTTATATTAATAACTTGATTATACCATCCTATATAATAAAACCCTAATATGCAAACCAACCAAACGGTAGAATGACCAGCGGAACGACCGGTCGCTATGATGCGCACTGACCACCAGGGGGCAGATGCTCAACGCAGGAGCTGCCCCCTGGTGGTCAGTGTGCACCCACAGGGGGAGCGCCGCTCAGCCAGAAGCCAGGCTCACGGTTGGCAAGCGCAGTGGCGGTGGCGGGAGCCTCTCCTGCCTCTGTGGCAGGGCTAAGAAGCAGCGAGCCGAGCGGTAAGGGGCAGCGGGCAGGGGGGCAGTAAGGAGCAAGGGGTCCCGGACTGCAAGAGGGATCCCGGATTGCGAGAGGGCTCAGGCTGGGCTGAGGGGACCCCCCCCCCCTCCAGTGCATGAATTTTGTGCACTGGGCCTCTAGTTAATATATAACATGTATATACAGTATATATTACTATGTATATTACTATGCATATATATGCAGTATTACAGCGAAGAATTGGTAGGCTTTGTATTAGAGATTTCAAAATAATGCCTGGATATATTGGAACCAGCAGGAAAATGTCCTGTTCTGGGACTCGGAACATCTGAGGAGAATATGAAATATATGCAGTACTCTTAAAATTCCTCTTATAAATGTATTTATTTGGTGAACTTAGTGATATTTAGATATGTTCTTTATAACTTGGTGTGTTCATAAATTTATCACATGTGGCATAAAAATGTTCCAGTTTACGTTATTTTGTAAGGCATTTTATTTTATTTTTAAAGACTTTATTTTCTAGAGCAGATTTAGGTTCACTACAGCATTGAGAGGAAGGTGGAGAGATTATATCCTCTGTCTCTCCACACGACAGCCTCCCGTTGCCGGCATCACTCACCACGGATGAACCCACGCTCACACAGCGTGATCGCCCTGAGCCCATCATTTACCTTAGCGTCCACTCCTGGTCGTGGGCATGGACAAATGTATATATACACATATATCCATCATTATAATATCATTCAGCATATTTTCACTGCCTTAAATTTCTCTTTATTTTTATAATGTAGATACACGCAACATAAATGTACAATCATAACCATTTGTAACTGTGCAATTCAAGGGCATTAAGTACATTCACACTCCTGTGCTACCATCACCATCGTCTGTACGTAGACCCATCCATTCATCTTGCAAAACTGAAACTCTGTACCCATGAAACAATATCTCCCATTCCCCCCTTCCTCCCAGCCCCTGATAACCCATATTTACAATACACGGACGGTCTGTTGTAGAAGAATGAGAAAATTCAGTACAGCAAGGGAAGGACAGGGCACTTTGACGCGTACCAGGCACATTTTTGCCTCTGTCCACTCACAGGTGTAACTTTTTTCCTGTGCACACTGGTTTGTAGCTTGCCCCTTTTTGCTTGATATATCTTCAGTACCTTTGCATATGACATATGTTGTTGTTTTTAATACTCACATGAAAGTCCATTCATTGAAACAGTCCCCTTTGGATTCTGGGAGAAATCTTTAGGTTTTCCCCAATATATTCACACAGTGAAGGGCAGGACACAAAAAGTCAAGTACAAACGCCGACCTTTGTGAAACACTGCTCTGATGGACCTTTCTCAGAGTTATCTCTGTCTACAGCCTCAATTATTTCTGCAGGGTGACTTCCTCCACTTAAGGTACTTTGAGAAAGGTAGTGCTAAGAAGGCTTTTAACACATTGCCAAATTGCCTTCAAGAAAAATTGTACCGTTTAATGCTTCCAACAGCTGTGGATGAGCACACTTACTTTCCATCTCCAGCAACCTTGGGTATTGTCTCTCTGAAGAGTCAAAATAATAGGTGGGTAGCCTGGCCAGGGTGGCTCAGTGGTTGAACACCACCTGTGAACCAGGTTACAGTTCAATTCCCAGTCAGGGCACATGCCCAAGTTGTGGGCTCGATCCCCAGTGGGGGTCGTGCTGGAGGCAGCCATTCAATGATTCTCTCTCATCATTGATGTTTCTGTCTCTCTCTCCCTCTCCCTTTCTCTCTGAAATCAATAAAAGTATATTTTTTAAAAAGAATAGGTGGGCTCTGGCTGGTTTGTCGCAGTGGATAGAGCATCTGCTTGCAGACTGAAGGGTCCTGGGTTTGATTCTGGTCAAGGGCACATGCCTGGGTTTCGGGCTCGGTCCCCAGTAGGGGGTGTGCAGGAGGCAGCCAATCAATGATTCTCTCTCATCATTGATGTTTCTATCTCTCTATCCCTCTCCCTTCCTCCCTGAAATCAATAAAAATATATTTAAAAAAAAAGGAATAGGTGGGTGTGGTTTTACAAAATCGAGTTATAGGGAAGGGCTTATAATGGATAGCTGTCAGCCTTCTTACCCTAATCCAACTTCTCCCTCTCCCTCTTCTTCCTCCTCTCCCTCCCCTTCCCCCTCCCTCTCCCCTCTCCTCTCTCTGAAAAAAATTTTCTGTTCTGTTTCTTTCCCTGCCCACTGGCACTTCTATTAGAATTTACTTCCAGAAGTCTTTCCTATGTTCTAATTGTTCTTTTTTCATAACGTCTAATTTGTATTTTAAGGCATCTTTTTCTTCTTGAAGTCTCAGAAGAAACCAGTTAATAATGTGTTTTGCTTCTTAATGTAAGCGTTGTCTGTGCCTGAAAGCACTCAGTTCTGCTAGTGTTGCTTTGAAAATGCAGATTCGTCCAAACAGAATAACTTTGCTGCTGTTTCTCCTCATTTCTCTCATGTCCCTTAATTCCCAAGAGATAATTTTCTTCTTGTTAACCGGATTCTCTTATTTTAATAGCCTTTTGTTGCCGGGTTGCTCTGCCATTGGGGACCTTCTCTCCTGCTTCTGCCCGGCAAATCCTGCCCAGCCCTCAGTAGTGCCGGAGCCACCTCCTAGGAAGCCTTTCCCGTGCCTCTCCGTGCCCACGGGGCATATCCCTGCACAGCTTGATTTCCTATGAAGACTTTAGGGAAGACAGAAGAACTATAGGGAAATTCAGGAATATCAAGCAACTGTCCCTTTACTCAGGATGAAATTAGTAGTAGAACGAACTCCTCTGCTCCCCGTATATTAAACTAGCTATCACAATAGAACATCCGCTTAGAACGGCTTTGGAAAGAGTTTATTTCTCTCAAATGTAAGTCCAGTCATATGTTGTTGCTGGAGTTGGATCCATGACTCACTGACGTCAGGTCTGGCGTCTCTGCAGTTCTCTTGGCCAGTCCTTCATGGTTGCAGCATGGCTGCTGCCACACCTGCCATCGTATCTGCATTCTGCATGCAAAACGGGAAGACGAGAGAGAGCTTGACAGCTGTGTCCTGTTCATTGTTATCAGGAAAGAAAAGCGTCTCCAGTTGACCCTGTAGAACACTCGGCTCTTGTCTTGGGGCCTCGATCGCTGGGAGGAGAAGGATGGGGACTATTTGCAGGGCCTTGAAGAGATAAGCTTGTTGACTCAGAGGGATTTTCTGGAGCAGGGGTTTCGGATTGAATTCTATTCACAGTGTTTCTTAGCATGCGTCAGAATCACCCGCAGGGCTACATGAAGCACAGATTGCTGATCCTCACTCCCACAGCCTCCTACTCAGATGAGTTCTGAGCTGATGCTGGTGCTCTAGGCCCATGGTCGGCAAACTGCGGCTCTTTGGCCCCTTGAGTGTAGCTCTTCCACAAAATACCACGGCCTGGGTGAGTCTATTTTGAAGAAGTGGCGTTAGGAGAAGTTTAAGTTTAAAAAACTTGACTCTCAAAAGAAATTTCAATCGTTGTACTGTTGATATTTGGCTCTGTTGACTAATGAGTTTGCCGACCACTGGTCTAGGCCCAGGGACTACCATTTGGCACGTTATATGAAGGTGATGAAAATTTACGGCAGCGGTCGCCAACCTTTCAGACCTCATGGACCACCAGTGGTCTGAGGACCACTGATTGACGACCGCTGATTTACAGTAACCTGATTTTCTCATTAAGAAAAAGGGGGGCCCTGGCTGGTTAGCTTCAGTGGATAGAGCATTGGCCTGAGGACTGAAGGGTCCCAGGTTCAATTCTGGTCAAGGGCACATGCCCGGGTTGCGGGCTTGGTCCCCAGTGGGGGGCATGCAGGAGGCAGCCGATCAGTGATTCTCTCTCATCATTGATGTTTGTATCTCTCTATTCCTCTCCCTTCCTCTCTAAAATGGATGATAATACCTCCCAGGCACTTTCTTAAGTAGTGGGTGATTGGATTAACTATATTTTCTGTATTCGTGGTGCTGTGGCTGTACCTACAACACAAAGCCTTGCTGACCTGGGAGGGACGCCCCTCTGAGGGCCAGCTAATTCCTAGACAGAGCAAACACCTTGCTTGCAAGCCCACCTTTGGTGTACAAACCAGTCAATCCCGAGTCCATACCTGCACCCACTTCCTATCAGGCCCCTGCAGTCTGGATACTATCCCCTGCCCTAAATCCCCCCAGGGCCAGGTCCTGGAAAACTGGGGACCATCCTTAGAGCCCAGAGCATAACGTAATTATTCAAACTGTCCAATCCTAACCTTCCCAGTTGGCTTACCTTGCTCACCCATCCTTCCTGTGCAAGTCACCACAAAGGCTGTTGCCACTTTTCCCTACTCCTCTGCCTCCTGATAGCCTGGCCCGTGCTTTCCGCTGTGGCCCTGCCTGGCGTGGTGCCTCCTGATAGGAGTCTGTGAATCTGTGCGTGTACATATGTTCATGGCAGTCACTTGCATATCTGCATGCCCCCCTGTTATGGGGCGGGGGGAGGGGAGAGCTCCCTGTTCCCACTGGTTGCTGGTGGAAATGAGCTTCTTGTGATTTCCCCAGAAAAGGAATTTTCTGAGACACACGGGAGGATGAGATAGTGTAGAAAGCTTTATTTCTGTGGAATTAAACCCCTGAGTTTCCAAGGTCCCATGTCCCCTTGTCCCGCCGAGGAAGCCGTGTAGCTGTGGCTTCAGCAGAGCTGGAATCAGCCAGTGTCCAGAGTTTTCGCTCCACATTGGAGCAGTGTCCAGTCCAGCATCAGGCTAGCTTAGCTTGTGTTCCCATCTGCGGGCTATCAGTCCACTGCGTGTGGGGTCCGCAGGGCCCCATGGCCCTATAGGGAACACGGGCTGGAGCAAAGCCAAAGGAACATGGGATCCGAGAGAGCCACGAGTCCAGAGAAGAGCAAACTCCTTGTCTGTGGGATTGTGTATTCCCATAAGAAAGCCGCGTGCCTACGACACAGATGCAGAGCCAAGCATTATCAGTCACGTTGACGTTGCCTGTATGTCCCTCCCGAAGTCAGTCCCCCTTCCTGTCCCAGAGATAGTCACTGCCTGAAACTTTGTGTTTATAACGCTCTCTTTTTGTCTGCATGTGTATTCTCCCCTTTCTTCGGTGGTGTTTGGTTTTGAGCTTTCTGAAAAGGGTATAATTTACTAGTCAGTAGGCTTTTTTGTTTGTCCCCCATTCAACACTGTACTTCTGAGATTTACCCAGGTTGTTTTGGGTACATTTTATAACATTATTTTTATTGCCGAGTGATACGTCATCATGTGAAATATTCCAGTGTTGTTGTTTTTTATACTCTTCTTTTTGGTCTTTTTTTTTGTTTTGTTTTGTTCACAAAACAAAAAAAGCTGCTATGACTGTTCTGTAAGTGTCTCTGGCAAATGTGGTGCAGTTTCCTAGGCTCTTTGAATGCAGGTCCCAGCCCATTAGTGCTAGAGAAATTAATTTAGTGAGTATAGTAGAAAGTATTAGTGTGCCTCAAACAGAGTAAGCAGAGTTCCGTTAAAATATATTTCATTCGGGTCCTGAGTTTCAATGTCAAATGAATGAGGTAACGACACACTGTTCTCTGTGGAGGTTCCCAGTGCTCCATAGCGTCACCATTTGGAATGGTCAGATCTGTGGTTTTGCAAAACTGGGAGGTATAGAATGGTATGTCTTTGTCGTTTTAATTTGTATTTTTCTGCTTACTCAAGAGGTTGACCAAGTTTTTATATATTTGTTCATCATTAGAATTTCCTCGTTTAAGAAGTGCTAGTCTTTAGCCCATTTTTCTGTACAGTGGATGTTTTGTTGTTGTGGTTGACTTACAAGGCATTCTTGGTACAGTCTGAATGTTAATACTGTGGCAGTTGCATTTTCTTATATGTTTTTTTTTTTCCACTTTCTGATTTTCTTTTCACTTTTTTTTCCCAACCAGCATAACAGAAGTTGTTAACTTTCATGTAAATATATTTATTATTCTTTTCTTTTCTGGTTAATCTTAATGTTTTATTTTCAAAAGTCTGATTCCTTGATTAGAAATATAAGTTTGTTTTTTTTTTATATATATTTTATTGATTTTTTTTTACAGAGAGGAGGGGAGAGGGATAGAGAATTAGAAACATCGATGAGAGAGAAACATTGATTAGCTGCCTCCTGCACACTCCCTACTGGGGATTTGCCCGCAACCAAGGTACATGCCCTTGACCAGAATCGAGCCTGGGACCCTTCAGTCCTCAGGCCGACGCTCTAGCCACTGAGCCAAACCAGTTAGGGCAGAAATATAAGTTTTAATGTCTTGCCTTTTATATTTAAGTGCTCGACTCATTGGGACTTGGAGTTTATGCATACTTTTGGGTAGAAACTCTTTTTTATTTTTTCCTCGTGGGTAAACAGTGACCCAGCTCTCCTTATTGAATAATTCACTTCTCTTCCCTGCTCTTTCCCATTGTGGGGTGACGCTCGAGTGTCTATCATTAAGTAGGGGTTCCTCGACCCAATTCCAATGTGCGGGAAAGGGGCTTTCACACAATAACAAACAATTCCTAGGTACCAGCAGCGTGTTCAAGAGTTTAACGCAGTTCTGACACCATCTACCCAGAGATAGCATCAGATCCCACATGTTAAAGGTTCCGTCCTACGAAGCTCCCCAGCCTGGTCAAAGCCAGTCCCAAGCCCAGACTGCTCCGCGCTTCCCAGGTGGATGGCAGGTTCCACCTCCCGCTCCGGGGACTTCAGACTCATCACAACCAGGTGTCACCTGTGCTTCTGACAAACTGGCTGTAAATCTGAGGTTCTCATGACTTCCTCCTTGGGTTCAATTAATTTTCTAGAACAGCTCACAGAACTCAGAGAAGCGTTTTACTTACGATGTCTCTGGTTTATTGTAAAGGCTGTAACTCAGGAGCAGCCAGGTGGGAGAGATGCATAGGACAAGGTGTGGGGAGGGCACGGTGCTTCCATGCCCTCTCCAGGCTCCACGCTCCAGCACTTCCACATGCTCACCAGCCCGAAGTCCTTTGAGCCCAGGCCTTCTGGGTTTTTACGAAGGCTTCATTACGTAGGCATGATTGATTAAATCATTGGCCACTGACTGTCGATTCAACCTCCAGCCCCTCTCCCATCCCGGGAGGTCAGGGGCTAAGTCTGAAAGTTCCAGCCCTCTAATCACGTGGGTGGTTCTCCTGGCAACCAGACCCCATCCTTAGATGCTTCCAGTAGCCATCTAACAAAAGACACCTTTATAGCCCTTAACACTTAGGGTATTCCAAGGATTTTAGGAACTGTGAGCCATGATTTGGGAAGGAAAACCAAACATATATGCGAAATTTATTTTGGTCATCTAATGACCAAATATATACTGATATTTCCTATAAATCACTGTGAGGGAGGAACATTTTTTCCCTCTGCCTTTCTAGGTTCTTCCAGCCTGTCTTATTATTAAATGAACACTTGGCAGATTAACAAGAGAAAATAATCACATTCAATTACATATGCACATATGGAAGTCCCACATATATGAGAATCAGAGACGACATGTACATGAGAGGTTCAGAGACAGAAAGTTAAATGAGGAATTTATAACATCCTGAGCTAAGGATGAGGTAAGGTGTCTGAGACTCCAGAGAGGAGGAGGGTCATTCTTAGATCAATGAGAAGAGATGTTTAGTAAGTAGGTGTTTGCCTTGTAAGTAGGTCATAAAAAGTTATTTCTGGTTGATAACTCTTATTATGGGCAAGGCCCCAAATTTCATTTATTTAAGGGAGAAGTAAAAGTTTATCTAGAGCCCATAGAGTCTCAATTACCTTCAGCTCAAAATAATCACATGTCAGCGTACCAATATTGGGGAGGCCTGTTCTGAACCCCTTCATCATAGTATCGCAATCATGTTGCCAGTGGAAGGTGGGTCTTTGTGGTGTTACCAGAAACAGCATTTTCCAGGACCCACAATGGGGAATGAGGTCTGGAAAATCAGGGCAGAAATAGGGCCACTGTCCAGCCATCCTGTGCTATATTAAGCTTCGTCCAGTCCAGCATGCAGCTAGCTTAGCTTGTGTGTCTGGCTGCAATCCATTGCTGTGCTGCGGTATCCAGGCCCCGCCTGGAGCATGTGTTTGAGTCCATGGGTCGTTGGCCAGGCAGCTGCTAAGGCAACATGGCCATGTAGAGAGAACTCGTGAGTGAACAGGACAAGAGAGAAAGGGAGAGCGAGAGAGAGAGAGAGAGAGAGAGAGAGAGAGAGAGAGAACTTCTTTATTCTTCTTCCTCAAGGTTGGGAAGAACCAGGAGCTTTTTCTGAGCTTATTTCTTTGGGTCCATTCCCTTTGTTTCTTGATGAGTCTGATTAATGGCTCATCAATTTTGTTTATCCTTTCAAAGAATCAGCTCTTGGCTTCATTGATTTTTTTTTTTTTTTTTTGCCTCTATGTCATTTATTTCTGCTCTCATTTTTATTATTTCCTTCCTGCTACTTACTCTGGGCTTTTCTTGTTGTTCTCTTTCTAGTTCTTTAAGTTGTAGGGTTAAATAGTTTATTGTTGATTTTTCTTGTTTTTTTGAGATAGGCCTGTAGTGCTATGAATTTCCCTCTCAGGACTGCTTTTGCTGTGTCCCAGAGATTTTGGATTGTTGTGTGTTCATTTTCATTTGTTTCCAGGAAGTTTCTTATTTCTTTCTTGATCTTGTTAGTAACCCTTTCATTGTTTAATAACATACTATTTAGTCTCCATGTGTTTGAATATTTTTGGGTGTTTTTACTGTACTTGATTTCTAATTTCATTCCACTGTGATCTGAGAAGATGCTTGATATGATTTCAGTCTTCTTTAACTTGAGGAGACTTGTTTTGTGTCCTAACACATGGTCTATCTTTGTGAATAATCTGTGCACTTGAAAAGAACGTATATTCTGCAGCTTTGGGGTGAAATGTTCTATAAATGTCAGTTAAATCCATCTGATCCTGTGTGTCTTTTAGAGTCACTGTTTTTGTCTAGAAGATCTATCCAGTGAAGTCAGCTGGGAGTTAAAGTCCCTACTATGATTGTATTGATGTCGATCTCTCCTTTAAAGTCCTCTAGAAGTTTTTTCATGTATTTAGATGCTGCTATATTGGGTGCATATATGTTTATCAGGGTTATATCCTCTTGTTGGATCCCTTTGGTATTATGTAATGACCTTTGTTGTCTCTTGTGATAGCCTTCATTTTGAAGTCTGTTTTGTCAGATATGAGTATTGCTACTCCAGCTTTTTTTTTTCTTTTCCATTTGCATGGAAAACTTTTTTCCATCCTTTCACTCTCATCCTGTGTGTGTCTTTTGTTCTGAGGTGGGTCTCTTATAGATAACATATAGTTGGTACATATTTTTGTATCCATTAAGCTACCCTATGCCTTTTGATGGGAGTATTTAATTCATTTACATTTAAGGTTATTATTGATAGGTACTTATTGCCATTTTAATTCTGTATGCCTAGGTTTCTCTCTCTCTTCTTCTCAATTCAACAGTCCCTTTAGCATTTCTTATAATGCAGGCTTGGTGGTGATGTACTTCTTTAGCCATTTTTTGTCCAGGAAGCTCTTTATTTCACTGTCTATTTTGAATGGTAGTCTTGCTGGTTAAAGTAATCTTAGTTTCAGATCCTTGCTTTCCATTACCTTGAGTACTTCATGCCATTCTCTTCTGGCCTGTAGAGTTTCTGATGAGCAATCAGGTGTCAGCCTTATGTGAGCTCCTTTGTAGGTAATAGTTTGCTTTTCTCTTGCTGCCTTTAAGATGATCTCTTTGTCTTTAATTTTGGCATTTTAATTATGATGTGTCTGGGCATGGGCCTGCTTGGGTTCTTCTTGCTTGGGGTTCTCTGTGCCTCTTGGACTTGTGTGACTTTCCTTTACCAGGTTAGGGATGTTTTCTGCCATTTTTTTCTTCAAACACATTCTCTATCCCTTTCTCTCTTTCTGCCTCTTGTGGCACACCTGGTATTCTAATATCGTTATGTTTCATGTTGTCTCACAGCTTCCTTAAGCTGTCCTCCTGTTTTTTAGTTTTTTTTTTTCTCTTTGGTTCTCTGATTGAGTGATTTTTTTTTCAACCCTGTCTTCTAATTCACTGATTTGATCCTCAGCTTCCCCTAATCTGCTGTGTATTCCTTCCAATGTGTTATTTGTGCTATGTCATTCTTTATTTCTGTTTTCAAAGTTCCTGTGTCTTTTCTCATGTTGAGCATCTTTACCATCTTATCTCCATTTTATTTATCTTTCTTCTGGAGAATTCTCTCATTCTTTCATTTGGGGGTTGTTTCTTTGTCTTCTCATTTTGGCTGTGAGTTTCTATACGGTCTCCACTTTTGGTCTTCGTTTATCAGGCTCCTCTCCAGCAAGACTTCCGTTGATTATTCAGGAAGTTTTTCTGTATTTTGGTTGTAATTCCAGTTTGGTCCTGCCATTTTTAATCTCTCTCCCCAGGAGCTTTTTCAAAATAACCAATCAACTTTCCAAGTTTGCAAGTTTTCACAGGATCCTGATAGGTCCACCCTGACCAATGAATCCTTCCCCAGGTTAGATGTACAGGCCTCTATGGCCAAGCACCTCCCCCTGGGCCATTTGACTTCTGTTGGGCATGTGCTTACCTCTCCCTGCTCCCCCTCACAATCAGATACCAGAGCAGGCAAAGGAGGGGTTTAATCCCCTTGTAGGGACAATGCTGTGATCCCCTGGAGTGTGTGAAGCTGGAGATTCCAGGTGAAGCAAACAGGCTCATGCTCCCCAGCCTTTTAGGTTCAACAATGTCCGATTCCCGTTGGTTCCTTATTGATAACTATTATTAATAACTATTTAACTACAGTTACAATTTGTGTTCATTGGTATGGGTCTATTTCTGGGTACTGTTTTCCATTTCAGTTTTCAATGTGAACACTGATATAATATTGTCTTAATTGCTCTAAATAAGTTTCAGTATCTGGTAGTAAAACTCCCTAATCTTGTTTTGTTTTGTTTTTTCTTAAGTCTTTGTATATTTGTATAAATTTTTGGTGCAGACTGTTAACTTCATTTTTAAAAAAAAAATCCTTATTGGTATTTTTTATTGAAGTTGACTTTGAAGAAGAGAACTTATATCTTTATAAAATTAATTCTTCTAATCCAAAAATACAATATATCTCTCAATTTATATTGGTTAATGTCTTTAACTTATTAAAAAAGATTTCTCCATAAAGATATTACCCATTTTACTAAATTTATGCCAAGTGTCTTTTCTGTGTTAAATGGTCTTTTAAAATTAAGTTTTCTGAGTATGTGCTGGTTATATTGATTTTGTTATATTGATTATATATCTAGCTACTTTTCTAAACTTTCATTGTTTTGTTTTAAATATATTTTTATTTATTTCAGAGAGGAAGAGAGAGAGAGAGAGAGAGAGGAGAGAGAGAGAGAGAGAGAAATATCAATGATGAGAGAGAATTATCAGTGGGTTGCCTCCTGCATGCCTCATAGTGGGAATTGAGCCAGCATCCCAGGCACATGCCCTGACCAGAAATCAAACCCGGGACCCTTCAGTCCACAGGCCGACACTCTATCCACTGAGCCACACCAGCCAGGGCAACTTTAATTGTTTTTAATAATTTATAGATTATGTCAATTTAGGTTCTTCCTTTTTGGTTTTTATATCTTTTATTGCAGATGCTTACCTGGCTGGATAGACAGTGATAGTAGGCATTGCTGTCTTATTCTTAATTATAAAGGGGATATTTTTAATATGTTTCTGTTATGAATAACTTTCATAGGTATTTGTTTAAAAATCAATATAAGGATTCTGCTTATTTTTCTTTTTCTCATGAGCAGACATTGCATTTTATTAAATACTAGAGGCCCAGTGCATGATTAAATCATGAATGTGTAGGGTCCCCTAGGCCTAACCTGCCATCCAGGCCATATCCACTGCCCTGCAAAGCCTAGCACGCTCCGCGGACACTGCTAGCAGCCTGCTCCCCGCTTTTGATGGCAGGGGGTCCGCTGGTGCTGGAGCAGACCCACAGCTCCCGCTTTCGATCACGGGGGAGCTGGCTATCTGTCCGCTGGTGCCGGAGCAGACAGACAGACAGCTCCCCCGCTTTCGCTCCCCGCTTTTGATGGTCCGCAGCAGGACGTGGGCTCGCTGCCCCAGAGGCCCCTGCTGTGCCGCAGCACAGCCATGGCGCAGATGCTGAGCTCGCGCCACCGCTGGCGACGTGAGCTCAGCATCCTGCCGGCCCAATCGGCCACCCCGGCCACCCCGAGTCCTGCCCCCTGCGCCTCCAGCTGGCCCAATCGTGGGCGTAGCAGAGTGATGATAATTTACATATTACCCTTTTATCATGTAGGATTTTGTCTGCAATTTTTTGAGATAGTTATGACTTTTCCTTTAATCTGCCAATGTGATGAATTACACTTGCAGATTTCTAAAGTGAAATCATTCTTGCATTCCAACAGTTAATCTAACTTGTTCATAGTGTGCTAATTTATTTTGTTTGGGATGTTTGTATCATTGTTATTATGTAAGACTGATTTATAGTTTTCCTTGTCTAGTTTCAGTATCAAGTTATACTTGTTTCTTAGAATGAGTTGTAGTTTGTTGCTTCTTTTTGCATTCTTTTTGGGGGTTTGTATAATGTTGGGAAATGTTTGGAAAGAAACATTTCTTGGAAATTTGTAAAACATCTTGTTCTTCTGTTTTCTTTGTGGAAAGATGTTTAATTTCTTTAATGTTTATAGGACTATTTAGACTTCCTATTTATTCTTAAGTCAATTTTTGCTTGCTTTATTTTTCTACCTACTTGGACATTTTGTCTGAGTTTTCAAATAAAGTTTATAACTTTTATTTATCTTTTTAATTTCTGCACAACATTGGTTATATTCCACTTTTATTTCCTATTGTTTATCTACTTCTTTTCTCATTTTTTCCCTTGATAAATCTTATAGAGGTTTGCCACTCTGTTAGTCTTTTCAAAGAATTACCTTTGACTTTGTTGATTCTATTATATGACTTTTTTGGGTATTTTACTAATCTCTTCTCTTTTTAAATTTTCTTCTCATTTCTTTAAGTTTATTCTGTTTATACTTAGTCTAAGTATTTGCAGTCTCCTTTTCCAATATAAGCATTTTAGGCTTCTGTATTTTTAAGTATCACTTTGCTATCTGACAAGTTTGATATGCAAGTATTTTCATTGTTTTTCAATTCTTAAGTATTTTAAATTTCTAAACAGTTATTTTTGACCTATGTGCAATTTAAAATGTTTTAAAGTTCATCATTTTTTTAATCCTCACCCAAGGGTGTTTTTGTTTTTTTTTATTGATTTTTAGATAGAGAGATATAGTTATATATATAGAGAGAGACAGATTGCCTAGGTATGTGCCCAGACCAGGATTCTAACCTACAACCTTTTGGTGTATGGGATGATGCTCCAACCAACTGAGCCACTGGGACATGGCCTAAACTTCATAATTTTTTTTTAACTTTAACTTTTTTATTATTGATTTCAACCTAAATTGTAGTTAGAGAACATCATTTGTGTGTCATCTGTCATTTGATGTTCCTTAAGATGTGCTTTATCCTATATAATAAAAGCATAATATGCTAATTAGACCGGAGGTCCTTCCGGATGACCTTCCAGACAAAGCCGGAGCTGCGAGTGCTGAGGCAGAGGCGGCCGCTGTGGCGGGCAGGGGCCGAGGCCACTGTGGGTGGGGCCAAGGACAGTGGGGGCCAAGGCAGAGGCAGCCACCATAGTGCCAGGGGCCAAGCCCCTTGCACGAATTTCATGCATCAGGCCTCTAGTGTGTTAATAAATGTTCCTTGTTTTAAGCTAATAATGTTTGGGGTAATTTGTTACACCACATTAGATAGCTAATAGAATGTGTGACAGACTTGTCTCACCAAGTCTATGTATATAAAAGGCTAATGTGCAGAATGACCCCTTGGGAGTTTCACCAGGAAACTGGGAGTTCGATCACTCGCTATGATGTGTGCTGACCACCATGGGGCAGCGCGGAAAGAAGGAAGGCCCTGGCTGGCAGCTGGCAGCTGGCAGCTGGGGAAGGAAGGCCCCGGCCAGCAGCCGGAAGGCCCCAATCAGCCCTGCTCACCGGCCAGGCCTAGGGACCCTAATCGTGCACGCGTTTTGTGCATCAGGCATCTAGTAGGCTAATAAGTGATTAATTTTTGAAAATGGATTCTTGCATGCATGAGAAGAATTTAATTCTCTCATGATTAGATTCAGGTTCTCAGGTATGTCTATCAAAAAAATCCTGTTAACTGGTGCTTTCAAATCCTCTATATCTTTACTAACTTTTTTTTTAAAGAATTTTTTAAAATCCTCACATGAGGACATGCTTATTTATTTTAGACAGGGGAAGGGAGGGAGGGAAGAAAAGAGAGAGAAGCATTGATAGGTTACCTTCCCATTCATGCCCTGACCGGGGATTGAACCTGAAACCTCGGTATGTGCCCTGACCTGGAATCGAACCTGCAACCTTTCAGTATATAGGATGACACGCCAACCATTGAGCCACACCAGTCAAGACTTCACTAACATTTTTTGCTTTACTTTTCATTAATTGAAAGAGGAATGATGACATCTGTCAGTTTTTATTTATATACTAGAGGCCCAGTGCATGATTGAATCATGCATGTGTAGGGTCCCCTACACGCTTTTGCTTTCGATCGCGGGGGAGCTGGGTGCCTGTCCGCTGGTGCACCAGGCCTTTCAGAAGCCTCCGGCGCGGCAAAGGCTTCTGAAAGGCCTGGTGCCTGAGTGGACAGGCACCCAGCTCCCACGCTTTTGTTTTCGATTGCAGGGGAGCTGGGTGCCTGTCCGCTGGTGCACCAGGCCTTTCAGAAGCCTTCAGCGCGGCCGGCCGGAGGCTTCTGAAAGGCGACAGGCACCCAGCTCCCCCGCTTTTGATGGTCCGCAGTGGGACGTGAGCTCGCTGCCGCTGGCGTCGCAAGCTCAGCGTCCCGCCGGCCCAATCGGCCACCCCGAGTCCCGCCCCCGCCCCCCGCGCCTCCTGGCCAATCGCAGGCATAGCGAAGGTATGGTCAATTTGCATATTTGTCTATTATTTATTTATATATTTTGTGATTCTTATCACATATATCCAAGTTCAAAATTCTCAGAGCTTCTCAACAAGTTAAACTTTTCTATCATTATATTGTAATCCTCTCTCTCATGTCTTTATTAGTTTGTGGTTTGTTTTCTGCCTCAGAGTCTATTTTGGGCAATATTAATATAATATTAATTAGCAATAGCCTGGTATGTGTTTTTTCTATTTTTATCTTTAATATTTCTGATTGTTTATGCTTTAGGTACAGTTCTTTTATTTTTTATCTTTATTGTTGAAAGTATTACATATATCCCCTTCCCCCCTTTGACCTCTTGTAGCCCACCTCCACTCCCCCGCCCCAGGCCGTCACCATCCTATTGTCAGTGTCCATGGGTTATGCATAATGCATACAAGTTCTTTGGTTAGGTACAGTTCTTATAACTAGTGCAGAGCTAGCCTTTTTTAATTTTTAACCTTTTTTAAAATTCTCACTTGAGGATATGTTTTTATTGATTAGAGAGGGAAATATTAATGTGAGAGAGAAACAGCAATTGGTTGCCTCCTGTACACACCCCAACTGGGATTAAACCTGAAACCTAGGTATGTGCTCTTACCAGGAATCAAGCCGGAAGCCTTTTGGTGTATGGGACGATGCTCCAGACAGTGAGCCATCTGACCGGGACTATTCTTAGCTTTTAACTGGCACATTTAGTCCATTTTTATTAGTGATACTAGAGGATTCGTGCACTGGTGGGGTCCCTCAGCCTGACCTGCGCCCTCTCGCAATCCGAGACCCCTGAGGGGATGTCGGACTGCTGGTTCTGGCCTCAGGGGATCGGGCCAAAACCGGCAGTCCGACATCCCCTGAGGGATGTAGTAGTGCACAAAGCAGCAGGCAGCCGGGCGCGCTCCTGCTCACCCCAGCCCCGCCTGCACCGCTCGTTAGCACGCTGCCACGGAGGCGGGAGAGGCTCGCACCGCCACAGCTGCGTTCGCCAGCAGTGAGCCTGGTGTCTGGTGCCCCTTAGTCAGCTGAGCAGCACTCACACTGTGGGAGTGCACTGACCACCAGGGGGCGGCTCCTGTGTTGAGCGTCTTCCCCCTGGTGGTCAGTGTGCATCATAGCGACCAGTCGACCAGTTGTTCAGTCATTTGGTTGTTTAGGCTTTTATATATATATATACTAGAGGCCGGATGCACAAAATTGTGCAAGAGTAGTCCTTCCTTCCCCCGGCTGCTGGCATTGGCTTCTCTCTGGCACCTGGGACCCGGGCTTCCCTCACAGCCCCAGCTTCGTCCTGAAGGTCATCCGGTCTAATTAGCATATTATACTTTTATTATTATAGATATTTGAATTTGTACTACTATTTTACTTCGTACTTTCTTTTTCCTTCTTCTTCTGTACTGCTTTCCCTACTACTATCTTTACCCTTTGTTTTGATTCACTGAGTTTTATTGTGGATTTTTATGTTTTTCTTTTATTTTGATTATTTTGCCTCTATTGGTTTGGAAGATCTATACTCTAATTTTTGCTTTTTTATTACTACCCTTGAAACGTTTATCATGTTTTAGCCTAACAAAATCTAAATTATTATTTAAACTCCCTCTAACAACCAATATTAGGAGCTTAGAATTCTTCATCCCAATCATTCTCCCTTCTTGACATACATGATATTGTTTTCTAGTATCTGAGTTCTAGAAGTTTTTTTTTTTTACTTTTCAAATTTACATAAAGTAAACTTCCCTTTATTTCTGTGTAGTTCTGTGAGTTTTAACATACACCAACACAAACAGGATATGAAACAATTCATTACCTTAAAAAATTCACTGGACTCAAACCCTCCCCATTCCGATCTGTGTCGCCTGCTGCTTTTTTCCATCTGTATAGTTTTGCTTTTCCAGGATCTCATATAAATTGACTCATTCAGTAGTTTATGTAACCTGTTGAGGTAGACTTTTCTCACTAAGCATAGGAGTGTTTCTGTAGCATGTCTCAGTAGTCTCTTCCTATTTATTGCTATTCATCTGTTAAAGGGCATTTGGGCTATTTTCAGCTTTTTGTTATACAAATGAAGTTGCTACAAACATTCATGAGGTTTTGTGTGTGTTTGTAGATGTAAATTTGTATCTTTCCAGAGTAGGATTGTTAAACATATGGCAAGTGAATGATCAATTTTATGAGAAACTGCCATGCTCTTGTCCTCAGTGGCTGCACTGGTTTTCATTGCCTCGCCCCCAGCAGCTGAGAGTTCAAATCCTCTGTATCCTCTCCAGAGCCTGATACAGCCGGGGTCTTGTTGTTGCTGTTGTTATTTTTCTGTATTAATAATATTATCTTATTTGGGTATTACTTTTCATTTTCTCGGTGGATAATGATGTTCAATATATTTTCTTGTTCTTATTTGCTATATATATAACTTACTTGATAAAGTTTCTGTTCATATTTTTTGCCTATTTTTAATAGAATTTCCTTATTGTCACGTGTGAGAGTTCTGTACACGTTTTATATATACTTCTTTTATCATATATGTGATCTACAAATATTTTATCTTTTAATACTGCCTTTCACAGAGCAAAAACTTTTAGTTTTGATGAAGTCTAATATATCAATTTTTTCATTTATGGATCAAGCTTTTGATGTCATATCTAAGAACTCATTGCTTAACCCAAAGTCAAAGATGTTTTCTCATATGTTCTCTTCAAAAGTTTTATAGTCTTATGTTTTACTAGAGGCCTGGTGCATGAAATTCATGCACGGGGGTGGGGGGGGTCCCTCAGCTCAGCCTGCAATGACTCCAGTGTCCTGCACCCTGGCCGGCCTCTGGCCAGAGGCCCGCCCGCCCTCCCTCCGCGGACTGGGGTGCGCGGGACACTGGGGCTCGTCACTGGGGTGATGCCGCCAGCGTCCAGTGCCCCGGCTGCTGTGGGCGCCATCATCTTTGTGATGGAGTGATGGTTACTTTGCATATTACCCTTTTATTAGATAGGATATTTAACTCTATGACCCATTATGAATTATTTGAAATGTGGGTCAAGGTCCATATTTTTTCATATGAATATTCAATTGTACCAACACAATTTGTTAAAAAGTATCTTTTTTCTCATTGAATGGCCTTTGCACCTATGTAAAAAATCAGTTGACCACCTCACACCTGATAGAGTGGCCCTTATCAATAAGACAAGCAATAACAAGTGTTGGAGAGGCTGTGGAAAAAAGTGAACCCTCATTCACTGATGGTGGGAATGCAGACTGGTACAGCCACTATGGAAAGCAGTCTGGCGATTCCTCAAAAAATTGAAAATAGAGCTACCATACGACCCAGCAATCCCGCTCCTGGGTATATACCCGAAAAACTCGAAATCATGTATTCTCAAAGATATATGTACCCCTATGTGCATTGCAGCATTATTCACAGTGGTCAACACACGGAAACAGCCGAAGTGTCCTGTAACAGAGGACTGGGTAAAGAAGATGTGGTACCACATACACAGTGGAATACTACTAAGCCATGAGAAAGGATGAAATAGCGCCATTTGCAACAACAAACATGGACCTTGAGAACATTGTGCTAAGTGAAATATGTCAGTCAGAAAAAGCTAAGAACCGTATGATTTCACTCATATGCGGGATATAAAACTGAAACTCGTGAACACAAACAGCAGTGTGGTGGGTGCCAGAGGGAAGGGGATGGGAGGAGAAGGGGGTCCTAATATATGGTGGCAGGAGAAGATTGGACTTTGGGTGGTGGGCATGGAGTGCAATATACAGATCTTGTAACATTGAAGCCCACGCCTGAAATATATATGTTCATGTTGACCAATGTCACTCCAATAAATTTAATAAAAAACCAGTTGGTTATATCTCTCTAGGTCTGTTTTCTTTATTCTGCCCTGTTGATTTGTCCTTTTCTCCTTTCACAACCATAATAATCTTAAAATTGTGTAGTAAGACCTACAGAGTTATTCTTACTTGCTTTGTAGTTTTATATCAATTTTAGAATCACTTTGTCTATATCGACAACAAATCCTGTTGAAATTTTGCCAGGGATTACTAATTTTGTAAATATATCTTTATTATGCTGTCTTTCAATCCAGTGACACAGTATGTCTCTCCATTTATTTAGACCTCCTTTGATTTCTTTCACAAACATTTTGTAGTTTTCAGCATACACATTCTGCGTGTATATTGATAGATTTATATCTAAGCATTTTATTTTTTAAAGCAACTGTCAGTGGTGTGTATTTAAAAACTCAGTATTCATGTGCTCATTACTAGTATATAGAAATAAAATTTATTTTGCATGTTTACCTCGTGTCATTCCTTTTGTAGATTCCTTGGTATTTTCTATATAGACAATCATGTCATCTGCAAATCGGGCATTTTTATTTTTTCCTTTCAGATCTCTATTTTTAAAAATGTTTAATGTTTTTTATTGATTTCAGAGAAGAAGGAAGAGGGAC
The DNA here is from genome assembly GCF_027574615.1 of Eptesicus fuscus. Classification (NCBI taxonomy): domain Eukaryota; kingdom Metazoa; phylum Chordata; class Mammalia; order Chiroptera; family Vespertilionidae; genus Eptesicus; species Eptesicus fuscus. Next base: position 6,657,112 of record NC_072492.1, on the reverse strand, counting down.
AGAGAGATAGAAACATCAATGATGAGGAAGAATCATTGATTGTCTGCCTCCTGCATGCCCCCTATTTGGGATGGAGCCCACATCCCAGACATGTGCCCTGACTGGGAATGGAACCATGATCTTCTGGTTCATAGGTTGACGCTCAACCACTGAGCCACACTGGCTGGACCAGATTTCTCTATTTTTGTCTTCTTCTCTTGCCTTGTTTCACTGGTTCAAGCTTCCAGCACTATGTCAAATGAGTGTTGAGTTGCAGACATACTTGCCTTGATCCTGGTCTTAAGGGGAAAACATCTAGGCTTTCAAGTGTAAGTGTAGTATTAACTGTAGGTTAGGTTTTTTGTTCGTTTGTTTGTTTTTGGGGGTGTTTTTTTTTGTTTTTGTTTTTGTTTTTTTTTTGCAGATGTTCCTTATCAAGTTGAGAATATTCCCGTCTATGTTTTATGAGAGTTTTTACCAAGAGTTGGTGTTAAATTTTGTCAAATGCTTTTTCTACATTGATTGATATGATCATGTGTTTTTTCTTCTTTAGTCTGAATTTAATAATATGTTGGATTACATTGATTTCCAAATCCCTGACATAGTATTTCTGGAATAAACCTAATTTGGTCGTGGTGAATAATTCTTTTTATATGTTGTTGAATTGTATTTGGTACTATTTTATTAAGGGTTTTTATTGTTGTTAATCCCCACCCGAGGATATTTTTCCATTGATTTTTAGGGAGAGTGGAAGAGAGGGAAAGAGAGAGAGAAACATTAATGTGAGAGAAACACATCAATTGGTTGCCTCTTACATGAGCCCCAACCAGGGCCCTGGCCAGGGAGGAGCCTGCAACCAAGATACATGCCCTTGACCAGAATCAAACCCGGGACCCTTTGGTCCTCAGGCCGATACTCTTATCCACTGAGCCAAACCGGCTAGAACTTAAGATTTTTTTGCATCTATGTCCATGAGATACATTGGTCTGCAGTTACCTTTTTAAATTTTTTCTTCATCTCATTTTAGTATCAGAGGAATACTAGTTTCATAAAATTAATTAGGAAGTGTTCCCTCCTCTCCTATATTCTGGAAGAGATTATGTAGAATTGGGATTAATTATTTTTAAACATTAGGTAGAAATCTCTTAGAAGCCTCTGGGTCTAAAGATTATTATTATTTTTTTAAATATATATTATTGATTTTTTACAGAAAGGAAGGGAGAGGGATAGAGAGTGAGAAACATCTATGAGAGAGAAACATCAATCAGCTGCCTCCTGCACACCTCCTACTGGGGATGTGCCCGCAACCAAGGTACATGTCCTTGACCGGAATCAAACTGGAAATATTCTCAAGGTCTGTTGTTGCAAATGTCGCTATTTCAGTCCGCAGGCTGACACTCTATCCACTGAGCCTAACCGGTTAAGGCTAAAGATTTTTTTTTTTTTTTTGAAACTTTTAATAATACAAGTTCAATTTTTTTTAAAAAAAGAGTATATAATTTTAAAAATATTTTTTTTTGTTTTAGAGAAAGAGAAAAGAGAGAGACATTAATTTGTTATTCTACTTATTTATGCATTCATTGGTTGATTCCTGTATGTGCCCTGACCAATTATTTATTTTACTAGAGGCCCGATGCACGAAATTCGTGCACGGAGGGGGGGCGTGTCCCTCAGCCCAGCCTGCACCCACTCCAATCTGGGACCCCTCGAGGGATGTCAGACTGCCTGTTTAGGCCCGATCCCGGCAGTTGGACATCCCTCTCACAATCCAGGACTGCTGGCTCCCAACTGACCACCTGCCTGCCTTCCTGATTGCCCCTAACCACTTCTGCCTGCCAGCCTGATCACCCCCTAACCACTCCACTGCCAGCCTGATTGATGCCTAACTGCTCCCCAGCCAGCCTGTTTGCCCCCAACTTCCCTCCTCTGCCGGCCTGGTCACCCCTAACTGCCCTCCCTTGCAGGCCTGGTGCCTCCCAACTGCCCTCCCCTGCTGGCCATCTTGTGGTGGCCATCTTGTGTCCAAATGGGGGCAGGATCTTTGACCACATGGGGGCAGCTATATTGTGTGTTGCAGTGATGGTCCATCTGCATATTACTCTTTTATTAGATAGGATAGAGGCCTGGTGCATGGGAGGGGGCTGACTGGTTTGCCCTGAAGGATGGGGGTTCCCTTGGGGCGTGGGGCGGCCTGAGCAAGGGGCCTGTGGTGGTTTGCAGGCCGGCCACGCCCCCTGGCGACCCAAGAGGAGGCCCTGGTATCTGGAATTTATTTACCTTCTACAATTGAAACTTTGTAGCCTGGAGCAAAGCCAAGCCTGCTGCTCGCTCCGCAGCCAGCAGCGATTTCTGTTGGAGTTAATTCACCTTCTATAATTGAAACTCTGTAGCCTTGAGTGGAGGCTTAGGCCAGCAACAGGATCGCTTCTTTTGTTAACGAGGAAACCCAAGCCTCCCTCTCGCTCTCAGTGGCTATAGCCATCTTGGTTGGGTTTATTTGCATATTTCCTCCTGATTGGCTGGTGGGCGTGGCTTGACTGGTGGGCGTGGCTTGACTGGTGGGCGTGGCTTAGGCGTAGCGAAGGTGCGGTCAATTTGCATATTATTAGGTAGAATATTGGGTATATTGTGGTCATTTATGCATTTAGTCCATTTTGTATAAGTTGTCCAATTTACCATACTTTCCGGCGTATAAGATGACTGGGCGTATAAGATTTTCCTGGGTTAAAAAGTCGTTTTATATGCTGGAAAATATGGTATATTGGACTATATTGATGGGATTAGATATAATGGATTAGATATATTGGACTACCGTATTTTCCGGCGTATGAGACGACTTTTTAACCCAGGAAAATCTTATACGCCCAGTCATCTTATACGCCGAAAAATACGGTACATATGCATAGTTGTTTAAAGACATCCTTTGAAATCTACAAGATTTTGTAGTGGTATTTCCTGTTTCATTTCTATTATTAGTAATTTGTGGTTTTTTTCTTTCTTTTCAGTTGTACTAGGGGTGTTTTTTTGTTTTTTTTTTTCATTTTACTTATCTTTTCAAAGAACATGTTCTTTCTTTCATAGATTTTTCTCTATTATTTGTTTTGTTTTAAATTTATTAATTTCTGCCATTTATGATTTTCTTCTTTCTGCTTGCTTTATACTTATTTTTGGTAATATTTTTATCATTTGTTATAGTAAGAGATTGCTTCTTTTTATAATACTTTTTCTAATGTAAGGTTTAGTCTATAAATTTTCCTCTTAGCACTGCTTTGACTGTGTCCAATATTTTTTAAATATTGTATTTTATTTTTATTCATGCTAGTAATTTTATTTCTCTTGTGATTTTCTGTTTATTCCATGGATTATTTAGATGTTTTTGTTTTTGTTTCTACTTATCTATTATTTATAGGAGAATATACTGCCTATGATTTCAGTTCTTTCAAATCAGTTGAGATTTGCTTTATGAACACAGATATTTTCTATCTTGGTATGTGAACTGGGAAATAATGCATATTCTGCTAATGTTGGATGGACTATTCTATAAATGTCAAATTCTGTTGTGTTCTCACATATTTTTGCTGACATTTTAAAAAAAAACTAGCTGGTCTATCAATAGTTGACAGAGGGAATGTTGAAGTCTCTATAATTGTGGATTTCTCTGTTTTTCCTTTCAATTCTATCAGTTTTTGCTTCACGTTTTGCAGCTTTGTTGTTTAGTGCATGCACATTTAAGGTATATCTTCTTGGTGAATTTGGTGAATTGTTTTTTTTTTAATCATTATATTATGGTTTTCTCTGGTCATTTTCTTTTTTTATGTCTATTTTATCTGATATTAGTACTGCCACTTCTGTCTCCTTTTGATTAATGTTTGCAGGATGCTTTTCCTATCCTTTTACTTTCAACCTACCTATATCATTATATTTGAGGTAAGATTCTCGTAGACAGCATATTTATAATCCACTCTGAAAATCTCTATTTTTAATTGCCATATGTAGACCATTTACATCTAATATTATTATGGATATATTAAGGCTTGTGTCTGCCATTTTACCTTTTGTTTTGTATTTGTTCTTTTTGTTTTTTTATTGCTTTGTGGTGTGTTTTTTTCTTTCCTTTCTATGGTTAGTTTCCCTTTTGATTTATCTATAATGTTTTTGAGTATATCTCTGTGTAGCTTTTTTAAGGTATTACATTACATATACATAACTTATCACAGTCTATTGGTATCATTTTACCAATTTGAATGAAATCTATCAAAATCCTTCCCCAGTTATGATATAATTTATTTAAAATTTCCTCTACATACATTTAGAACCGTATCACACAATGTTACAAGCTTTGCTTCAACCATCAAATGTAATTTAGAAAACTCAAGAGGAGAAAGAAAGACTTGTATTTACAACTTTTGCTCAGCATGTTCTTTTTTCCTTTCTGATATTTCAAGGTTCTTTTCTTAACCAATTTTTTTAGAGACCTTTCTTTAGACAACTGATAACAGTTTTATTTTGTTTTTCTTTAACTCGGAATATCTTGATTTCTTCTTCATCTCTGAAGTATATTTTCACTGGGGATAGGATTCTAGATTGAGATTTTTTCTTTCAGCATTTGAAAAATAGTGTGCCACTCTCTTCTCTTCTACATGGTTTCTCAAGAGAAATCTAATTCTAAGTGTTCCCTCCATTTGTGAGGTGTAATTTCTCTCTCACTAGTGTCAAAATTGCCTTTGTCTTAGTTTATAGAAGTTTATGAGTTTTGGTGAGAATTTCTTTGTGTTTATCCTGTTTGGGGGTTGCTCAGCATCTTCAGTAGGTAGGTTTATGTGTTTTACCAAATTTGCAAAATTCTCAGCCATTATTTCTTTGAATATTTTTTCAGCACTGTCTTTTTTATTCTCTTTTTCTGATGACATAAATATTTAATCTTCTGTTATAGGCCTACAGGTCCCTGAGACTTTATTTTTATTTAGTTCTTGGTTTGGTCTGTTTTTGCTCTGTTGTTTAGATCAGGACATTTTTTATTGTGCTTCCTTTCAGTTCATTGATTCTTTCCTTTGCCCCCTCTATTCTGCAGTTGAAAGCATCCACTGGGTTTTTAAATTTTACATCATTGCAATTTTTCAGATCTAAAATTTTCATTTCATTCTTCTTTATACCTTCTTTTATGAGACTTTCTATTTTTATTTGTGTTAAGCATATTCATACTTGCTCATTGAAGCATTTATATACTGAATGCTTTCAAGTCTTTATCAGATAATTCTAACATTTCTGTCATCCCTGATGTTGACATTTGTTTATCGTTTTTCATTCAATTTGAGATTTTTCTGGCTGTTGGTATAATGAGTAATTTTTTATTGAAACCTGGACATTGTATTATATTATGAGACACTGGGCCTTACTTAAACTTGCTTTTTAGCTGGCTTTCCTCAAAGCCAGCAGAGGGAGGTAGAATTTTTCTTTGTTACTGCCAAGTGGGAATAAAAACCTAGGTTCTCTACTCTGCCTTCTTGCCCCCACTCCCCCAAGAGTGGGGTGCTCCTCGTTATTGCTGGGTGGTGGTTGGAATTCTGGCTCCCCACCAGGCCTTCACTGATCCCTCCCTGGCTGGGAGGGGGAGCGGTGCCTCAGTATTGCACCCCCTTGGCTCTCATTGACACCATGGAAGAGGGTGGCCTCGTTGGGCGGTGGTGAAAGCCCTGACTTTCCACTGGGCCTCCTGTGACACCACCTCCCGGGGAGGAGGGGGGATGTCCAGGCTACCCATGCGGTTCCCATTGTCACTGCCCAGCAGGGATCAGTGTCCCAGTTCCGTATTTATTTTCTCTGGCACTGATACCCGGCTGTGGGGAGGGAGGGGGGATGGGTGCCTGGGGAGAGTGGCTCCTCCCTGCACCCTGCTCAGCCTTTGCCTGTGTGGGTAGGCTAGGAAAACAGGCTTTTCTGTAGTGTTTGGCGGAGTGAGCAGTTATTGCCTATAAATAACTCACTAGGAAAGTTAAGTTACAAAGACCAGGCTTTGGTTGGGCTGTTGTGTCTGCACCCTTTGGCATTTCAGGTCGCAGCCTCCTAAGCTCCAAGTTTGAAACATAAGAAGCAAAAATTCCCACCACCCATTCCTTGGGTCCGGAGATTCCTAGCCAGTCCGCCTGTCCTCCACCTGCAGTTTTCTTATGTTTGTTTTGTATATAATGCCCTTGGTTTTGTTTGTACTTAGTGAGAGGAATAGGTGAAATGTGATTACTCCGTATTCCCAGTAGCAGAAGTTCTGTCACTCACTGATTTTTTAATACATCATTCTTCAATATTTTATACGTATGCTACAATCTTTGATGAGTTCAGTCTCTCTCTGCACGCTTAGTGTTGATTTGTTTTCATGTGAATTGGCATTTGGTGAGTGTGAGAGAGAGCTGAGTGTGGGGGGGAGAGAAAGAGCACACCTGTGTGGAGAACTCACGCCTGAGCGGTCCCTCCGAGCATCTCCGGGCGCTGAATCGGGAATGCTGTTCTCCAAAGACTTACACCTCCCTCTGCCCCGAGGCCGGGGCTGCCCACAGGTCTGGACCATTCAGCCAGTTCCGGGTTCTGTCCCTGAAAACCTCAAGGTCAAGCCCCTCACTGGCTGGGGGGCTGACACTGGTGGCCGGGTCTCCGTGTCAACATTGCGTGTGTCACCGGGACTGTGTGCTGCGTCTGTGTTGGCAGTTGTTTTTGTTGGAGGGATCGGGGGGGAGAACCTGCTTAATTCTGTTCCCTCACAAACTGGTCTGGGAAGACAAAAAGTGTGTTTGTTTTATTCACCCAGGTTGCTGTCTGTAGCAGGAGACTCTGCAGAGTATGTTTGCAAATACTAGAGTATGTTAAGTTGCTGGTCAATTTCTGTATTATCTGTATTTTCTCTTAGAAATTGTTGCTCCTATTGTCCCCACTTTTCTCATCTCTCCACGAGAGGACATAGTGGGGAGTAAGTATGAGAGCTCCTAGTTTGTTTATTTGGCTGATGGGTTTCTTGTTTTTCTCTTTAGGGCAGAAAAGACTGAAGTTCTGAGTGAAGACCTCCTTCAGGTAAGGCTGCCCGGCTCAGCTGATAGACCCCGAGGCTGTCCTCCCTGTTAAACCAGGCCATTCCCAGTGTGTGGCACCGTGAGCTGCTCCCACGCAGGTCTGTGGGGAGACAGACACGCTCTATCATTTGCACAGTCCCTGGCGTTCTGATGACCAGTTTGGGTAAGATTTTTAGGAGACATTTGAAGTCATTTCCTTGTGCGCTTAGCAGTGGCCCCATCACCTGAGACCAGGCCCCTTCCAGTCCTGCGGAACGGGATGTCTCCCGGCAGCGCCCTCTCTGCAGAAGCACGCGGCAGACCTGCCTGATGTCCAGACCTAGGACCCCTCCTGACCTCGCCCGCACCCAGTGACGCCCCCCCCCCCCCCCCCCCCCCCCCCGCTCTGTGTGCAGGTGGAGAAGCGCCTGGAGCTGGTGAAGCAAGTTTCCCACAGCACGCACAAGAAGCTCACCGCCTGTCTCCAGGGCCAGCAAGGCGCCGAGGCCGACAAGCGCTCCGTAAGTGCCCTCCCAGCCGGGCAGGTTCAGATTTGCCTGCTCATGACAGGGGTCCCTCTGATGACAGGGCTCCCTTCGATGACAGGGTCCCATTCTTAGGGCTGTGTTTCCTATCGCTGTTTATACAGTCACTTCTGTGTCTGAGAATCGACCTCCGGGATAGCTCCTGTGTGACGGCCCCTCCCTGCCCTTGAACCCCACCTGGAGCATCCTCTGCCCTCACCTGGCAAGGTTGCAAGTTTCTCCCTGTGTCCTCCTGGTCTGGGCAGCCGGGAGGCTTGAGATCTCACATTAGGGGGCTTTCACCCTGCTCTTAGCCCTGCTGCAGCTCGTTCACAGGTTCCATGGCCTCAATAGTGTCTTAAGGCCTCCTGGGAAAAGTTATACTGTTTTTGGAGGTTACACGTGACCTATAAAGACCCTGGAAAACAGTTTTTGCTAAAACGAAGCAATGAAGCGAGCGTGCTAAAGGAAAGTGCTCTAATGTCTGTGGAGAACCCTCATCAGTAATAAGGCGCTGCATCATGTGATCCCACTGGATAGTCCTAGTGTAAGCTGTCGGTGCAGGCTTACTTCACTTCCGAGACCCCGCCTCCACATCTCCACCAATTAAAATATATTCTTAGATGGGATATGCAATCTAGGAGGTTCATTTTTCCTTCCTTAAATTTACAATCAACATGTTTGGTGGCTAATTTTATTATTTTAATCCTCACTGGGTTATTTTTTTTTGGGGGGGATATTGGCCACTTTATTTTTTTAATATTTTTTTAATTTCTTTATTGATTAAGGTATTACATATGTGTCCTGATTCCCCCATTACCCCCCACCTCCCATTCATGCCCCCACCCCCCTGTTGTCTGTGTCCATTGATTAGACTTATATGCATGCATATAAGTCCTTTGGTTGATCTCTCCCCTTACCCCCACTGTCCCCTACCTTCCCTGAGGTTTGACAGTCTGATTGATGTTTCTCTGTCTCTGGATCTATTTTTGTTCATCAGTTTATGTTGTTCATTATATTCTACAAATGAGTGAGATCATGTGATATTTATCTTTCTCTGCCTGGCTTATTTCACTTAGCATAATGCTCTCCATCTCCATCCATGTTGTTGCAAATGGTAAGAACTTCTTTTTTACCACAGCGTAGTATTCCATTGTGTAGATGTACCACGGTTTTTTAATCCACTCATCTGCTGATGGGCACTTAAGCTGTTTCCAAATCTTAGCTATGGTGACTTGTGCTGCTATGAACATAGGGGTGCATATATCCTTTCTGATTCGTGTTTCTAGTTTCTTGGGATATATTCCTAGAAGTGGGATCACTGGGTCAAATGGGAGTTCCATGGGTTATTTTTTAATTGATTTTAGGGGAGGGGTTAACAGAGAGAAACATTGATTGGCTGCCTCTTGTACACACCCTGACAAGGGATCAATCAAACCAGAAACCTGGGTATGTGCCCTGACCGGGAATCAAACCCACAACCTTTAGGTGTATAGGACAACCCTCCAACCAACGGGGCCACACCGGCCAGGGCTGTTTGAGTTTTTTCTGACCTGGAGTTACTGTGGACTTTTCGTTTCCTGGTGGTCCCCAGAGCACCCCTGCACACACACCTGTGTCGGCCTCGTTTCTATTGATTGCCATGGAGTGCGCCAGCCTCACCCTTCATCCCATCGCATGCTGCAGGACAGGACCCATTCCACATGCTTTCAATCATTCCATTTTCTTCCCAGCCTGGTTCTATCTTTCCTAATATTCCCAGCAGGAATCACTCACGTGTGGTAGAAATAAAATGTCCGCAGCTTTGAAAAATGTCCATCAGGGATTCCAGCAAGGGGAACCTGGACAGTCAAAGGGAGAGTTTGCAAAATTGCTTCGGACATGAAACCCTTTAACCAAAGAAACCTCAGAGTGAGTCTCAGGAGCAGTTCTGGTGGGAGCCGGCAGCCAGGCCTGCCCATCGCCCACCTCCTTTGTTTTGTTCCAAGAAGCACTGTTTGTAAAATCATGCATCTACAGCGCAGTGTCTTGATATCATGAGTTGCCTCCTGAGGCTTGAAACGCGGGCCTTGCTGTTGATTGCTACCAGCATTATTGGTCCGGGATAAGGTAACATTACCTAGGTTTGTAGAGTTTTAATTGGATTGAGGGTCTTGCATATTATCTCAGTTAGGATAATTGATCCTCCCTGAGGGTTCTAAAATACGGTGTATTAATAGGAAAGTTGAGCTATGGCAAGGCCAACGGACTGAGGGATGGTTGGCACTGAGAAGATAGTTTGCGACTTACAGTTCCCCAGAGGAGGGGCATCCGTGCCACTCAGGGCCACAAGGAGAAGCACCAGGGTCAGGGGAAGAAGCAGATGAGGCAGCTGAGCAGGCTCGGGTTGGCTAGTTTGAAAGCTTTCAGAGTCTGGGGGACACAGCGGCTGCCTTTAGTTGTCTGGAAACTGGGGGGTTGGGGCAGGTGGGTGGTGGACCAGAGTGTGAGGGCCCCATAAGGGAAGCGGTGGGGGCTCCCCATTGCTTGGTTTGCATTTGAAAGGCACATTCTTGGGAGAGTTAGTTACTGTCCCTAGGAATTGGCTAATCCTGGGAGGGGCAGTCCTTCCAAGGTTAGCCAGGCCCCAGATGCCAAAGCCTCAGAATGGAAAAAGTAAAAAACATAGTTAATTAATTCACGGATTCAGCGTGAGTGACTGACGTCAGCACAAAGGCACTTCTTGTCTCACTTAACTTGTTGGAAGTAGCTGGTCCCAGGTTTGTTCATCAGCTCCAGGCGTTAGGTCTACACAGAACCACATGGAAGGCAGGAAGTGTGAGGGTGGTGGGAGGGTTCTTATCTGGGAGAAAAATATCCTGCCCAGACCATTTTCTTTCGTGTCTCCCTACCTAGCTGCAAGGGAGGCCGAGAGGCGAATATGTGTCTGAGAGAAATGGGTTTGCCGTGACTGTCCATGATTCACCTGCTAGGACACCCACCAGGGGCTGGTTAGCAGGAAGACAGGCCTGCAGTGTGGCCAGGCCCTGAGGGCTACACCCTGGGGTGGGCAGTGACTAACCTATAAATGAGGCTGCCCTGAAGAAGTCTGGTGGAAGTAGGTGCTCAGGCATGTACACACCAGTAACTTCACTACACAGATTTCAAATGCTTAATTCCGCCAGGGATTCCTTTTCCTATCCTCCTATAATGCAAGTTGATCTGGCTGAAAAGAAAGTCAAAGAGCTACTGAAAATATTCAGCAGTCACAGACTAGCAGGAAAATACTTCCGAGGCTAAATTTTTCAGTTTTTTCTGAAGTAGCACTTCAAGAGATTTAATGGGAAATGGGACTTATTAATTGCCTCAAATACTGAAATATGTGCCTAGTTCTTTGTGATTATTAGGTAAGGAGATGGGTCAAGTCTTAGGAATGGGTGAAGAGAGAAAGGGAGAAAGGAGGGGAACTAATAGATACAGACAACTGTACCGTGTTACCAGAGGGTGGGGGTGGGGTAGTAGAAGGTAAAGGGGCCAGATATTTGGTTGAGGGGAGATGATGTGACTTTGGGTGGTGGGCACACAATGTGATCATGTGTCACAGAAACGCACACTTGAAACCTTATTAACTAGTGTCATCCCAATAAATTTAATAAAAACAAATAAATAAAAATGAAGTGGGGGAAAAGCAAAAAAGAAGGAAACATTAAGAAAAGAAAACAGAGAGAGAGAGCAGACACCAGGAAAAGTGGTGGTGGGGACAGATGAACAGACACCAGCAGGACTTGGTGAAGGACCAGCTGTGTGGGGTACGGAAAGGGAGGAAAGACTAAGGGATGATGTCTGGGATCTGGATTTGCGCAGGCAGGTGGATTTACTATAGAATATTCTCGACTTCTCTAACAGGTACTGCTCCTGATAGAGCTGAAAATTCTGTAGTTCACGGGGTTCTTGAGTCAAGGACCATATTTTCTCCCTAGGTGATCTTATCAAGTGTCACGGACTCAACAGTCACTCAAGCCAGGGCCCCTGAAACCCTCTCCATCCCTCATCCCCCACATCCACTCACCAAGTCCTGCTGGCTCCTCCTCCAGAGCACTTCCATTGGCTCCAGCGTTGGCCACACCAGTCCAAGCACTTGTTGTCTCTTGCCTGACATAGCGGTTCTTAGCAGCCTTTCCACTCCCCACTCTGACCCCAACCCCTTCACAATCCATTCTCTACAACCTGAGTGTCTAAAATGGGAACCAGTTGATGCCACTCTCCTGCTTAAATCCCACAAAGCATTCCCGTTGTAGAATAAAATCCAGCTCCTTACCTTGGCCCTGGGACCCTGCGTCTCGGAGTTCAGCTCTTGCTCCCCTCCCCTCAGTCACACTGACCTGTTACTGAACATGCTCAGCTCATATCCTTGGGGCCTTTGCACTTGCTCTACCCTCCGCCTGGAATATTCTTACCCAGTATTTTAGGACAGCAACGCATTGTCCCATTCTTTCCGCTACCACCTAATGTGTTTGCTTCCTCCATCCCCCAATCACAGCACCCTATTTTATTGTCTGCATAGCACTCTTTATTCTCTGGAATCATTATGATCATTGATTTGCTCATGTGTCTGTTCCCCATCACTGATACGTGAGCTCCGTGGGAGCAGGGATCTCGTCTCTCCATCATGACTATATTCTTTTTTTCTTTTTATATATATTTTTATTGATTTCAGAGAGGAAGGAAGAGGGAGAGAGAGATAAAAACATCAACGATGAGAGAGAATCATTGATCGGCTGCCTCCTGCACGCCCCACACTGGGGATCAAGCCCACAACCCAGGCATGTGCCCTTGACTAGAATCGAACCTGGGACCCTTCAGTCCTCAGGCCAATGATCTAACCACTGAGCCAAACCAGCTAGGGCACAACTATATACTTAATGCCTGGAACAAAGCCTGCCACAGGCCAGGCAATGCTAAAAATAAATTGTGTCATGAATGGATGACCCATGAGTATTTTGGGCATGGAACATGCCTGACACACCAGCAAGCCAGCTTGGATCCTTGATGGCTCTGAACTTCAGCCCTGGACCTGACTAGCCCAGGGTGAAACTCAGCTCTGCTGCTTCCTAATGAAGCCTGGCCTTGGGGAATCAGTTGCCTCTTTATGCCTGATTCCTTCATATGGAAAGCGGGGATGGCAATAATGAATCCCTACCCAGAAGGGTGTTTGGGAATTCAGTGAGGTGATGCATGTAAATGCCTAGCACAATGCATAACGTGAATAAATATAAAGACATACCGCCTGCCGCTGTCATTCTGGCTTCACTGTTAGGCCAGAATGACCCCTGAGAACCCCCGAGCACCAGCAGCAAGTCCGGGTGCATCTCAGGGGCGGGAACTACAGAGGAACTGCTTGGGCTTAGAATTAGTAGACAGAGGTGTTCAGAGATGGGGGGCGTGGCGTTGTGTGTGTTTGGGGAATAGATATCAGAACTGACTTTTTGTCCGAGTCATCCTTTAAACTGTGTTGCTTATGCCCAAGATAATTTTAGAGACAGCAGTCATTGCAGACAAGTCAGAGCGACTGCTTCTAAACCCCAGAGCATTCTGCCTTTCCTTCCCTTGATTCCAGCACTCGAGATCAGGGAAGAGTTTATTAAAGAGCCTCTCTTTGACCTGAAAATCCCTGGCCAGGATGAGGTTTGCTGCGTGGGGTTGTTTTACCTGGGCGCTAACACTCACCTGAGTACCAGGTGGCTCTCAGCCTCGATCCTTGTCGGTGGAGGAAATACTGGGGCAACTTTTCTAGATCTGTGGGCAGTGAAATCCTTCTAAGACTAAAATGAATTTTATTCATTTAGTTTTATTTTTTAATTACAGTTGGTACTCAGTATTATTTTATATTAGTTTCAGGTGTGCAGCATAGCAGTTAGACATATGTATAATTTACTAAGTGATTCCCCCCAATAAGTCCCATCCCTCTGGCACCATACACAGTTCTGACAATGTTATTGACTATATTCCCTAGGCTGGACTTGACCTCTCTGTGGCTGTTCTGTAACTACCCATTTGTCCTTCTTAGTCGGTTACCTCTTTTACCCATCCCCCAGCCTCTTGCACCCCTCTGTTTGTTCTCTACCTATGAGTAAGACTCAGTATCCTTATATGTGAAGTGGGTAGAGGTGAGCATCCTATGGGGAGAGAGGCAATAATACTTCAGTTGTAGGCAGTGATAGGTTCAATGAGATCAGTACAGCGCCTGGCATCTACTGAGCCCTCAATTTTTTCTTTGTCTCCAGTCATTTCTTTAGAAAATGAAATAATGTGTAGTCTGTTGTGGGTTGCAGTCTACTGACTTCTATTCTACTGCCTTTGATCGCATATTGTCTCATTAATCCATCTCTTCCTCTTTTCTTTTTGTGGATTTCTTCCAATTTTTTTAATCTTTAAGCATCTACACAAATAAACTCTTCATTAATTTCCACTGAGGCTTTACCCAGTGAGCCTCCCACTCCTGCCCTTGGGACCCACACACTCTTTCTTCTTAATGTCTCTGCTGGAGTGAAGTCTTCCTCACATGAGGCCCTCAGGCCACAGCACAGGCCCTGGTCTGTGAGAGTCACGCCATCAGTAGAGGACTGCAATGAATTTCGTCATCTTCATTCAGTGAGCTATGTCGTCATTTAAACAAAAAAGAACAAGGTAGCCCTGGCCAGTGTGGATCAGTTGGCTGGGCGTCGTCCCGTGTACTGAAAGGTCACTGGTTCGATTCCGTCAGGGCACATGCCAGGGCTCCATCCCCAGTAGGGGGGGCGTGCAGGAGGCAGTGATTGATGTTGCATTCTCACATCCATGTTTCTCTTTCTCCCTCTTCCTTCCTCTCTCTCTAGAAATCAATAAAAATATTTTTTTTAAAACCAGAACAAAGTAGCTATATATGTCATGAGAGGAAATGACCTGAAATGATATTTAAAAAGGAAAGCAAGGCATAGGGTATATAGGAGGCTGACATTTGATAGCGAACAAGAAAAAGTTATTCTCCTTATTAAAATGCTAAGAATTAAAAGGCAGTTGAAGCAAGAATAACTTCTCATTTTGTGGTGCTTTGCACTCTTTGCCCCCTGAGAGGCTCTGGGAATCATTAGTGAGGGTGTGAAGTGACTAGAAATGACCAGGAAAGAATGTGGCCCCTGGCTCGGCAGGAGGCCCCTCCACTCCTGCACTTCAAGCTGGTTTCCAGTGTGAATGTTGGAAGACAGGCACTCGGCTGTCCCTCCCTCCCCTCCCTCCAGGACTGATCCGCCAGTGGTCCTCGGGCTGTTCTTCTGCTGTTGGTCTGCTTTAATCACCCGCGGGCACAGCGTCTGGTGACTCACTGACCGGACTGGTAGAGATATTTCTCCAAAAGATGTAACTCCTCGGCTATTAGCAGTTCCCTTTCATTTGTTACAGGCGAGATCCTCCCTTACCTTGCTCCTTGTCAGATTCTGAAGGATCGGAAGAGCTGTGGCCCTGCCCTAAAGGAGGGTCATGGGACTCTGGGTGCTCGCAAAAACCAGAATGGCCATTGTGTGTGAGCTCACAGTGCCACGCGTGTGCTGTCTGACCCAGGGAGGAGCGTCCTCACGGGTTGGTTGCTAGGATATTTTAGGAACTTGCAGATTGAAGACCTTGCCTTAGGCCAGGTTTCTCCGCCTCCGCACTCCTTGTGTTGGGGGCTGGGTAATTCATTATTCTGGGAGACTCCCATGTGTTGTAGGATGCTCAGCAGCAGCCCTGGCTTCTACCCACTAGATGCCAGTAATGTAACCCACATTGTAACAACCAGAACAGTCTGCAGACATTGCCAGATGCCCCAGGGGGCACGAATCACCCCCATGAAGAACCAGTACCTTAAGTGCCATGTTCTCTCTGTGAGCATAACAAGTATAGCTGCTCAATTCTTTTTCTTTAAACTGCTTCAGACATTTTTCTAAGATTTGCTTTAAATAACCCTTTTTAATAGGTGAGGCGGGAATAGATGCTCTCCTAAGATACTCTTTCCTGTGCCTTTAAGTAAGTCACTGGAAACTTGTACCTAATAGCTTTGTAGGACAGTCCGAAAGTGGTGCTTTAATTTGGACGTATTGTTACTGAGTTGCCTGGTCTAGTTTTTTGCTAGAAGAATGTTCCATTTTCTTTGAAATGATGGGGCAGTAAGTTTATCCCTCGAGTGAAGGGCGTCTGGCTTCAGTGGAGTGGGCCTGTCTAAGGCAGGGAGGGGGGTATATTTTAGACCCGACGAAGGCCTGATCCACACAGGTGCCACGGCTCTCTCCACCTGAGTTACCTCAGGAACCACATGAACTTCCAGGTCACTCCGGGAGTTGACCTCCCTCCTAGGTCTCCCCTGGAGGTGCCGCAGAGGGTGGAGGTCTCCTGGAGCTGTTCAAACCAGATTCCTAACTCTAGTGGATGGAGCCCCCCAAACCTATCTCCAAGATGATCCCGCTCTCAAGCCATTGAGTTGTCTGTCTCAGGATTGGGGTTATCTTAATCCAACCATGTTCTTCTTCTTTTTTTTTTTTTAAATATGTTTGTTGATTTTAAAGAGAGAGGAAGAGAGAGAGATAGAAACATCAATGATGAAAGAGCATCATTGATCAGCTGCCTCCTGCATGCCCCCACCTGGGGATCGAGCCCACCATCCGAACATGTGCCCTGACTGGGAATGGAACGGTGACCTGGTTCGTAGGTAAATGCTCAACCACTCTGCCACACCAGCCATGCTGGACCATACTCTTCTTAAGCCCTCCAGCTGTCCCCAGATGCCCTTCGAGTGAAACCCAGTGCCTGCCTCTGGCTGACAGGCCCCGCATGATCTCACCTCTGCCCGCCTCCCACCGCTCTCCCTGTCACCTCTGCGCTCCGGCCCATTGGCCTCCTTGGGGACCTGGGGCTGGCCATGCCGTTTCCCTCCTCACAGCACGTTCACTCCCTTTACCTGGAATGTTCTTTTCCAGATCTTCTTGAGGCTTAGCTGACTAGCTCTCTTACTCCAGACCATCTTAAATGTCACCCCCTTCATGCAGCTCCATACCCCACGGCTGCCCACTTACCCATCCTCTCGCTTTCTCTTGCCCATAGTGCTTCCAGCTATTTGAAAGGATCTCCTCCATAGTTTCTGCATTTATTACTTGTCTGCCCGCACTAAAATGTACGTTCGGTCTCCTCTCACTCAGCACCGGTCGGTGCCTGGGCAGGCACTCCTGTTACTGATTGGACATGAGTTGGAGCGGAGGCTCTCCGAGGAATCCCGCAGGAGGCGTGGGACGGGATGCAGTCCAGCCTCGTTCCCTCTGAAGGGCTGTCGGTGTCGCAGTGGGGACTGGAGGACCTGCTCGCAGCTCTGACCTCGTTGTCAGTGTGTGCTGGGTGGGTTAGGCTCAGGAGGAGAGGGCCTGGCAGGAGGAAGGAGGGAGTGGGTCATGCTGCACTCCTGTAGCAATATTCTTCTTCCTCCCCGCCTCCCTCCTTCTTCCCCCCTCCTTCCCACACAACATAAAATTTACCATTTTAGCTATTTTAAAGTGTACAATTCAGTGATATTTAGTACATTCACAACTTTGTGCAACTACCCTCACCATCTAATTCCAGAACATTCTCCTCATCCCCAAGGAAACCCCATATTCATAAGCAATCATTCCCTCTTTCTCCTCCCACAGCCCCCGGCAACCACTAATCTGCTTTCTGTGTCTGGATTTGTTTATTCTGGACACTTCTCATAATAGAATCGTACAGTCTGTGCTCTCTGGTGTCTGGCTCCTTTCACTTCGCATGACGCTTTTAAGTTCATCCAGGTTGTAGCCTGTGTTAAGACTTCACTCCTTTTTATGGCTGAGTAATATTCCTTTGTTTATCCACTCACTCATGATCTTTGAGCTGTTCCCGCCTTTTGCCTGTTGTGAACAGTGCTGCTGTTCACATCCATGCACCTGTTTTTGTCTGACCATTTGTTTTCAGTTATTTTCAGTGTCTGCCCAGGAGTGGAATTGCTGGGCCGTATGACAGTAGTTTACCTAATTGAAATACTGCTGGACTTCTCCCCAGTGCTGCCCCGTGTGCATTTCCACCAGCAGCGCATTGGGCTCTGGTGTCTCCACATGCTCCCCGATACTCATTTTCTGATTTTCACAAATGTATATTAATACGAGTATAGCCATCCTAGTGTGAGGTGGTGTCTCAAGGTGGTATCTTTGATTTGAATTTCCCTAATTACTAATGACGTTAAGAATCTTTTCATGTGCTTGTTGACTGTTCTATCTTATTTGGAGTGTGCCTTTTTGTTGAAGCTTACATTCTTTGTATTGTAATGGTATGTGAAAACTTTTTTCTCTTTTTTTTAATAATTTTTTTTTTTTAATTTCAGAGAGGAAGGGAGAGGGAGATAGAAACCTATGAGAGAGAATCATCGATAGGCCGCCTCCTGCACGCCCCCTACTGGGGATTGAGCCCACAACCCAGGCATGTGCCCTCACCAGGAATTGAACAGTGACCTCAGTGGTCAATGCTCAACCACTGAGCAACACTGGCCGGACTTTTCTCTTTCTTGACCATAATCTGCCTCATATATAAAATGTGGCTAGTACACTTTTCAGGTGAGGAGTTGATTTTTGGAAATTAAAGCATTACTCCAATCTTTGTTAATATAATTTTGAAATTTTCTCTTTTTTTCTTGCTGCCGTCCCACTTTCTGTTAAAATGCAGCATGTAAATTTTAGGCTTCTTTTCCAAATTGACAAATTTAATTCGGTTTTACTTTTCTGAATTTTAATATTTCTGAATCTGTCCCATCATTATTAAACCCTGTAAATGTTTAGGTTTTAAACATATTTTAAAGTCATTTTGTTTCTGAGCTAATATAATATCTAGGTGAGTATTTGACTTTTTGCTGTTTTAAGGAAAGCAGGCAACTGCGGAAAGTAGTTTTCATTGCAACCGTTTTCTCCTTTCAGAAAAAATTGCCTCTGACGACACTGGCCCAGTGTTTGATGGAAGGGTCAGCCATCCTGGGAGATGACACACTTCTTGGGTAAGGTGACACCATGCGTGGGTTTGCCAAATCTAGGTAAGTCCCCATCCGTAGAAAGGGGACCAGCACTGCTTGGGGAAGCACTGAGGACGCCTTCAGACTGGCCACAGACTCCCTGCAGAGGAAGGAAAGGTTGCCAGTGAGAAGCAAAACCCCAGGCCCAGTTATATTTACTGCCTCTGCAGTGGGGCACCTCCCAGGCGGAGAATTAACATAAAACTGCTGACGGACAATTGAAATCCCTAGGGTTCCAGTAAATGCAGATATGAATCCTCTCAATGTCAGATGTCAAATACGTATGGGATTCCCAGAAGAGCAACTCTGGCTGGTCTTGAGCTTATAATAAAAACAGACTAAAAATAGAATGCACATGAGAGAGACTCCTCAGGCACAATGAGGAGGAGAAGCAGTGCCCTTAGGAACAAAAACAATAGGGCAGTCTGAAAGAAAATATAAAATAATTATGTTTAAAATGAAATTTAAAAATTAAGTAAGGACATTGTTTGCTTTGGCAGCACATGTTCTAACATTGGAACAATATATAGAAGATTAGCACGGCCCCCTGCGCAAGGATAAATTTTTGAAGTAATCATATTTTAAGAAAAATGTTGTAACTATGTATGGTGGAAAGTGTTAACCAGACTATTGTGGTGATCATTTTGCAGTATGCACAAACATTGAATCATTGTGTTGTACACCTGAAACTAATACAATGTTACTAGTGGCCTGGTGCACGAAATTCGTGCACGGGAGCGGGGGTGTCCCTCAGCCCGGCCTGTAACCTCTCTAATCTGGGACCCCACGGGGGACATTCCTCAATCCAGGACCACTGGCTCCTAACCACTCACCTGCCTGCTGGCCTGATTGTCCCCAACTGCCCCCCTTCCGGCCTGATCACCCCTAACTGCCCCCCCACTGGACTGATTGCCCCCAACCAGCCCCCTGCTGGCCTGATCGCCCCCAATTGCCCACCCCTGCTGGCCTGCTCGCCCCCAACTGCCCCCCCCATCTGCCTGCTCATCCCTAACTACCCCCCCTGCCAACCTGCTCACACCCAACTGCCCCCCCCCCACTGGCCTCACCCCCAACTCCCCCCCCTGCCAACCTGCTTGCCCCCAACTGCCCCCCCCCCCCCGCCGGCCTGCTCGCCCCCAACTGTCTCCCTGCTGGCCTGCTCACCCCCAACTACCCCCCCCCTGCCAGCCTGCTCACCCCCATTTGCTCCCCCTTCCAGCCTGATCACCCCTAACTGCCCCCCCCCCCCCCACTGGCCAGCTTGCCCCTAACTTCCCCCCTCGCTGGCCTGCTCGTCCCCAACTGCCACTCCCCACCAGCCTACTCGCCCCCAACTGCCCCCCTCCACTGGCCTGCTTGCCCCCAACTGCCACCCCCCACCGGCCTGCTCACCCCCAACTGCTACCTCCCGCTGGCCTGCTTGCCCCCAACTACCCCCCCCTGCTGGCCTGATCGCCCCTAACTGCCTCTGCCTCGGCCCCGCTGCCATGGCTTTATCCGGAAGGACGTCCAGAAGGTCTCCCAGTCTAGTTAGCATATTACCCTTTTATTAGTATAGATATGTCAATTATGCCTCCATTTAAAAATTAAGTAAGGACAAAATAATCCTTGACCAAAGAAACAAACAATATGAAAAAAATATGCAGAATCAAAGGAAAAAAACAATAGAACTTCTTAAAATTCAAATTATACTTACTATAATATAAAATCTTATTAATGATAAACAGAAAATTGCACTCAAATAAAAAATTGGTGAACTTTAAAACAGATCTGAAGTCACCACTTAGAATGAAGTATAAGAGAAAAGGATGTAGGCATTATTAAATGGAGAGGCATGGATGATAGAATACAAAACTATGTCTAGCAGTAGTTCCTAAGAAAATATGGAGAGGGAAAGTTTATGGTTAAATTTTTCTTTTCTAGATTTTAGATTTGATGAAAGACATAATCTTTAGATTTAAGAAGCACAAAAAGTCCTGATTAAGATCAACACAAAGAAATCTATCCTTGGGCACATTGTCATAAAACTGGAAATTATTAAAAAGAAAAAAGGTTTAATTTAAGCAGAGAAAAAGATAGTTACATATTAAAGAGTAATTAGACTGATAACAGACTATTTATTCATCAGCCAAAATAAATGCCTGGAAATAATGAAGGAAAATCTTCAAGTATTGAGCGAAAATATAGGAATGCAAGATTCTATGACAAACTAAATTATTATTCGAGAATAAAGGGATAATAACAATATTTCCAACCAAAAATTTAGAGAATTTACTGCTTGTATATTCTCACTGAAAGAACTAGTTAAGTTCATGTGAAATAGATTATGTCCAGAAGACAGGAATGAAATGCAAGTAGCAAGATAGCCTTTGTAAAAAAAATAAAAATAAAAATAGTGAATATGGTGTGGGAATGAAAACAAGTCTTTTTTCCTCTATGTATTTTAGGTTCCTCTCCTGTGGCTCTGCAAATTAAATTGGCAAAGGACAGATTAATGAGAAAAGCATGCAAATTTTATTACTGTGTGCAGTGTGTATGTATAGGAGGACTCGGCCATTAGTAACTCAAAGGAGTGGCTAAAACGGGCTGATATAGCATCTCAACAAAAGAACAATAATTTTCAGAGAAGTGGCAAAACAAAGGAAAAGAAATTTGAGTTTCTAGGGCAACAGATTATGGGACGGCAATGATATGGAGAAACTAGTGGAAAATAAGAGTCATTAGTAAAGTTCCTTACTTCTTTGGGGCCTTCTCTAGGTGGTAAGAGCCCAGAGTTACCTTTGTCCTTCCTGGTAGTGTGGGCAGGAGAGACATCTCTACGAATTTATGTTCTGCTTTTAGGCAAGTGGGGAGGAGGAGGGAGTGTAGAAGTGTAGAGGCCTTATTTTGTATCTGAATCTTCTCAGTTGCCTTCAGCTCAAAATAATCCTTATGCCATTATGGCATATTTCGGCACATTCTGCTACCCTTTTAGTGTAAGTAAATATTAATAAGCATTGAATTAATGGTAGAAACATAGTAATGATTAATTTTATGGGAGTTGAAAGCAAAGTGACACTAAAATACTAGAAAATATTAACATGAAACATTGGAAAGGGGATTAGTGCTGCAGGTCCTTACATTGTTTGGAAGGAGAATAAAGGTAGTACATTTAAAGTAAATGCACAAATTAGAAAAGTTAGAGTAACCATGAAAAGAATCGAAATAGAATGTATAACTTCAAAATAGTAAAAGAATAAAAAGGGAAATAAAATAGAAAAAACACAGAAGGGACTAAAAGAGAAAAAAGTAAGCAAAAAAATAAGCATAATAAATAGAAAACAGAAAATGAAAGTAACTGTTATTACTGTATGTATTTGTAATCGTTAGGGATTAAATGGAAAAAACTCAACTGTTCAAAATATAGAGAATGTCAGGTGGATAAATGAAATCATTATATGCTCTTTCTAAGAGTCACACCTAAATCATGACACACACGGTTGAGAGTAAGGGATGGAGGATACCCAGGTAAAGATGACGTACTGAACACACGCATCTACTTTTTTTTCTTCAAAATCTACAACAAAGTGATTCATTTTTACTTAAAAGGCATAAACCCAAAACAAGAGGAAAGACAAGAGAGAAGACAATAGCAATAAAATTTTATGAGCTGTAAAACAAGATTGATTGGGAACTGACTTAGCAAGTTCCCGAAATCTGACTCCCAAGGCAGGCTATCCAGAGAGCCCACCCCACTTACTCCTTGATATGCGGACACAGCTCAGGATTGGTGGCACCAGGCATGTCGGAACAGTGGGTCTCTGGGGCTAGGGAAGTGATTGAACTTATGAGTGAGGATTGAAAAGCTAATCAAGTACCCCTTGGGTTGTTCAAACCCAGCACTTACCTCACCTCTGGGAGACTCATCCCTTCACCCCCAATCCCAGCTGAATTGTGGAGCTTTATTCTCTGGGTAAAACAGCTTCTCTAGACTGGGGACACCAGGTAAGGGTAGCGGTTATTCAAGAAGAG
Source organism: Eptesicus fuscus (assembly GCF_027574615.1). Classification (NCBI taxonomy): domain Eukaryota; kingdom Metazoa; phylum Chordata; class Mammalia; order Chiroptera; family Vespertilionidae; genus Eptesicus; species Eptesicus fuscus. The sequence goes on along the minus strand of NC_072492.1, from coordinate 6,634,511 downwards.
ACTTAAGTGACCTCCTGCAGCTGGACACTGAGACTCCAGCTGTCTCTCCACTCATGCAGCCCTCAGGCCCCTACTCCCTAAGCATGAAACTGGAAGAGCCTTCTATGAGGTGTCTCCAGCCCCACGGGAATGAACTAAAGACCAGAAGCCGCTGAAGCGGGCAGTGCTCCAGTATGCAGCCCAGCTAGGTCACCCTGCAGACGAGCTCCCAGCTGTGAGCTTTGCTCACAGTTTCCAAGATGCTGGTCTCTATCCTTACATACAGACAGGACTGAAGACCACCAGGCACTTGAAACTTAGACACCGAAACAATCCTACCTAATAAAAGATTAATATGCAAATTGACCATACCTTTGCTACACCCACAAGCCACGCCCACCAGCCAATCAGAGCGAGTATGCAAATAAACCCAACCAAGATGGCTATAGCCACAGAGAGCAAGGTTTCCCAGGCAACAGAGGAAGCCAAGCTTTCCGCCTGCCCTTGCCTGCCTAAGCCTCCACTCAAGCTACAAAGTTTCAATTATAGAAGGTAAACAAATCCAAACAGAAATGGCGGCAGCCACGGAGCTGTAGAGAGCAGGCCAGGGTTGCCCCCGGCAATGGAGGAAGCCAAGCTTTCTACCTGCCCTGGATGGCCTAGGCCTCCACTCCAGGCTACAAAGTTTCAATTATAGAAGGTGAATTAACCCCAACAGAAATGGCTGCCGGCCACGGAGCGAGCAGGAGGCTTGGCTCCACTCCAGGCTACAAAGTTTCAATTGTAGAAGGTAAATAAATTCCAGATACCAGGGCCTCCGCTTGGGTCGCCAAGGGGCATAGCTGGCCTGCAAACCACCACAGGCACCTTGCTCAGGCCGCCCCACGCCCCAAGGGAACCCCCATCCTGATCCAGGACACCCTTCAGGGCAAACCAGCTGGCCCCCTCCCCTGCACCAGGCCTCTATCCTAGCTAATAAAAGAGTAATATGCAGATTGACCATCACTCCAACACACAATATGGCTGGCCCCATGTGGTCAAAGATCCTGCCCCCATGTGGACACAAGATGGCCACCACAAGATGGCCAGCAGGGGAGGGAAGTTGGGAGGCACCAGGCCTGCAAGGGAGGGCAGTTGGAGGCGATCAACCCTGCAGGGGAGGGCAGTTAGGGGTGACCAGGCCGGCAGAGGAGGGAAGTTGGGGGCAAACAGGCTGGCAGGGGAGCAGTTAGGCATCAATCAGGCTGGCATTGGAGTGGTTAGGGGGTGATCAGGCTGGCAGGCAGAAGTGGTTAGGGGCAATCAGGAAGGCAGGCAGGCGAGCAGTTGGGAGCCAACAGTCCTGGATTGTGAGAGGAATGTCCGACTGCCCGTTTAAACGGGCAGTCAGACATCCCTCGAAGGGTCCCAGATTGGAGAGGGTGCAGGCTGGGCTGAGGGACACCCCTCCCTCCATGAACGAATTTTGTGCACCGGGCCTCTAGTTGGGGAAATAGTACAAGAGTGAAATCAGGAAAAAATAGATATTGCCTGGGGGAGGAGAAGATTTCAGGAAAATTATCACTTATATTTTCAAGTGAGAAGAGAAAATAAAGCCTCTATTAAACAGAAAATAGGATGTGAATAAAAATATTTATGGGAAAAGAACTCAGAGATTAAAAGCAAGCTGATAGAAATGAAGAATATGACATTCTCAGTAGGTTTGGAAAATGAAGTTGAAGAAATCTAGTAAAGAGGCCAAGAAGATGATGACAGACAATAGAAAAGTTGGGAAAGTAGAGGACGTTTTAGGCTTCAATGACAGGAGTTGTGAGGGAAGGAGATAAAGGGATGATGATGATGATGATAAAATGATCTGAAAGAATGTTTCAGAACCAAAGGACATGTAAGGGCCTCTGAACTCCCAACACAGTAAAAAAATTAAACCTGCGCCAGGGCTTCCACTCACTAGTGAACACTAGTGACAAATAAGAGATTCTGCAAATCTAGAGAGAGAAAATTGTCACATCAGAGGGTCAAAAATTTGAATGCGCCCAGCCTTGCCAGAAGCAACAATGGGAGCTGGAAGGTGATTGAGCGATGCCTTCAGCAGCCTGAAGGGCTAAGCCCGGTCTGCCCAGTGGTCAGTTGCTAGGGTGGAGGGCCGTGTCCTGATGAGTAAGTTCTCAGAAATCGACGTCCCATCCACAGCTAAGCAAGATGTGCTGTGTGATGAGCGAGTGACCAGGAAAGGGAGACAGAGACTGTAGGGACCAGGACAGAGAGAGAACCTGCAGGAGATGGTGGGGGAAATGTAGGACAGAAGACAAACAGCCTAGAGAGACGCGGGTCTGGGAGAGAGGAATTCAAGAAGATGAAATTCGTTCACATCAAATGTAGTTCAGCGTCTAAGAGACAAACTAGGAGAGTGGCAGAGGATTTGGGGTTCAGTCAGGTCCGTAGAAGACTGAACAAGGAAATCAAAACCAGGCGATTGTGAGCTGCAGAGAGAACAAACCAATGTGCAGGAGAAAGCACTGGCCACTGCACGACCCAGCCTTCCTCCACGTGGCATTCCTCCAAAAGGCAATGCTGAGCCCCTGTGGTCTTAATAAATGGAGGGAGGGGAAATGTAAAGACAGCTAAATTCCCATTTTCCAAACTCAACAGTCAACAACTAATGCTTACAATTGGAACAAATTAAGAAGTAACATTAGAAATATGGAGGCAAGTAACAGAAGAATCAGGTCAAACACACCATTAAAAAGGTATAAAAATAAGCCTGGGTGTTGACATTTATAGCGGATATGAAAAAGGATTTGCATGCCCTCTGCATCCACACCCATGTCTGTAAGTATATAAAGAACTCCTACAACTCAATTCAAATGACATATCCCGATTCAGAAATACCAAAGAATGTGACCAGGCTCTCCGCAGAAGAGGGAGCCTGCTGGACCCACGACATGAGAAGGCAGTCAGGTAGTCAGCAACGGGAATTAAAACCAGGAGGAGAGAATGCTCTGTAGCCACGGGTGTGGCAGAGATTAACATTTCTGCCCGCACCAAGGGCTGGCCCGGGGGCAGGGCAGTGGGACTCGCCGTGGCATCGGCGCCTCTAGTGAGGTTAAGGGTGTGCGCACCTCTCCTTCGCACAGAACGATCCTCACACATGCAGAGACTGCACAAGCACCGGTGCCCGGCCACCGCGTGGAAGAGCCACGCCCCGTGGACCGTGGGAAGGCTAGTAAGTGGTGGTTTGTTCACAGAATGGAACTCTGGACAGCAAAACAACCTAGTTCTGTATGTGTCATGATGGGTACGCCCCAAAGACAACGATGAATTTAAAACGCATGTAACGGAAGGCTAGATTCCGAGGGAAATTATTATGTAAATGCTTTACCGTAGGTGATGCTTTATATACTGTAAGTGAGCACACATACATTTGGTGAGAAGTGTACAGTAAGCATAGGGAAGGTGCATACTAACCTTAGAATAACAGTGGCCGCTTTTATTGATTTGTAAGAGCGTTTTACACGGGTTTCAGTCAATGTGGTACCATGAGAAGTGAGGGACTCCCTGAATGCTGTTCAGGGGAATGAACCTTCTTGAAATGTATTCTTGCATCTAGGAATATGGTAAAACTTGCCACTCCTTGGGCCTTTTTTCTTGGCTCCTTCTTAATAACCTTGGAATGGATTTCCACTCCTGCTTTGTCTGTGCCTCCCGCATTAGAAGGGTTTATGGCTGGGGAGAGGTTTTCTCTAGGGCCTGTTGAAAACAATGTCTCCAGTGCCGGGGGGAGGCAGGAGCCCCTGGCTCTTGGTAGGCCTGTGGGCTGGGCCTGTGCGTCGTTCTCTCCGCATCTCTCTGTGTTTCCTTACGTGTTCCCTCTACCCCAGGCACACAGTAGGTACTCAGCATCCTTTAAAAAATTGATCAATTCAGAAGTAATAGTGGATGGAGCAGGTGGGTCCATGGGACACCACGGAAAGCAATCGCTCTATGAGCACCGCTGTCACGAAGGTGTGCCCGGCCCGGAGGCGCGGCAGTGTGGCGCCGGGACCTGCTTTCCGGGCCGTGCAGCGTGGTTTTCCCTCTGTTGCAGGAAGATGCTGAAACTCTGTGGGGAGACTGAGGACAAGCTGGCACAGGAGCTGATTCATTTTGAATTGCAAGTAGAGAGAGATGTGATCGAGCCCCTGTTTTTGCTGGCGGAGGTGAGGAGGGGATGCGCCGGGCCTGAGCAGGAGGGCAGGACAGAGGGCGGGCCCTGCAGCCTTTCCCCTGCACCCCTGTTTCTGTCCCTCACCTGCTCTGTGACGCTGCTTTCATGGGGTGACCGCCAGCCACGCCCACGGTCAGGATCGCCCAACGCGCAGCCCCTCAGTGTTGGCTGGCCCTTCTCCCGCCCACTTTCCTCTCCGTTGGCGTTCCAGGGGGAGGGGGCAAGCTGGCAGCATTACCCCCTTCCCCACGGGGTCCCCACTGCCCTCACCACCCTGCCCTCCACCCCCCTCAGGTCTTCAGTGAAATGAACGGGTCCGCAGCCTCCTCCGGGGCCCGGGGCCTTGGCCGAGACCCCATAAGGCCTCCTGCACTTGTTACATAGGTCTCTTCTCTTGGACGGTAAAGGAACTGAACAAAACCGTTTCCTTAACAAGAAACCTCAGTGTCTGTGTGACAGTTTTGCTAGTCAAACAAGTAAGAAAGGAAATGGTTGGGACTTTCTTTGCCCTGAACCTTGGCGCTCCTCCCAGTTGCCTTTAGTTGATCATACAAAACCCAGCTGGTGCTGGCGCTGGCGCTAGAACCACCGGCAACAATGGGAAGGTCCCATATCCGCACACCTCCGCACCCTCACACCTCCGCACCCTCACACCTCCGCACCCGCACACCTCCGCACCCGCACACCTCCGCACCCTCACACCTCCGCACCCGCACACCTCCGCACCCCCACACCTCCGCACCCTCACACCTCCGCACCCTCACACCTCCGCACCCTCACACCTCCGCACCCGCACACCTCCGCACCCTCACACCTCCGCACCCTCACACCTGCACACCCCCACACTCATGCACACCCCCACACCTCCGCACCCTCACACCTCCGCACCCACACACCTCCGCACCCTCACACCTCCGCACCCTCACACCTCCGCACCCTCACACCTCCGCACCCTCACACCTCCGCACCCTCACACCTCCGCACCCTCACACCTCCGCACCCTCACACCTCCGCACCCGCACACCTCCGCACCCCCACACCTCCGCACCCCCACACCTCCGCACCCCCACACCTCCGCACCCCCACACCTCCGCACCCGCACACCTCCGCACCCGCACACCTCCGCACCCGCACACCTCCGCACCCGCACACCTCCGCACCCCCACACCTCCGCACCCCCACACCTCCGCACCCCCACACCTCCGCACCCTCACACCTCCGCACCCTCACACCTCCGCACCCGCACACCTCCTCAACCTCACACCTCCGCACCCTCACACCTCCGCACCCTCACACCTCCGCACCCTCACACCTCCGCACCCTCACACCTCCGCACCCTCACACCTCCGCACCCTCACACCTGCACACCCCCACACCTCCGCACCCGCACACCTCCGCACCCTCACACCTCCGCACCCTCACACCTCCGCACCCTCACACCTCCGCACCCTCACACCTGCACACCCCCACACCTCCGCACCCGCACACCTCCGCACCCGCACACCTCCGCACCCCCACACCTGCACACCCCCACACCTCCGCACCCCCACACCTCCGCACCCTCACACCTCCGCACCCGCACACCTCCGCACCCTCACACCTCCGCACCCTCACACCTCCGCACCCTCACACCTCCGCACCCTCACACCTCCGCACCCTCACACCTCCGCACCCTCACACCTGCACACCCCCACACCTCCGCACCCGCACACCTCCGCACCCTCACACCTCCGCACCCTCACACCTCCGCACCCGCACACCTCCGCACCCTCACACCTCCGCACCCTCACACCTCCGCACCCTCACACCTCCGCACCCGCACACCTCCGCACCCTCACACCTCCGCACCCTCACACCTCCGCACCCTCACACCTCCGCACCCTCACACCTCCGCACCCGCACACCTCCGCACCCGCACACCTGCACACCCCCACACCTCCGCACCCCCACACCTCCGCACCCGCACACCTGCACACCCCCACACCTCCGCACCCTCACACCTCCGCACCCTCACACCTCCGCACCCTCACACCTCCGCACCCTCACACCTCCGCACCCGCACACCTCCGCACCCGCACACCTGCACACCCCCACACCTCCGCACCCCCACACCTCCGCACCCGCACACCTGCACACCCCCACACCTCCGCACCCTCACACCTCCGCACCCGCACACCTCCGCACCCTCACACCTCCGCACCCGCACACCTGCACACCCCCACACCTCCGCACCCGCACACCTCCGCACCCTCACACCTCCGCACCCGCACACCTCCGCACCCTCACACCTCCGCACCCTCACACCTCCGCACCCGCACACCTCCGCACCCGCACACCTCCGCACCCTCACACCTCCGCACCCTCACACCTCCGCACCCTCACACCTCCGCACCCTCACACCTCCGCACCCGCACACCTCCGCACCCGCACACCTCCGCACCCTTACACCTCCGCACCCGCACACCTGCACACCCTCACACCTCCGCACCCTCACACCTCCGCACCCTCACACCTCCGCACCCGCACACCTCCGCACCCGCACACCTCCGCACCCTCACACCTCCGCACCCTCACACCTCCGCACCCTCACACCTCCGCACCCTCACACCTCCGCACCCTCACACCTCCGCACCCTCACACCTCCGCACCCGCACACCTCCGCACCCGCACACCTCTGCACCCGCACACCTGCACACCCCCACACTCATGCACACCCTCACACCCGCACTGCTCTGCACCAGCACACCTCCTCATCCTCATCCCCATCCCCCCACACCTGCACACCTCCTCATCCTCATCCCCCCACACCTGCACACCTCCTCATCCTCATTCCCCCACACCAGCACATCTCCTCATCCTCATCCCCCCACGCCTGCACACCTCCTCATCCTCATCCCCCCACACCTGCACACCTCCTCATCCCCATCCCCCCACACCTGCACACCTCCTCATCCTCATCCCCCCACACCTGCACACCTCCTCATCCCCATCCCCCCACACCTGCACACCTCCACACCCGCCCGGCTCCGCCCCCGCACACCCGTACAGGGTGGTGGCCGCTACCTCCTGTGGCTGTTGAGCTCTGGGAGTGTGTTGAAAGTGACTGAGGAGTTCGGATTGTAATTTTGTGTGACTTTTGTTGATTTGAAAATAAAATGGCATAGCCACATGTGGCTGGAGGCTACCTAAGGGACAGCACTGCCCTGGACCATGTCTGGTTTCCTCTCTGACCACCCCCAGCACCGCTACCTCCCCTGCTGCTACTTCTGGGACAGAACGCATGGGTGAATGATTGCTACGTGCCTGAAAGTATTCCAGGAGGAAGCCCGAGCTGTGGGCTCTGATATGGACCACTCTAGGCTTCTCGGATGCCATCCTGCTGCAGGTCACCCCCAGCCTGCCCCGGGCCCTTGTTCTTCACAAGGTGGCCCGGCATCGTAGCCAGCCTGGAGCAGTGCCCAGGGCAGGTGTGCCGGGGGCCGAGGCTGCCTGTGTGACCCCGACGCCCGTGTGGCTCCCAGCATTGCCCCGGGCTCTGTGATGATGTGGGGTTCCCCGGACACTTCTCCTCCTTCCTATTGGAAGTCCTTACACTCGGCCCATTGCTCGCCCCGCCCAGAAGGATGGATAGACAGCACTTCACAGATCACTGGATCTTCCTCACATTTTTCCTCCTCTACAAGCCACAGCCTGAGATGACTTTGGTTCAGTTATGGCCAGTTTTTCTGTTAAATTCTCACTTCCTGCCCCAATTTTGCTGGGCCTGGAACCAAAATCCCTCCCTGGAATGTTGTTAAGCCATTTTTAGAAATAAAAATATGAAAAGAGCATCCACACAGCAACCACTTCCCTCATAGCCCAGGGAAGCCGTGGGGATGCTGATTTCTTAGTCACTTTGGGAAAAATCGTCTGTCTATAAAAACATACCCTCATTGCATTCCCCATAGCGTCTCGGGTCTCCTGAGCTGTTCCCTTCGTTCTTCTGCTGTCTGTGGAGTTAGGTCTGCGTGTCAGACCTGCTTTTGTCCCCACGATGGTCCTCGTGCAAGTAGAGAGGAAGGTGACTGAGGCCCGCCTGCCCCCGGGGTGACAGCAGGAATGAGGCCACGCCTCCGGGGCCGGGGTGCAGCTCTGGCTGCTGCAGGTGCCCAGCGAAGGAAGAGCAGAGTTAGGTCAGGGAAAGGATTCGGGGATTTGATCTAAAAGGAAGGGTTGGGAGACCTCTGGCAAACTTGTGTGTCTGTCAGTCACTCCTGAAGAATTCATGTTGAGCTTCACTTTGACTGTGTCTTTCATCTCCTTTAACCACAGGTGGAAATCCCAAATATTCAAAAACAGAGGAAACATTTAGCCAAGTTGGTGCTGGACATGGATTCCTCACGAACCAGGTACGGAAGGGCAACTTTGCTTGCATCTTTGCAGCTGCGAAGGAACACTGATCGCCTTTGGGTTGTGGGCAGGAGAGTGTGTGACTCTCTGCATACTGACACCCCTGTGTGGCAGGCCCTGGAGGCGAGAGCAGTGAGCGGAGCCACGGGCCCCCCTCACGGGGGCTGTGGTCCAGTTAGGGAGAGAGAGCTGGACAGGTGCGCAGCCACACCAGACCATCTCAGGCAGCCGGGAGTCACGTGAAGAAATGACCCGGGGGGATGCTGGGAGGGATGCTGGGAAGGGGGCGGCAGCACCAGGTAGGGTCACACGAAGAGGGCTTTCTGAGATGACACGTGACCTTAGACATAAATGATGGGGAGGAGGCGGTCGTGCAAAGCTCTGATGCAGCACTGTCCGCCACGTGGGAGCAGCCAGTGCAGGGCCCTTGGGTGGGAATCAGAGGGAGGTACGCAGGGTGCGGGGTGCGGGCCAGCGTGGCTGGGGTGGGAGGAAAAGGGAGAGTAGTGGCGTGGATGGTGGTTGTGTCTGTAATGAGGGGAGAATTTCGGGTTCTGGGGACCAATTCACCTTTTCCTGAAGCTGACGGTGTAGATATCTCTGTCTTGTAACCATAACACCGCGGCCATTATGAGCAAAGTTCCAGGGTGCCACTCTCTCCCAGAATCCACCAGAAAAGTCCTGGTGTAGCAGGGGTGCTGCAGGCTTTACGATGGCTTCGCCTGTGGCCGCCACAGGTCATGGTTGTGCGTCATTTTATTCTTTACGGCGGTATGCATGTGTTCGTGTAGTCTGCAAGTTGAAAGATTGCAGGGTCATGAATATGAATTAATAGGGAATTAACTATTTGGCTCTACCTTAGGTCTGCGGCAGGTCAGTTTTAATAATCTCCGCATCTTCTTTTCATTTTCTTGAGAAAAAGAAAGAAAATCAATATACTTGGGCTGAGAGATGAGGACAGAGTCACAAGCCAGGAGCCAGAAATGAAGTACCAAGATCAAGGTCACCTACTTTCTAGACCTATGACCTTGGTCAAGTCACTTAAAGGCCCTGAGTGGCCTGCACACCTGTAGACAGGGAGTAACAACATTTGTGGGTTCACTTGGGGAGGTTGTTTTGAGATCACAGGACTTTATAAAAGTGCTTTATGAAGGGAAGCTGCTACTGCAACCAGGTGGGACGTTGGCATTCGGCATCTGGACCAGGGAAAAGTGTAGGCAGCCCCCCAGAGCGGAAATGAAGTAGGTTTGGTCAGCAGAAATACAAACGTTTCTCTAATGTTTCCCAGACTTCAGGCCACCTGAATGATTTTTGCCATCTGTGCTTCCATGTCTTTTAAAAATTGGTCCGCTTTTTCAAAACGAATCCATTTAACAAAGGAATCGTATAGCACTGTGGTGGGTTGGAAAGCAGTGTCCTTTGCCGCAAGTACCCGGTAAACAAAAGTGGACGGGGTGGAAGCAAAGCCGGTGTTGTTACATTTCAGATCCTGCTGCCTCTGGGAGGCTGTGACCCAGAAGCTGTGTCTTTGTTGTGAGGGACGGGGAGGATGGGAAAGTTGCTACAGTTATTCTGACCCAGATCTGAGGTCTCTCCCTAGTGCGCGTGGAGGAGTCAGAGCAGCCTGCATGCGCAGAACTGATTTGGTGTGACTCACCGCGGCGTCCTATGCCACGTAAGATCACCTCCCATCACCCCTGTCCCATAACTTCATAGGGGACAGTGCTCAAGTCCCATGCTTTGGGAGGCACATCGGATGATTGAAGAGATGCCGACTGTCCCACTGTGGGGAGGATCGTGGCCACCGTGCTCCTGGGAGGACCGGGTGGTTCGCCCTGGCGTCTGGGCTTTGCCAGGACAAGGAAAACCCAAGTTCCAGCACAGAGCTCTGGCCGGAAGGCTAGTGTGCAGCATCAGAGCCTCTCAGTGCCACCGCCTCCTCCCTCTTCTGTCCTGTCCTCTGAGTCAGGGTCTCTCCTGGGTGACAGCCACGGTCAGCCTAGTCCGTGTGCTGTGCTGAAGGGTAGATTCTGGGACCTTAGAGAAACGTCACTGGGGACTCAAAGCCATGATGTAACAACTTTTTCGTAGTTTCAGTTCATCCTCTCTTGTATATCCATCTGGTGAGGAAATCTCTCCCGTCCCTCTCCAGATTTCTGTGTTTATAAACTTCAGACCTACAGTTGTTTTTGTTTCAGACCCCAGAAGTCCTTCGAGATGATGCTCACAGAAGCCCGTGTCCTGGTCCTGTTGGTGGTTGTTCACAGCCCGCTCGTGTGGTTGTGCGTTTGGGGGTTGCAGCTTGCTCTGGAGGGAGGTTATCGGCAGTACGGCCCCTCAGAAACCAAGTTACCTTCCCTTCAGGTCTCTGCTTTGGTGCCCGCGGTCGGAGATGCAACCCTAGGCCTCGGTTGTCAGTTTAGGTTCCAGGCTTCAGAATGAGAGGGGCTCTCTTAGCAAAGTGACCTCTCTCTTCCCACTTTCATCTCGAGCCTGAGTTCGTGCGTCCTGTAGGACCTTGCTGAAAGCCACACGGAGAGGCCAGCTCGCCCCCCTTCCTGCCCTCGCACCTACCCCAGCCCCGAGGCAACACGGGACTGCATCCTGAGATGGGCAGTGAGCGTAAGACCAGCGCCCTGCTGTTGAGTAGTGGGCTCCCCGCCGCTCCTCTGGGATAATTGGGTTCTCACTGCACCTCTACCCTCACTACTTCCCGGTTTAGCCAGTCGGCACGTGGTCGATTCTATTTCTTGCGACATCCTCCTTCTGGTTGCCAAGTCTTTCTTTCGTCCTGTTCTGTGTGTCATGGATCACAGCGTCCTGACGGAACAGAGCATCCAGGTGCAGGCGCCGCTTTTACGACAGGCGGGATCTTTCTGACTGAGCGGCGCATCTTCATCAGCAGTCCTGCGACTGGATCTTTGAAATCTGCCGTGACTCTGGTGGATACTGCCAAATCCAACACAGTCACCCAGTGCTTAATTAGGTCCACTGTGTGTATTTGTCACTGTTCAAGTCAATCTGCTTCTCTGCGACATAAGCCAATTACACAAACCTTAACATCCTCAGGCTGCACCGAAGCTTAGAAGGTGAATGGGAGATGATAGATGAGAAGGATGGAGGTAAACTCAAGGAAGCTTTGCTGAATTAAAAATGGGGATTGGCCCTGGCTGGTGTGGCTCCATTAGTAGGAGCATCGTCCTATACAGTGAAAGGTCGCAGGTTCGATTCCCAGTCAGGACACATACCTAGGTTGTGGGTTTGATCCCCAGAGGCCCAGTCAGGGTGCATGCAGGAGGTACGTGACCAATGTCTCTCTCTCTCTGTCTCTCTCTCTCTCTCTTTCTTTCTCTCCTTGGGTGAGGATTTTTTTTTTTTAATGTGAGTTGAAATGGAATGAATGTGAATGAGACACAAGCATCTTTTCTGCTATAGGTTTGGCTTGGCAATGGTTAAAGAAGGAGCCCCAATTTTCCCCAAAGTCTGCCTCGCTTTTTGAGGGGCATGTGTCTCAAGGGGAACCCTCTGGGTGCAGGACTCTTTATGTTTCTGCTGAATAGCTGCCTCTGGGTCCTACGGCTTTGGAATGAATTGTGTCCTTCCCCCAAAAAAAATTCATGTGTTTAACCCTAACTGCCAATGTGACTGACTACGTTTGGAGATAGGGCCATCAGGAAATAACTGATCAAATCAGGACATAAGGATATGGTGTTAATCCACGAGGGCCTTATAAGAAAAGGAAGAGCCCTAGCCTGTGTGGCTCCATGGATAGAGCATCGGCCTGTGAACTGAAGGGTCGTGGGTTCGATTCTGGTCAAGGGCATATATCTCAGTTGCAGGCTCTATCCCCGGCCCTGGTCAGGGAGGTGGAGGCAACCAATTGATGTGTCTCTCTCAGATCAATGTTTCTCTCTCTCTCTCCCCTCTTCCCTTTCCACTCTCTCTAAAATTCAATGGAAAAAATATCCTTGGGTGACCAAAGAAATAGAAAAAGAAAGGGGGAGAGAGAAAAGAGACAGACACCTCTCTTCCTTTCTGTGCGTGCGCTCAGACCAAAGCCCTGTGAAGACAGGGTCGCAGGCAGACTGCTGCCGCCAGGACGAGAGCCTTCGCCAGAGCCAGGTCCTGCGGGGACCGGACCTTGGACTTTTAGCCTCCAGAACTGGGGGAGAAGGCACGTGTGCTGTGTAAGCCCCAGTTCGTGGTATTTTTTAGGGCAGCCCGAGCAGACGGAGCACCTTCTTTGGAAGCAAGTGAACTGATGCAGTGAAACAGGAGACTTGGGGAGACTCCGGCAGCTCAGGGAATGAAGGGGAGGACAGGAGTGGGCCTCGGCTGGGCGGTGTCAGTGCCCCCGGCGCTGCGGAGGGTCCCTGCCCTCGGAGCAGCTCCTCGTCCCCAGCTGCGCTCTCCACGGGCAGGCATCTCTTTCTGGGCCCATTGTCCTGGTGTCCCTGGGTGTCCCTGGGTGTCCTCGGGCTCAGGTTCCTGCAGGAGAACGTGCCCACGAGGGGCTGCCCGTCTGGGTGTTGGGCATGCACTGATTCCTGGCCTGACAGTCGGCCAAGGATGGACACGGCGTGGCTTGCATCCCGCTCCCTCCCCCAGGCCACTTGCTGGAGCCGTGCACACTGGCAGCGCCTCCCTCCCTCCTCCCCACCCCCCCTGCTCCGCCTGAGAGCGGTGGAGGGGCCGGAGGACGGCGTCTGGACAGAGGAGACGGTCAGTGTCCCGCTAAGGAAGCTTTCCCGTTTCCCTCCCGAAGCCCCTCTTCTGGCCTCTCGTTGCCCTGAGCTTCTCTTGCATGTGCCCCTTCTCCCTTCTCCTGGTCCTTGCAACTTCACCCCGCACTTCTGGCTGTTTTCTCTCCTCTGGCCTCCTGAAGGCTTGTCTGTCTTCCTCCTCCGGTCGCACAGCGATGGCCGCCTTCCAGCGAAGGGTGCTGCCCCAGCTGCACAGCGATGGCCTCCATCCAGGGGAGGGTGCCCCCCAGCCCTGCCTCACACAGCCATGGCTGCCTTCCCTGGGAGGGTGCTGCCCCAGCCGCACAGCGATGGCCGCCTTCCAGGGGAGGGTGCCCCCCAGCCCTGCCTCACACAGCCATGGCTGCCTTCCCTGGGAGGGTGCTGCCCCAGCCGCACAGCGATGGCCGCCTTCCAGGGGAGGGTGCCCCCAGCCCTGCCTCGCACAGCGATGGCCTCCATCCAGGGGAGGTGACCCCAGCCCTGCCTCGCACAGCGATGGCTGCCTTCCAGGGGAGGGTGCCCCCCAGCCCTGCCTCACACAGCCATGGCTGCCTTCCCTGGGAGGGTGCTGCCCCAGCCGCACAGCGATGGCCTCCTTCCAGGGGAGGGTGACCCCAGCCCTGCCTCGCACAGCGATGGCCGCCTTCCAGGGGAGGGTGCCCCCCCTAGCTGCTGCCTCGGGGGGTGGGAGGGGAGAAGGGAGGTTCTGCTCTCACGATGTGAAGCCCCGGCCCTCCTTGGACAGGAATCCCTGTTTCCTCTCCCAACAGCAGGGCAGGCCTTGCGTTTATTTGTAGAACAGCTGACCCTTGAGATTCACGATCAATGTCACTTTTCCTAGCAGATTGCCACCTACAGACGTTTTTCCACGCTCCCCTTGATGTTTATTCTCTGTCCACAAAGGGACCCTGTTGGGGCATCTTCTAAAACCTTATAATATACCATCAAAACAGTTCACTTATGTATTGCACATAAAATTCCCTGTGAAGGGAGGGGAAGCTACCAGGCTATGGACTGTAGGACAGAATTTGGGGGAAGTGGAGGGGAATAAGGAAGAAAAGCAAAAGATAACTTGGGAAAATGTCTTCATTTTAATATATGTGTATTAAATATAATTTGGGTTTTTAAAACAATCGAATCCAAATCTGTAAAACTATAAAAATCAGTTCAGAGTTTGTGGCCACTTTACCTGTGTCCTCCAGGTAGCATGCGTCAGGCGGCGGGTGGGGCCTGCTCACACCGTCTGTCATGGAGGCACATTTACCTGAGATTTAAGTCATAGTCATGGCCGCTTATATTTTATTTGACAAAAAAAAATAAAAACCACCACAACACTTTAATACTTTTTTTAAAATGATGTGCCCAGCCCTAGCCAGTTTTGCTCAGTGGCTAGAGCGTCAGCCTGCGACCAAACGGTCCCGGGTTCGATTCTGGTCAAGGGCACGTACCTTGGTTGCAGACTCTTCCCCTGGTCAGGGCTCATGCAGGAGGCAACCAATCGACGTGTTTCTCTCACATCAGTGTTTCTTTCTCCCTCCTTCTTCCTAAAAATCAATGGAAAATATCCTTGGGTGAGGATTCACAAAAAAATGAAATGATTTGCCCAGCCAGTGTGACTCAGTGGTTGAGCATCAACCTATGCACCGCATGGTTATTGGTTCAATTCCTTGTCAGGGCATATGCCTGGCTTTTGGGTTTGATCCCCAGTAGGGGGCGTGCAGGAGGCAGCCAATCAATGTTTCTCTCTCCCTCTCCCTCTAAAAGTCAATAAAAACATCTTTTTAAGAGTAAAATGTTTAAACCTGGGAGGTATTAATTAAATATAACATGTTTGTAGGGCAAACCGTTAAAAGAAAGAATTGCCCAGGAATCTTTACTAGTCCTCATCTGTTACCTTAGATATGTAAACACCTTTGAGGAGAGTGTTTCTTTTCTAATGTGCCCTGAATTCTTCCCTTGCATGCGGAAGCTCTCCCAGGACAAGTGTGTCCGTCCTTAGCGTTTCTAACCAGCTTGATGACCCAAAGCCTTTTAAAGTAATTTTCCACTGAGTGCGTTTTCTAAGTGACAGATCAGCCTTTATTTTGCTACGTTTTGCTAATAGCAGAGATAACTTTGTTTCCCTTTCCTGTATGGTGGCCTTGCCCTCTTCTCTTTGTCCTGCATGTAACAAAAGAGAGCGGGGAAATCGTGTAGAGAAAACCGCTAGTGATCAGACTCGGCTCCGAGTAAGCGTGACGCCTCTCTTCTGCGCATGAGCCGGTGAGCTCCGTGGCTTCGTCTGGACACTGTTGGCCAGCACAGGGTGGAAAGGAAGCTGCGTCGTCGGTTGCCACATTGCATCCGGGCCTTTACCTGACAGCTTCCAGCTTCTCGAATCAGTGCAAACATCTTTCTGCCTGGGCTTCCTCAGCCCGTGGAGAGCAGCGGCCTCTAGCCCAGGGGCCGCCAACCGGTGGTCTGCAGACCGCTGGTGGCCCGTGAGGTCTGAAAGGTTGGCGACCGCTGCTCTAGACAGTGCCACATCCCTTAGCCCCTCCCCGGGTCCCCTCTCCACTGTGGTCCTCCCGGCTTCCTGAGACCGGGCCCTTCTCATCCTGAGTACACCCTTGTTTCTCTTAGAACCGAGAAGTAGTTATGCATCTCGTGTCCCTGTTACAAGTAGAAAATAGAGGATCGAGTGGACTACTTTTTAGGGCAATGACCCACTTGGCTTATTTGTCTTACTCTCTGAGCCTCTGAGTTTATAGACTCCATAGCAGAGGAGCCCGCTGTGTTCCTCGCGGTGGCTGCCGCTGTCTAGTATGATGGCAGCCTCCTTCAGGGCCTGCTTTGGCTAATCCCCTGAGAGCGACCTAGCAACCAGAAGTCTCTGTGCTGCCCCACAGGGGTTTCCTCAGACGGCCAGTATTCTCTGCACCAAGATAAGAGCTTAGGAAAGTGTAAATGAGGTGCCTGCTTGTTGCCAGGAACGGTGTGTGTGCCCACCAGTGGTGTAGAAAGGAGGGCCGCCGCGCTGCAGTGGAGAAGGATGGGCTGCTTTGCTATGAATGCCCCACCCCCCACCCCCTGGGGGAGAGCGGGAAGCCAGTGGGCAAAAGCCCGGCTCCCGATGCTGTGCAGGTTCCAGATGAAATAGGGCAAAAGCACACGACACCGAGGGCTAGGGGTGCCCTGATTTGTTGGACCTGGGGAGGAGTGGGGAGAAAGAGGGGGTGGGTGATTTGTAGAGCTGGGATCTAAAACTAAATTTAATCAAAGTCAGAAGGGCCCCGGGTTTCACCAGGGGAGATTTTTGCCTTCGGGCTTGCTTTCACTCTCACCCGCGTACCCTCTCACCTGGCCTACGTGATTCGGTAAGGGGGTGTTTCCAATCTGGAAGGCCCACAGGACAGGCTGGGGATGTGCCTCAGAGAACACGATGGTGACGTCATTGGGCCTGAGTGTCAGACGGCAGCAGGGACGATGGTGGCTCCCTGGGGATGCTTGCCCTGTCCGAGGGGCAGCTGACCCTCCGCCTGGCGTTCGTTCCCTGAGTAGGGTTTGCAACCAGCTGTTTTCTCATCCTTCCCAGCGTCCCCAGGGCTCCGTGTCTCACACCTCTCCTCTTTCTCTCCTGTTTTCCATCAGGTGGCAGCAGACTTCCAAGTCTTCAGGGTTGTCCAGCAGCTTGCAGCCTGCGGGTGCCAAAGCTGATGCCCTCAGGGAAGAAATGGAGGAGGCTGCCAACAGAGTGGAGATTTGCAGGGTACCCCCTCTTTGTTCCTCTCTACTGAGACAGACGGGGGAGCCCTAAGGGAGTCCTTTTTGTTCACGGGAGTTCTATTAAAACCCTAAGGGTGAGCCTCAGCGTGAAGTACCTGACCCCAGCTTGCCCGCCGGCTGGCGTCTGCGAAGAGCCGGGCATGAATCCTGGAGCTGGGGCTCTGAGGGTGGCATAGGCAGGCGGGCAGCAGGGGTGGTCATCGGTGTTCCTGCCTGAGAGGCAAAGAGAAAATGACCGTGGTGTCTGCTTGAAGCTTTTGTGAGTCGTGCGTCCCAGTTCATAGTTTCTAGGCTGCACAGCACAGTGGATCGTTTCCAGGGGTGGGGAGCGTCCAACCCAAGGCCTGTAAAATCACTTGGTCTGGCCCTGCCAAGGCAGTAGGGGGAGTTAATTAAATGTTTGACCAAATGTAAGAGGCTATGGCCCATGGATGATGTATGGCCCACGGATGATGTTACAAATATCCAAATATACAGATCTGTTAGAATAATTGTTTATTTATTTACTTATTTTTCAATATATTTTTATTGATTTCAGAGAGGAAGAGAAAGGGAGAAAGAGATAGAAACATCAGTGATAAGAGAGAATCATTGATTGGCTGCCTCCTGCACATTCTCTACTGGGGATCGAGTCCACAACCTGGGCATGTGCCCTGACCGGGCGGGAATTGAACCCTGACCTCCTGGTTCGTAGGGTTAACGCTCAACCACTGAGCCAGGCCGATTGGGCCCCACCCCTGATTTAGACAACGCATGAGCCTTAGCTCACTCTTGGTAAATTACCTCGTGTGCCTTTTAATATTTCCCAGTCGCTTTATCTCTCCCTTGCTGCTGGGAGACGCTTACCTACGAAGCTGGGATGCTCACCCGGGAGGTAGTCCCGGCGGAGAAAAGTCCCCAGCTGAGAGGAGCGCCTCCTTCTGAGAAGCGCACCTCCTCACTCGGGCGGGGGAGACCTTCATCACACGTGGTCAGATGTGTCCCGGCCGCTGCCCCACAGATGTTTCGTAGGACTGACAGCAGCACCATTCATGCAGCGCCATTAGCAGTGCCATTCTCTCTACATGGGCATCTGCAAATATACAGGTCTGCTAGTTTGGGGATGAAGCTCGTGCTTCTGGACCCATGCTGGGTACCTGCTGCCTTCATCTCCGTTTTAAGGAAAGTAGCCACTCTGCATGCAGATGCCCTGTTCTTTGCAGCTCTGTCTAATCTTAGCTTGTCCATCAGCTTCTCCTTTATGATCACCCCGTGCAGCTGACTTTGACCTTGCCTCAGAGTCAGATGGAACTTCTCTCTGGAATTAGAAACATTGAAAAATGTTGAAAGAATTAATGATCTCGCCCAGCCCGTGTTGCTCAGTGATTGAGCGTCGACCTATGAACCAGGAGGTCATAGTTCAATTCCGGTCAGGGCACATACCCGGGTTGCAGGCTCAATCCCCAGTAGGGGTTGGGAAGGCAGCTGATCAATGACGCGCTCTCATCATTGATGTTTCTATCGCTCTCTCCCCTCTCCCTTCTTCTCTGAAATCAATAAAAATATATTTAAAAAAGAAAGAATTAGTGATCTCTCAGCCAGCCGTACTGTACAACCAAGTAAAGTAAGTCCAGTGCTTCAGGGGTTTTCGCAGACGTGCAGTGACATGCATTCACCACTGTGGTGTCACACAGGACAGGTTCACTGCCCTACAGGTCCTCTGTGCCTGATCACGCCCACCCCCTCCCCGACCCTGGCACGCACTGGTCTGCTCACGGTCTCCGCTGGTTTGCGTTTTCCAGAATGTCATGTAGCTGAGTCGTGCTCGGTGGCCTTCTCAGACTGGCTTCTTTTCGCTTCCTTTCTCTCCACTTAATGTCTTTCACTTTCTGTCTCCATGTCTTTTCATGGCTTAGTAGCACATTGCTTTTTTGTGCTGAATAATATTCCATTTTCTGTATACACCACAGTTTATTTACCCATTTACCTACCAAAGGACATCTTGGTTGCCTGCAGGTTTGGGCAATTCCAAATAAAGCCGCTGTGAATATCTATCTATCTGTGTGCAGGTATTTGTACATTTGCAGTTCATTTGGGGTAAAAACCAAGAAGCCTAATTTCTGGATCTTGGGGTAAGAGTATCTTTCATTTTGTAAGAAACTTCCAAACTGTGTCCCAAAGTGGTCCCACCATCGCGTAGTCCAGCATCAAGTGAGAGTTGCTTTGCTCCGCATCCTTGACAGCAGGTGGTGGTGTCAGTGTTTTCAAGTTCGGCGATTCTAATAGTGATATCTCATTGTTATTTTATTTGCAATTAAAATCCCAATATCACTTTTGGATTTTTCCTGCTAGCTTTCCGTATGGACTTCTAATTTCATTTCATTGTGGTCAGAGAGGAGGAATGATATGGTTTCTACTTTTTAAAACTTGGTAAGGTGTATTTTATAGCCCAGAATGTGGTCTATCTTGGTGAATGTTCCCTGTGAGCTTGAAAAGAATGTGTGTGCTGCTGCTGTTGGATGGAGTATTCTATAGATATCAATTATATCTGCTTGACTGATTATGCTGTTAAGTTCAACCATGTCCATACTGATTTTATGCCTCCTGGGCGTGTCTGTTTCTTATAGAAGGGTGTTAAAGTGTCCAACTATAAGAATCGACTCAAATTTATTCTTGTAGTTGTATCATTTTTGACTCAAATTTATTCTTGTAGTTGTATCATTTTTGCGTTACATAGTTTGATGCTCTGTTGTTAGGTACATCACATTAAGGATTGTTATGTTTTCTTGTAGAATCAGCCCTTTATCATTATGCATTATTCCTCTTTATCCTGATACTTTCCTTGCTCTGAATTCTGCTCTGTGGGAAATGAATATAGCTAAGCCCGCTTCTTTTGATTAGTGTTAGCATGGTGTATCTTTCCCTATCCCTTTACTTTTAACTTACATATTGATACTTAATATATAGCTGGTGATATGTATCTTTATATTTAACCTGAGTTTCGTATAGACAACATACTTGGTCTCTTTTTATCTAGTGTGATAATTTCTGTCTTTCCATTGGTGTATTTATTCAGTCCATTGATATCTAGGAGATCATTGATATAGTCGGATTAATATCTATTATATTTGTTATTTTTCTAGTGTTGCCTTTGTACTTTGCTACTATTGTTGTCCTCCTACCTTTTTTTCTGCCTTTTGAAGTTTTAATTGAGCATTTTTTATGGTTCCGTTTTTTTCTCCTTTCTTAGCATGTCAATTACATTTCTTTTTCTTTTCTTATCTTTTTAGTAGTTACCCTGGAGTTTGCAATATACATTTATAACTAATCCAAGTCCACTTTTGAGTAACACTTTCCTGCTTCACATGTAATGCAGGTACCTTTTAGTAAACTACTAGAGGCCCGGTGCACGAAATTTGTGCACTGGGGGGGGGGGTGCCCCTCAGCCCAATCTGCACCCTCTTCAATCTGGGACCCCTCAGGGGATGTCCAACTTCCAGCAGTCGGACATCCCTCTCACAATCCGGAACCGCTGGCTCCTAACCACTCACCTGCCTGCCTGCCTGATTGCCCCTAACCCCACTGCCTGCCTGCCTGCTCGCCCCTACCTTGATCTCCTGCCAGCCTTATTGCCCCTACCTTGCCCTCCCCTATCAGCCTGATCACCCCAAACTGCCTGTGCCTTGGCCCCCAGTCTGGCCTCCCTCTGGAGGCACCACCCCTATAACCCCTATAACCCCAATGCTGCTGCCACTGCTGGCCTGAGCCTCAGCGCTTCGCAGCTGGTAATGGCTGCCTGAGCCTCGGCCCTTGTAGGTACTGCAGCTTTGTCTGGAAGGATGTCTGGAAGGCAACCACTCTAAATAGCATAGTACCCTTTTATTAGTATAGATTTGGGGACCATTACAACCACGCAGAACTTGAAGAAAACACATGGCCCCAGTCAGTTTGGCTTAATGGAGAGAGCATCGGCCTGTGGACTGAAGAGTCCAGGTTTGATTCTGGTCAGGGGCACATATGCCTGGGTTTCGGGCTCAATTCCCAGTAGGGGGCCTGTGGGCGACAGCTGATCAGTGATTCTTTTTTTTAAATATATTTTATTTATTTTTCACAGAGAGGAAGGGAGAGGGATAGAGAGCTAGAAACATAGATGAGAGAGAGACATTGACCAGCTGCCTCCTGCACACCCCCCACCAGGGGATGTGCCCGCAACCAATGTACATGCCCTTGACCGGAATCGAACCTGGGACCTTCCAGTCCGCAGACCGACGGTCTATCCACTGAGCCAAACCGGTTTCGGCTGATCAGTGATTCTTATCATTGATGTTTCTATCTCTCTCTTCCTCTCCCTTTCTGAAATTTAAAAAATATATATTTTTTAAAGAAAACACATGATCTTCACTTTGGGCTTTGTCATCTTACAATATCCTTTGTGCAGTGTTTTAACTTCCCTCAACTTTCCTTTACCCACCCTTAAAATGCAATCTATTTTGGGGAAGATGATCAGGAAAGTGATTCCAATGGGTAGAAGTTTTCTTTGGAGGGGATGGGTCATGAAGATATTTAAAAATTGAGCATGGTGATGGTTCTACCACTCTGAATTTATTTAAAAAACCAGTTCATTGTATACTTTAGGTGACATGTACAGTATATGGGTTATATCTCAACAAAGCTGTTCTTTTATTTCTTTTTAAATAAAGACCAGTCTTATAATCAATTGCAGATGTTTTCAGAGGCCCCTCAAGATTTGCTTACCACGTCCCAAATCATGGCTGAGATTCCCAGTTGCCTCCAGTCCTGGTGGATCTGGATGATGTGGTTTGCAAAGGAGAAGATGGCAAGAGGCTTATGGAATTTCTGCAACCCCATTCCCCCGGTCTCCTCATAGGGCACCAGGGCCATTTCCACTGTGCCAGCTCTGCTTCTTTAACCTGTTGGGCAAAAGAATCCTGCATGCTCTGGCCAGAAAGTCCATTCTCTCTTAGGTGGCCCAAATGCTTTTTTAAGGTCGTTTTATGGATTCAAAAGAATAAACAGAGATGTGGAAAGCTTTTGTCAAAATCCTTTTACATGGTTCTTCCAGTCTCATGGGAAGTGAGATGTGGCTCTGAATTCATCCCAAAGTGTGTCTTTGGGCAAAAGCACCCAGAACGGCACAACTCCTGCAGAATGCCCCACACACTTTGCTGTCAGGACTCAGGGGGCTTGAGGGTGAGCGAGGCGGCGGTGCCAGCACAGGCCCCGGGAGAAGGTAGCGCTTTCTACACTGCCCAGGCCACGTGGACTACAGCAGTACCCGCCCAGGTGGGCAGGGTGTTTCTGCTCTTTTGTTTTGGTCTGGCCTCCACCCCGTCAGCCACGGACCTGTGCCTGCACTGAGACTGAACGGTTTGATGGTCCTACTTTTTAGTGAACAGTGGATGCACTCCCACCTCCCCGAGACTGGCAGTTTATTTTATCTTTACATATTCCTTCTCTGATTCTCTTCCTTTATGTAGAGCTACGTTTCTGACCAATGTAATTTTCCTTCTACTGAAGAAATTTATTTAACATTTCTTGCAAGGCAGGTCTACTGGCAACAAATTCTGTCCATTTTCATTTGTCTGAGAAAGTCTTTAGTCTTTACTTTTGAAGACTAATTTGACAGGGTGCAAAATTCAAGGTTGGTGGGGATTCTTGTTTGTGTTTTTATTTTAACACTTTAAGTATTCCACTTCTCTCTTCTTGCTTGTATGGTTTCTAAGGAGAATCAGATGTAATTCTTATTTTTGCCCCTCTGTGGGTAATATGTTTCTCCTCTGTGGTTCTTTCAAAAGTATTTTTTAATATTTTTTTTTCTGAATATGATATGCCTATGTGCACCTTTTTTTGAGGGTGGGGGAGGGGACGGGGCATTTATCCTGTTTGGTGTTCTCTGAGCTTCCTGGACCTGTGGTTTAGTATCTGACATCCACTTGGGGGAAATTCTTACTCGTTATTTCTTCAAATGTTGCTTCTGTTCCTTTCTTTCTTCTCTTCCTTCTAGTATTTCAACTAAGCATATGTTACACATTCAGAAGTTGCCCCACAGTTCTCAGGTATTCTGTTCCCTTTGTTCCTGTCTTCTTTGCTTTTCAGGTTTGTTTGTTTGTTTGTTTGTTTAATATATTTTATTGATTTGAAGGGAGAGGGATAGAGAGTTAGAAACATCAATTAGAGAGAAACATCGATCAGCTGCTTCCTGCACACCCCCTACTGGGGATGTGCCTCCAACCAAGGTACATGCCCTTGACCGGAACCGAACCTGAAACCTTTCAGTCCGCAGGCCGATGCTCTATCCACTGAGCCAAACCGGTTAGGGCCAGTTTTAAAGTTTTGTTGTCATATCCTCTAGCTCAGAGATCCTATCCTCAGTCATGTCCAACTTGCAGACAAGCCTATCAAAGGCTTGGTTTACTTATGTGACAGCATTTCTTTTCTTTTTCTTTATTTTTATTTGTTAATGTATAGTATCCATCTGTTCTTGCATGTTGTCGACTTTTTCCATTAAAATCCTTAGCATATTATTCATAGTTTAAAAACATATTCCTAGCCTGATAATGCCCACATTTTTGCCATATCCAACCCTGGCTGTGAGGCTTGTTTCATTTCTTCGATCTGCGTTTTTGCAGTTTAGTATGAAAGAGGTGGGTGTGACGGAGTGGGTGAAGGGAACTGTGGTAACTGGGCCTTAGGTGACGGGTGGGAGGGTGGGGAGAGGAGGGCTCTGCAGTCCTAGGAGTCAGTCTGTCGCTGAGGGAAGCCTATGCTCGGGGCTGTGAACTTCACCAGTGCTTCTCGGTTGCTGGTGGTATCATTGTTTTTCAGATTCCGTGGTCTGTCTGTTTTTGTTTTAGTTTTAGGTGGAACAGGCTGGCTAGAGACTGGGATTGGGTATTTCTCCTTCCCCGTGTCTGACGGCTAGACCCTGGTAGAACTGAGCATTTCCCTTCCCCCAGGTCAGGAAGGCTCTGATAACCCCCTGTGGGGCCCTGGCTGGTTTGTCTCAGTGGGCTTGGCTCAGTGGATAGAGTATCGGCCCGTGGACTGAAGGGTCATAGGTTCAATTCTGGTAAGGGTATGTACTCCAGCTGCAGGAGGCAACCCATCGATGGGTCTCTCTCACATCGATGTTTCTCTCCCCCTCCCTTCCACTCTCTCTAAAAAATCAATGGAAAAAGATCCTCAGGTGAAGATTCACACAAAAAATAAAAAACCTAGGTTAGGCTCGGATGGAAGAATTTCTCCTGAGGGTAGGCCTTGCTAAGAGGAATATAATGCTCAAGTGCTCAAAGCCGTTCCTTTCCCCTCCCCGCGCTCTTGTTGAAAGCCGGAGAGGCTTTCTCTGATGTTCACGGTGAGAACCCTGTGTTGTGTCTTACCGCAGGGACTGGGTGTCCCCAGAGTTTAACCATCAGACCTGTGCACACGGGGCCCAGCGATGGTCAGGCCGTTCAGGTTGTCCTGGCCCAGCACTGCTCTCCGTGGGGCTTCTGCTCACGTGTGCGACTCTCTTACTCACCTGTCAGTCTCCACTCTGGGGCAGTGGCTTGCCTGTGACCTCACTTCTCTGATGGAGCAGAAAAGCTGTTGATTTTTCAGTTTGTTCAGCGTTTTACATGTCGCTAGTGGTGACTTCTGATCTTGCATGCCAGACTGGAAACCAGAAGCCAATTATAAAGATCAAGGTTATACTCTCTTCCAAGAACAAGTATTTAAGAGAGAAGTATATAAATACCTTAGAAATTGTGTTAACAACAGGAATCTTCAAAATCCTACAATAATATCATGAATGTAGGATGATTATAAAATAGGACTGAGCAAATCAAAGACTGTAAAATTGAGAGATGTTCCTAGATGAGAAAAGTCAATGTTATCAAAATTTTAATTCCCTCACAACTGTATAAGTTGATATAATTGTAATAAATGCTCCAAAGGGTAATAAAGGGTTTCTAAAGTTAATGTGGGAGAGTTATTGGAGCTTTGAATTTCTGTCTCTTACAATGTATTGTGAAGTTACATAATTAAAATGTAGATACTATTTAAAAAAAAAATAGAATAAGGCGGTGGCAGGGGTGCGGGTGGCGGGGGAGACATCCCAGTCAGAAGAAAATCCAAGTGAATGAGAAGTTTTATCTGTGACATTTCAAATCCATGGGGACAGTCTATTCTGTTCGTGAACAGTGTTGAGACCTTTGGTTAGCTCTTTAAAAATTCTGTATCTGGCCCTAACCGGTTTGGCTCAGTGGATAGAACGTCGGCCTGTGGACTGAAAGGTCCCAGGTTCAATTCCCGTCAAGGGCATGTACCTTGGTTGTGGGCACATCCCCAGTAGGAGGTGTGCAGGAGGCAGCTGATTGATGTTTCTCTCTCATCGATGTTTCTAGCTCTCTATCCCTCTCCCTTCCTCTCTGTAAAAAATCAATAAAATATATTAAAAGAAAATTCTGTATCTGGTACAAGTACCAAAGTAAGTTCCAATGTATTAAAGATGTAAATGTTATATCCTCCACTGAACATATATATATATATATGGATATTTATACTGTTAGTTGAGGTGCCCTAAGTGAATTAGCAAAGGAGGACATCGTAAAGAGAAAAATGTAATAGACACTACCACATGGAAGAGCCATTTAAAGAAGTATAGGACCGAAAAAAGTTGCAAATAGTGTCCAAAGATAAATGGAAAATGGGGAAAATATTAGCAGTATTTTATTAACCCCTTGGTCTCATGCATCTAAAGAATTCTCACAAATCTTATACATAAATAGATAAAGTCTCCTACCGAAAAATGGGCACTTAATGTCAACAAGGAATTGACACAAATAGATAATACATTTAGAAGAAAGTTAACCTCTTAAAAAAGCAAACTACAGATTAGGAACATATTATTTAAATTTTACCTATAAATTTGATTGTGTTTAAACAGAATTAAGCAATTACTGTCAGAGCAGTGACGTTGACGCAGCAAGCGCTTAGGACGTGTACCCTCCTCTTCCTTCCTCTTTCTGGACTCCATCTTCACGGTCGTGGCACAGGCCGCAGTTCAGTCGCCAGCATGCAGCTTTTTGTCCGCGCCCAGGAGCTACACACCCTCGAGGTGACCGGCCGACCGGCCGGGAGGCTGTCTCCCAGATCAAGGCTCATGTAGCCTCGCTGGAGGGCATCGCTCCAGAAGATCACACCTAGGGGCAGGCACACCCCTAGAGGGTGAGGCTACCTGGGCCAGTGTGGGGTGGAGGCTCTGACCACGCTGAAGTAGCCGCCCGCATGCCGGGAGGTGAAGTCCATGGTTCTCTGGCCCGGGCTGGGAAAGGAAGAGGTCAGACCCCCAAGGTGGCCAATCAGGAGGAAAAGAAGGAGACTGCTCAGGCCAGGTGACGGATGCAGTACACCCGGCGTTTTGTCAATGTTGTGCCCACCTTGGGCAAGAAGGGCCCAATGCCAACTCGTGAAGTCCTTTGTAATCTGGGTTTCTCTAATAAAGCCACTTAGCACAGTCAAAAAAAAAAAAAAAGCAATTACTGTAAAAAGCAAACACATATTTATGGGTTAATTCTTATAGTAAAAATGTTTTTCTCTGATGGTTGACAGTATATATCAAAAGCCCTAATGTCCCAACTCGTCATCTTTCTAATATTTGTAAATTTAATTATAAGGGATTATATAATCAAAATTAATTTTAACTGCAGAATTTATCCTAAGGAAATAATCAAGCGAAGGATACAAATCTGTATAAACAAATACTTATTCAAATGTCATTTTAATGTGAAAAACTAAAAACACAATATCCAACAATAGAAACCTATTCCATCCATTGATTAAGTATCATGTCTGTTATAAAACATGCTTATCTAGGAGTGAATGAGCTACAAAGCACCCTGGCTCCTTTTCTGTAAGCCCAGTAATCATACAAACATGTGTGAGTTAACATAGATGCTGACTAAGCACATCACAGCTTACGGCCATTATCTCTGCTGTTGGGGTTACAGGTGGGCGGGGGTATTTACTTGGTATTTTTCCAAGTGTTGATTAATGAAACATCAGCAAACAAATGATTTTTAAACACATTTAACTCGAGTGATTATTGATGGAAGGTTGTTTTCTTTATAGAAAATTCACTGATGATTTAGGTACATGGAAATTGTATTTGTAGTGTCTCTTTTTCTGCAGTGTGGCTCATTTGGAGTCCACGTTGCTTACTTAATAAGGCCGTCGTCTGACTGCGCCTTCGAAACTCCGGTATGTCTCTGAGGGCACCCGCGGGTGAAGATGCAGGTGCCCTGGCCTTGGTCCCTCCTGGGGTCTCCTCCTCGGTCTGCAGAGCCGTTCACACCCAGCCCTTGTTTCTCCTGACGTGGCGTAGCTCCCTCACGACTGCCAGGCGGGGGATGGCTGTCTGCTGGGCCTGCCGGCGTGGGGAGGCTGGTTCCCCACAAAACTGCTTTCTCCTGACCCTTTGGCAGACTGGGCAGCCCTACGAAGGCATTCGCTATAGGGATGCTCTGGCGAAAGGGAGCTGAGGTGGGTCTTAGGGCCCATGCTGTTCTTCGGGAAAACTGCCATTGCTGAGCCTCTGTTTCTTCATTTGTTCTTACAGTAAATATTATTGAGCCCCTACTGTCAGAAGCACTTTTGAGACCGAGGAGGACAGACAGATAAGATCCTTGAACTCTTGGTAGCTGCTCTTCTGAAACTGGGAATTCCACACGTACCTAAGAGAGATGAGCATTCCATGTGGCCCGGAGAATCCCATGTGGCCCGGAGAATCCCATGTGGCCCGGAGAATCCCATGTGATGTTGTGCCTGGCGCCTAGACGGTTCCCAGTGCATGTTAACTCATTGGTTCCCTTTCTTCATTGTCTGAAACTGGCCTGGGACAGCTTGGCCTCCTCTGTGCTCCAAGCTCAGAGAACACACTTCCCCTTTAGCTCGGTGCCTTGGTCCTGTGTCTCGTGGACAAGAACCCTCTGAGGCCCTGCCCACAATGCTTGCCTGGAAAAGGACACAGATGGCTCCGCACATCCTAGCAGTCTCACTAGGAACGGGCTTAACTGGCAGGTGGGGGGCATAGGTGGGGGGTTGGGATAGAATGCGAGGTTCTGTGCAACAGGCTCTCCCTACAGTGCGGAGCTGCCGGCTTTAACTCACTCAGTATCTGGGTCAGCTTCTTGTGCTGGTCTCACGTTCACCTCCAAGGGAACGTTCTAGACTCTTCTCTCCTCCACTTAGCATTTCTTCTCAAGATCTCCTACCTGAGGCAACCCAACAGGGAGCTTGAGAGATCATGTGACTTGTGCAACGGTGCTCAGAGACGTGGTTAGTGGCGAGTCTCCGTCCTGCTTGGGTGTGCTTGCTTGTCCCTTCTGTGATGTTTCTGTGGAACTGAAAACGGTTCTCTGAGGAGAACACATTGCAGGTCAGACACAGCGTTGGGCCATTGCCCCATTGCGCGGAGCCCTGGATCGCACAGGACAGTTAGCACTGGATTTGCGTGCAGTCGGCTGAGTCCAGGTTCTGATATGTTCTGAACCAGCAATCCTTCCCCTGCCCATCTGTCTTATCCAACTTCCTCCCAATTGGTGTGCTGCCGTCTCTTTCTCATATGCTGCTTATCAACCAGTCAGTACTGAGAATGAAGGACAGCAAAGCAGTAAAATAATCAGAGCGAAATGAGAGAAGGAAGAGAAGACAAGCACAGTCTGTACTCAGCGGCTGCTTCCCAGTGGTGGTGTCAGCTGCAGAGGACTGGGCGTAACTTGCACATCACCGCACACCAGCTTTCCTCACTCCCGACGAGGACCCCGTGTTGCAATCCCCTGGGAACCCCTGGCACAGGTGTTCTGTTCACACTTGCCATTCCCTGGGCCGAGGTTGGGAAGCATGGAAATGTCCAGGGCAGTTTGTGACATGTCAGGTTTTATTGAAAACTAGAGGCCTAGTGCACAAAAATGCGTGCACTAGGAAGGGTCCCTCAGCCCGACCTGCACCCTCTCGCAGTCTGGGAGCCCTCGGGGGATGTCCACCTGCTGGCTTAGGCCCGCTCCCACTCAGACATCCTTAGCGCTGCCGAGGCGGGAGAGGCTCCCGCCACTGCCGCTGCGCTCGCAGCCGTCAGCCTGGCTTGTGGCTGAGGGTGCTCCCCTGTGGAGTGCACTGACTACCAGGGGGCAGCTCCTGCATTGAGCATCTGCCCCATGGTGGTCAGTGCATGTCATAGCAACCGGTTGTTCTGCCGTTAGGATCAATTTGCTTATTACCCTTTTATTATATAGGATGAGATTGAACCTCAGAGGGAAGGCAGGGATGAGAGGGAGTGGGAAGAGATCAACCAAAGAACTTGTATGCATATATGCATAACCCATGGACATAGACAGTAGGGTGGTGAGAGCCTGGGGTGGGGGGTGGGCTAGAAGGGGTCAATGGGGGAATAAGGGACATATGTAATACTTTCAAAAATAAAGATTTTTTTTAAGATTAAAAATAATAAAAAGATTGAACGATGTGAAGGCTCGTTATTCTCTGAGGTCTGGACCCACGCGTTAGCCACTCTCATTTCACCTTGGTTGTGCATTTTACCTCCACAGGACCAGCTGTCAGCTGACATGTACAGTTTTGTGGCCAAAGAAATTGACTATGCAAACTACTTCCAAACGGTAAGGGTCCATAAAGGTGAGGCAGATCACAGTCTGTTTGCAAGAGGCCTGGTGCGGACAGGAAGGAGTGTGGGCGTGGGACTGAGGCCCCGTGGCTGAGCGTGTGATGGGAGTGGGATTTGACTGTTCTACCTGTGAAAAAACCCTGCCTTCTCTTTCTACTTGTATGGATCCCCCCCCAAAACCCTAAAACAACCTCATTCATGAAGGTCATTGCAACTCAGAGTCCCAAGGCAGTGTTCCCAGGCAGGGGTGGTTTGCTGCCTCCTCCAGGGACATTTTTAGCTGCCACCTTTGGGGGAGGTGCTGTTGGCATCTAGTGGGTCGGGGATGCTGCTAAGCATCCTGCAATGCACAGAACAGCCCGCACACAAAGAATTTTCCAGACCGAAGTAGGGCCACGCCTGGAAACCCTGGTGTATCAAAAACAAGGACCCCGCCCCCCAGCACAGATTGGTTTTAACCTGGATTTTTGCCAGGATGATGGCAAGTAGGTAAATGATGATTGGTGTGACCTGTTTGCCTTCTCGTTAAGGAAAGCAGATTTAAAGAGAGAGAAACGGGATCTGAGTTGAGAAAAAGTATAAACTAAAAGTAGGGAAGTGATAGGATGATAAGGAAGGTAAAGAGAAGGAATGGGGGACATCCTGAGAGGCTGAGGGTGCTTTGCTAAGTGTGTAAATGGCTGTGGGCTGTTAGCCATCTTCCAGCACTTCCATCAGTGGACAGAAATTCAGAGGCGTGTCCTCTACCCTGAAAAAGCAGAGATGCATTCCTTCCAACCTAGAAAGTTATTTTTAAGTAGTAATATATTTTCAAGTATACTCCATTGCTTTTGTTGGTGAAGATAATATTCAACTTTAGAGTTGTTAAAACTAATGAAATTGGTGACCTTGCAAGCATTATTAGGCTGCCTAATTGTCATTTGTATGCCATTTATTTCACTTCCCTGATTTTTTAAAAATTCACTTTACTTTTAGTTGGAAACAATAGTATCTACCCTCCACACAAAGCATTTAAATAGTGAATCATTCTCCTTCCCTCATAGATGCCCAGTTTTTGAGGGGGAAGGAGGGATTCAGAAACTAAATGAAGTAACTATTGCTCACGGGTTTTCCTCGGCTCTTAGCCACATTTCAGCGGCTTTGTTAGTAGTAGGATGGCCAGCCTAGCTTGGAGGGCTGTTCCGGGAGCCGTATCATCATAACCAAAGCAATCTTACCTCCGTGGGGACTTGTAGTAGAGGGTTGTGGATCAAGACACAGGTTTTCTGATCAGTTATATCTTTGCAGAAAACAAGATGTGTGTGTGCGTGCGTGTGTGTGCGCACGCGCGCGCGCACACAGGTTAATGGCATTTAGCTCTAATAGGCAAATGGATTTCTAAATGTGATTTTCATTTATATTCTCCTATCAGTTTACCTCTCTGTGTTGCCTTTTGCTTTGAGGGGTGCTCGGAACGGTAAGATGGCAGGAAAGGCAAGCTCTCTAGGTCAGGCTCCAGCTCAGGGGTCCCCCTCACCCTGATGGTTCTCCCACCTCCCACATTCCCACTGAGGCTGTTGCTGCAGAGACTAAGGGGAAGCGTGCCCATGGGTTTGGGTGACTGAGGAAGGAGCAGGGGCTCCACCTCCTTGCCCGTGAGTAACCAGCACCTTCTGGCAGAGAGCCCCAAGGGCGCAGCGGCCTGAGCTCCCCGGCCTTTGGCAAAGGGTAACGCTTGCTCTCGTGTCTTCTCAGCTCATAGAAGTGCAGGCTGAGTACCACAGGAAGTCGCTGGCGCTCTTGCAGGCCGTGCTGCCGCAGATAAAAGCACAGCAGGGTGAGTGCACACCTGTGTGCCTTGGAGGGAGGGTTGGGGCTGCTCGCCTTCCCAGAGGCCACCCCGGCCTGCATCCCGTTCACCCTCCGCTCTCCCCACGGGTCACGCTCGATGGGCTGGCAGGACTTCACAGGCCGGTGCCTGGTCCAGTTGCGGTGAAGCAGAGCGTACACAGACCCACTGCCCCCTGGGGATGAGGGGGCGTGGATGTGAGCGGAAGTGTGTGTTACCTGCTACGGGAGGCCCCACAGCCCTGCACACAGCCAGTTAGCATCTACCCTGCCCAGTCCTCTCAGTCACCCCAAACTGCAGGGACAGAGGCTCAACTGGGCCTCCGTGTCTTTCGTGGTCTTAGGATAATCTGTATAAGAGGAAAGTCATGGTCCAGCAGGGCGACCTTCACTCACCCCTCACGGCCTCCTTTTTGCATCCCCCTCTCCCCCTGCAGAGGCCTGGGTGGAGAAGCCGTCCTTCGGGAAGCCCCTGGAGGAGCACCTCGCCATCAGCGGCCGGGAGATCGCCTTCCCCATCGAGGCCTGCGTCACGATGCTGCTGGAGTGCGGGATGCAGGAGGAGGTAGGTCCGCACAGCCAGCCCCAGCCCTGGCTGCATCTTCTCTTCTGTCACCATCCCCACCTGGCCCCCAAAACCAAACATGGCGACATGGGGTACAGCCTCTCTCCTGCGGAGCCCAGATGGGTCCTGCTCTCGCCTATGAGCCTTCCCTTCACAGGGAGCGAGAACGCTGGCTGTGAGGAACATACAGCCACACTCCAGCCATTTCTTCTCCATGTTTGTTGTTGTTGTTGTTGTTAATCCTCATCCGAGGGTGTTTTTCCATTGAGAGAGTGGAAGAGGGAGGGAGAGACAGAGCAAAACATCGATGTGAGAGAGACACATCAATTGGTTGCCTCCCGCATGCACCCTGACCAGGGCCGGGGGTCGGGCCAGCTACTGAGGTATGTGCCCTTGACCAGAATCGAACCCAGGACCCTGCAGTCCAAGGGCCAGTGCTCTAACCACCGAGAAAAACCAGCTAGGGCTCCTTCATGTTTAATACGAGTTTTGGCGGCTGCTGTTGCTTTGTCGTCTTTTCCTCCTCCTTCCCTACTGTTCCCCCTCCCCCTGCTCCTCCTTTGTCTTCTTTCCTAAGTTCCAATTTTAAAAATAGGCCTTTTAGAATATATGCATCTCTGTGTTCATTGCAGTGTTATTTGCAATAGCCATGGTTTGGAAGCAGCCAGGTATCCATCAGTGAATGAGTGGATAACAAAGCTGTGGTACATTTATGTAATGGAATACTACTTGGCCGTAAAAAAGAAGGAAATCTTACCTTTTATGGATGGACCTGGAGAGCATTGTGCTGAGTGAAATAAGTCATTCACGGAAACACAAGTATCAGCTGATTTCACTCATGTGGAACCTAATGAACAAAAAAACTAGCAAACAAAATAAAAGCAGACTCATAGAGCCTGGCCACTGGGGCTGAGTTGGTTGAGCACTGACCCATGAACCAGGTTCGATTCCCAGCCAGGGCACATACTCGGGTTGCAGGATCAATCCTAGTAGGGGGGTGTGCAGGAGGCAGCTGATCAATAATTCTCTCTCATCATTGATGGTTCTATCTCTCCTTCTCCCATCCTCTCTATGAAATCAATAAAAATGTATTTTTTGGAAAAAAGAAACAAAAAATAAAACTCAGATACAGAAAACAGACTGACAGCTATCAGAGGGGAAGGGGGTTGGGAGGAGGTAGAAGAGGGTAAAGGGGAATGAATGGTGATGAAAGGAGACTTGACTTGGTATGCTGGCCGCTCCCTCTATGTCAGGTGCTCTGGATGCTGGCCATTCAAAAGGAATGAGAATAAGTGTCTTTTGACCAAGTTTTCAGTGCCAGGCATTTTCTCATGTTATCAATCCAAGATGAAAAGATCTGTTAAGTCCCTGGGGCACAGTTTCATAGAGGACGTTTTCCTTCCCATCATTTTTTTTTTTTTTAATTGTGGAAAAACTTAATGTTAAGATAAGCAGCCTCATCCCCTGGCTTGGGTCAGTCCTGTTCCATCGCCACCTCCACGTCCTGCCCCCACCCTGCTTTGGGCTTGAAGCCACTCCCAGACATTATATCATCTCGTCTATAGTACGTCAGTAGGTTTCTCCAGGAGATTAGGGATATTTTTAAATACAACTGTAAACTTCAGTAGGTTTCTCCAGGAGATTAGGGATATTTTTAAATACAACTGTAACATTGTTACATACAAAAAGTAAAATAAGTGATCAGTGTCTTTAAATTTCTAACAAGTATAAGCTAGATGTTGAAGAACAGAAGTCAGGTGAGCTGGCAGCTCCTGTCTCATCTCCTGGCTCTGGGCCGCTCTGCCTCACGCCAGACCTTCACCGCCTTGCTTTAATCCTTCCCTGCTTTGCATCAGCGGATCTGTCAGTAACAACTGCTCTCCGGTTTCCTCAGCGGCATAAAGCCTTGTTTCCACCCAGCCGCAGCCTCGTGCTCCTTCCCTCAGCTCTTTGGGTTTGTTTTCTGTGTCCCCAGTTTCTTAAGCGAACTCAGCATTTCTGAGTCTGTATCCGCACCGCCACGCACTCCTCCTCTCCTGGACTCACTGTGTGATCAGTCACGTTCTCCTCCGTGTTTATGTGTCTCTCAATGGAACAGTCTTCTCAGTTACACAGTCAAAAACCTGAAGCCGTGCTTGGTGAACCTGCTTCCTTCTCCTGGCCTGTCCGTCGCCGGGTGCGATTCTCTCCCTGCGTGGCTGCGTGTGTCCAGCGCGTCCTAACCTCTCCTGGGAGCTGCGGCTGCTGTCTGCATCCTGGCAGCTGCGCTTGCTAACTAACCAGACACACTTGGGAGCTTCCTCGCATGTATGCCAGAGATCTCCGGGCATCTGTCCGCCTGTACTAAGAAGGGAGTGACTGACCTCAGCAGACCCCAACTCAGACCAGGAACATTTTCTCCTAAAGGAATTGGGGAGTTGGGGACCCTCCATATAAAGTAGCCAGGAGAGCCTCCACCAGGAGGGTTGCTTCACAGAATGCAAGGAGCTGAGAAGGTGAAACAGAAACCACAAGGTCTTCAACTCATGTCCACCTTCCTGTCTGGGACCTGGTGTTCCTTTCCAAGTCTGACCTGTGTCTGTCTCCTCTCCACATACCCCTGGCCTCTTCTCTTTCTCTTCCTAGTTCACGTTAACTCTGCAGGAGGTAGGGGTTTCACTTGAAAAGGATGATAGCAACTCAAAAATAACTCTGATGCCACCCTAGCATGGCTCGCTCAGTGGTTGAGGGTTGACCTATGAACCAGGAGGTCATGGTTCAATTCCCAGTCAGGGCATATGCCTGGGTTGCGGGCTTGATCCCCAGTGTGGGGCATCCAGGAGGCAACTGATCAATGATTCTCTCTCATCGTTGATGTTTCTATATCTCCCTTTCCCTTCCTCTATGAAATCAATAAAAATGTATCTTTTTTAAGTAACTCTGAGAACAGAACATGAGGGACTGAAGGGAGCATCCCTCTCTCAAAACACCATCCCATCTGCCATCCCCTGAGGACACAGGCTTCATTTGGATCTAAAAGTATAGCCCTGGAGAAATTAAAAATAGCAGCAGAGTAAGTGGATGCTGCATAGACATGTTCCTAGAACCAAACTGGAATTACAACTAAAATACAGAAAAACTTCCTGAGTAATCAACTGAAGACTCACTGGAGAGAACCCTGATAACTGAGGACAGAAAGTGGAGACCACATAGAGACTGACAATTGCTAATTAGGCGGTTTTGCCTGGGGGAAAGACAGCTGACCCACCCTATTGGAAAACACCCTGCCCCAAGGTGTGCAGTTCCTGAGACCCATTAAGAGACTGATAATAACAATTAGCCTCCAGGCAGAAGCAATCACCCCACTTTTTAGGAAAAACTCTCTTCATACTTGTAGACGATTGCCTCAGGGCAATTCAAGACTAAATCTAATCAGTCTGCAAGCAGAGGCGGTCTCTGGAGGCTTTGAGTCTTTGCCTGATCTAATTAGACCGAAACAGCCTCTGATACTCTCTTGCACTAGAGACTGGGAGTCATAGAAGATCTACCTAATACATATTCACAAATCCAAATAGGCAGAGAAAATGAGACAAAGAAACAACCCCTAGATGAAAGAACAAGAGAATTCTTCAGAAGAGATAGATGGAATGGAGATCAGAAATTTATCTGATATAGAGTTCATAATAATTATGGTAAAGATGCTCAACAGCATGAGAAAAGATATAGTAACTATGAAAACCGAAATAAAGAATGACATAGCACAAATAAAGAACACATTGGAAGGAATACACAGCAGATAAGGGGAAACTGAGTATTGGATCAGTGAATTAGAAGACAGAGTTGAAAAAAATCACTCAATCAGAGAACCACAGAGAAAAACAATTAAGAAACAGGAGGACAGCTTAAGGGAGCTGTAGGACAACATGCAATGTTTCCATATTCACATAACAGGAGTGCCGGAAGAGACAGAAAGGGAAAAAGGGATAGAGAATGTGTTTGAAGAAATAATGGCAGAAAACTTCCCTAACCTGGTGAAGGAAAAGTCACACAAGTTCAGGAGACACAGAGAACCCCAAACAAGAAGAACCCAAAAGGCCCATGCCCAGACACATCATAATTAAAATGCCAAAATTAAAGACAAAGAGAGAATCTTAGAGGCAGCAAGAGAAAAGCAAACTGTTACCTACAAAGGAGCTCCCATAAGGCTGACACCTGATTTCTCATCAGAAACTCTACAGACCAGAAGGGAATGAAATACTGAAGGTAATGAAAAGCAAGGATCTGAAACCAGGATTACTATATCCAGCAAGGCTATCATTAAAAATAGATGGTCAAATAACGAGCTTCCCAGACAAAGAAAGACTAAAGGAATTTATCACTACCAAGCTAGCATTACAAAAAATTCTAAAGGGACTGCTGTAATGAGAAGAAACAGAGAGACAAACCTAGGCACACAGAATTAAAATGGCAATAAATAAGTACCTATCAATAATAACCCTAACTGTAAATAGAATAAGTGCTCCAATCAAAAGGTATAGGGTAGCTGAATGGATACAAAAACATGACCCAACTATATGCTGTCTACAAGAGACCCACCTCAGAACAAAAGACTCACACTGGATGAGTGTAAAGGGATGGAAAAAAGTTTTACATTGCAAATGGAAAAGAAACAAAAGAGACAACAAAGATGACTACATAAAACTAAAGGGATCAATCCAGTAAGAGGATATAACCCTGATAAACATATATGCACCCAATATAACAGCATCTAAATATATTTTAAAAAACTTCTAGAGGACTTTAAGGGAGAGATCGACAACACAGTCATAGTAGGGGACTTTAATACCCCTCTGACTTCACTGGATAGATCTTCCAGACAAAAACTTAACAAGGAAACAGTGACTCTAAAGGACACACTGGATCAGATGGATTTAATTGACATTTATAGAACATTTCACCCCAAAGCTGCAGAATATACATTCTTCTCAAGTGCATATAAATCATTCATAAAAATAGACCACCTGTTAGGACACAAAACAAGTCTCTACAAGTTCAAGAAAATTGAAATCATATCAAGCATCTTCTCAGATCACAGTGGAATGAAATTAGAAATAAACTACAGTAAAAACACCCAAAAACATTCAAACACATGGAGGCTAAATAGCATGTTATTAAACAACTAGAGGCCTGGTGCACAAATTCGTGCATGAGTGGGGTCTGGCCGGCCTGCCCCGATCAGGGCCGATTGGGCTGGGCCGGCTGAGGGGAGGGGCCACGGGTGGTTGGCAGGCCGGTTCTGTCCCCATTTGGGGTGGGAGGAGCCAGCTGGGGAGAGGGGCCGCAAGCGATTGGCCAGCCGGCCCAACTCCTGGTTGAACTCCAGTTGAGGGGCCAATTTGCATATTAGCCTTTTATTATATAGTACCAGAGGCCCGGTGCATGAAATTCATGAACAGGTGCAGTCCCTAGGCCTGGCCAGCGATGGAAGCGTGAGCATCTGGCATGGAAAGGCAGGTCCCAGCTGACCTCTGGGTCCTGGGCAGCACTTGGGCCCCCAGGCCCCCAAACACACCCCTCCACCTGAATCATCGAGCCTGTGCCCAGTTCCCTCAGTGCCTGGGAGCCAGACAGCAGCCCTGCCCCCCACAGCCACCATTGATCACCATCTGCAGGGCACTCGGGCTCCTGCCCAACTCCCTTAGCACCTGGGATTTGGGTGGTGGCTCCGCCCCTGCCACTGGTTGCCATCTGCAGGGTGTGAGTCAGCAGGATGATTAGGCTCCCACCTGGCTCCCTCAATGCCTGGGAGCTGGGCAGTGTCCCTGCCCCCCACCTTTGGTCGCTGTCTACAGGGCTCCCGTCTTGGCCTGGTGTCACCCGCTCACCTGCTCCTCATCCCACCGCATTACCACTCTCATCGGGGCCCATCGGGGCCCATCGGGGCCAGTAGTGCCTCCACTGCTGCCAGCGCCACGTCACTGACGCCTGTCATGTTTCGTGCCACCCCTGGTGGTCAGTGCACATAATAGCAGTCAAACTCCCTGTCAGACTCTCAGTTGAGGGGACAATTTGCATATTAGGCTTTTACTATATAGGATGAATGGGTTACCAATGAAATCAAGAAACAAATGAAAACCTTGCTGAAAACAAATGAAAATGAACACACAACAACCCAAAATCGCTGGGACACAGCAAAAGCAGTCTTGAGAAGGAAGGCCTATAGTTCATAGCACTATAGGCCTACCTCAAAAACAAGAAAAATTAACCCTACAACTTAAAGAACTAGAAAGAGAACAACAAGAAAAGCCCAGAGTAAGTAGAAGGAAGGAAATAATAAAGATTAGAACAGAAATAAATGACATAGACTTAAAAAACAATACAAAAAAATTAATGAAACCAAGAGCTAGTTCTTTGAAAAGATAAACAAGATTGATGAATCATTAGCCAGACTCATCAAGAAACAAAGAGAGGACTCAAATAAGTAAAATCAGAAATGAAAGCGGAGATGTAACTGCCAACACCACAGAAATATAAAGGATTGTAAGAAAGTACTATGAACAACCATATAACAACAAACTGGACAATGTGAATGAAATGGACAAATTCCTAGAAAAATACAATCTCCCAAAACTAAATCAGGAGGAATCAGAAAATCTGAATAGGCCAATAACAACCGATGAAATAGAAGCAGTAATCCAAAAACTCCCAGCAAACAAAAGCCCAAGTCTGGATGGCTTCATAGGGGAGTTTCACCAAACATTCAAAGAGGAACTAACACCTGTACTCCCCAACTATTCCAAAAATCCAAGAGGAAGGAACATTTCCCAGCTCTTTTTATGAGGCCAGCATTATCCTAATTCCAAAAGCAAATAAAGACACTACAAAGAAAGGGAATTACAGGCCAATATCCCTGATGAACTTAGATGCTACAGTCTTCAACAAGATATTAGCAAATTGGATCCAGCAATATTTTAGAAAGATCATACTAGTACACCATGACCAAGTGGGATTTATCCCAGGGATGCAAGGCTGGTACAATATTTGCAAATCAATAAACGTGATACATCACATAAACAAATTGAGAGACAAAAATCACATGATCATATCAGTAAATGCAGAAAAAGCATTCGACAAAATCCAACACCCATTTTTGATTAAAAAATAAACTCTCAGGGAATAGAGGGTGCACATCTCAACATGATAAAGGCCATATATGACAAACCTACAGCCAACATAATACTCAATGGGCAACATCTAAAAGCATTTCCCCTAGGCCAGTGTTGTACATTCATCCCCAACAACACAGCCCCAGACAGAATCATCACTAAGGCCCTACAGGGACTAGCAGCTTTAGCTAATGAGTTAGCTGAGAATTCTGGAATTTGGATCTTTTCTCCAATTTACTAGCGCAGTGGTTCGGAGAATGGAAGGGAATGATGGTATCCATATTCTCTTCTTT
This sequence comes from Eptesicus fuscus, assembly GCF_027574615.1. NCBI lineage: Eukaryota > Metazoa > Chordata > Mammalia > Chiroptera > Vespertilionidae > Eptesicus > Eptesicus fuscus. The sequence goes on along the minus strand of NC_072492.1, from coordinate 6,594,941 downwards.
AATAATCAATCAGGTTAGGAGTTACAGTAATGGGATGCTGTATCATCTTATGTATGAGGGGTCTTATCGAAAGGGTAATTGAAACCCCATTGGCCAAATCTGTAATAATAGAAGCATCATATGCTAATTAGACTGGATGTCCTTCCTTCCGGACAAAGCCACAGCGGGCAGGGGCCAAGGCAGAGGCAGAAGAGGACCCCAGGCGCAGCAGTGGGCGGGGGCGGGGGCCGGGGCCAAGGCCCTTGCATGAATTGCGTGCATCTGGCCTCTAGTAGCAAAATAATCTTCTCCTAGACCAGTGACGGTGAACCTATGACACGCGTGTCAGCACTGATACGCGTAGCCATTTCTGATGACATGCGGCCACATGCCGAGGATGAAACATTTGCTGCTCCTGAGGATGAAACATTTGTGACTAGAGTCTTGGAGTTAGTTTTTTCCTCAAAGTGACACACTACCTGAGTTATGCTCAGTTTTTTTGGTGAAGTTTGACACACCAAGCTCAAAAGGTTGCCCATCACTGTCCTAGACACTGCAGAGCATGAAAGTCAACTAATGTTAACCAAGTTTGAAGAAAAGAGTTAAGTGAGAAAAGGGGGGAATTGTGAGAATAAGCAAGTAATCTTTTCTGTCAAAGAAAGAAGTTTAGGCAGCCACCATTTTGGGTCATGTGACTTGGAAGCCGCCATTTTGGCTCCCGTGATTTGCAATTCCCTGGGGGCCACCATTTTGAAACAGCAAAGGTCGGCCCCTTCCTTTAAATTAGCGCAAGAGTGTGAGCCTAAGCTCTTCTAATCAAGAGTGAGAGACAGATGACGTTCATCAGGCATAAAAGCCTGACCAGACAGCCTGCTCAGTGTGTGTGTGCTCCCAGATCATATGCATGTACACCCTCCTGAAGGAGTAAAGATATTTGCCTTGCATAAAATTAAAGTAAAATAAAATAAAATAAAATAAAGCATTTCCCCTAAGAATAGGAACAAGACAGGGATGCCCACTTTCACCACACCTGTTTGACATAGTACTGGAAGTGCTAGCCATCGCGACCAGACAAGAAGACGAAATAAAAGGCATTCAAATTGGGAAGGAAGAAATAAAACTCTCATTATTCGCAGATGACATGATATTGTACGTAGAAAACTCTAAAGACTCCACCAAAAAACTACTAGATTTAATAAATGAATTCGGCAACGTAGCAGGATACAAAATCAACACCCAAACATCTCCAGCTTTTTCATATACCAACTAGAGGCCCGGTGCATGGATTCATGCATTGGTGGGGTCCCTCAGCCTGGCCTGCACCCTCTCACAATCTGGGACCCCTCGGGGGATGCTGGAGTGCCAGCTTTGGCCTGATCCCTGCAGGCCAGGTGGCAGGCGGCCAGGGAGGAGCCTGAGCCCTGGCCAGGCACTGTGCCACTCCCATTCATCCCAGCTCCACTGCACCTACTGCTGCCACTCGGTAGTGCTGCTGTGGAGGCAGGAGAGACCTGTGCCACTGCAGCGGCACTCGCCAGCTGTGAGCCTGGCATCTGGCACCCATTGGTCAGCTGAGTGGCACTCCCGCTGTGGGAGTGCACTGACCACCAGGGGGCCGCTCCCATGTTGAGCATCTGCCCCCTGGTGGTCAGTGCACATCCCAGCGACCAGTCAACAAGTTGTTCAGTCACTTAGGCTTTTCTATATATAGATAATGAATTTTCAGAAAGAGAAATTAAACAAACAATCCCATTTACTATTACAACAGCAACAAAGTTAAGATATTTAGGAGTAAACTAACCAAGGAGGCAAAAGACCTGTTCTCTGAGAACTACAAGATGTTGAAAAAAAGAGATAGAATAAGATAAATGCAAGTGGAAGAATATACCATGTTCATGGATTGGTAGAACCAACATCATTAAAATGTCCATACTATCCAAGGAAGTCTACAATTTCAATGCAATTCCTATTAAATACTAACAGCATATTTCACAGGTCTAGAACAAATAGTCCAAAAATGTATATGGAACCAAAAAATAACCCCAAATAGCTGTAGCAATCTTGAGAAAGAAGAACAAAGTTGGAGGAATCACAATACCAGATTTCAAGTTATACTACAAAGCCATCATAATTAAAACAGCCTGGTAGTGGCAAAAGAACAGGCATATAGATCAGTGGAAAACAACAGAGACCCCCAGAAAATGACCCAAGCCATTATGCTCAATTAATATTTGACAAAGGAGGCAAGAGCATACAATGGAGTGTAGACAGTCTCTTCAATAAATGGTGTTGGGAAAATTGGACAGATATATGCAAAAAAAAAAAAAAAAGAAATTAGACTACCAACTTACACCAAACACAATAAACTCAAAATGGATAAAAAGACTTAAAGTAAGTCATGAAACCATAGAAGTCCAAGAACAAACCATAGGCCTCAAATCTCAGATATCTCTTGTAGCAATATGCTTACGGATACATCTCCTAGGGCAAAGGAAACTAAGGAGAAAGTAAACAAATGGGACTAATTCAAAATAAAAAGCTTCTGAATAGCAAAAGAAACCATCAACAAAACGAAAAGGGAACCCACTGTATGGGAGAACATATTTGGCAATGATACATCTGGTAAAGGGTTAATATTCAAAATACATAAGGAACTCATACAACTTAACAGAAGGAAGGTAATATGATTAAAAATGGACAAGGATCTAAATAGATACTTCTCCAAAGTGGATATACAGAAGGCCAAGGCACATATGAAAAAACTAGTAGCCCATTTGCAGGAAGAATCCTGCAAGCGGCCGCTGCGGCCACATGCGCTGCTGCTGCCGCCACCGTTGCAGCCACAGCGCCTGCACCCGCGGGCCGCTGCTGCCCCGCCCCGCCCCGCCCGGGCTTTCCCTCTGGCAGCCACCTTGCTTTCCACTTTTCCTCCCTCTTCCTTCAAAGTTGTCTTCAGTCTTCACTCCTCCCTCCCTCAGTGTATGCAAATTAACCTCCATCTTTGTTGGATAATTTGCATACTCGCCCTGATTGGCTGGTGGGCGTGGTTTTGGCTGGTGGGCATGGCTTGGGCGTAGCGAAGGTACGGTCAATTTTCATATTACTATTCTATTAGGTAGGATGCTCAAAGTCACTGATCATCAGCAAATTAAAACAACAATGAGATATCATCTCACACCAGTCAGAATGGCTACCATCAACAATTCAACAAATGACAAGTGCTGGCGAAGATGTGGAGATAAGGAAACCCTAGTACACTGCTGGTGGGAATGCAGACTGGTATAGCCATTATGGAAAACAGTATAGAGTTTCCTCAAAAATTTAAATATGGAACTGCCATTTGACCCAGTGACCCACTTCTAGGAATATATCCTAAGAAGCCCAAAACACCAATCAGAAAGAATGTATGCACCCTTATGTTCATAGCAGCACAACTTAACAATAGCTAAGATCTGGAAACTGTCCAAGTGCCCATCAGTAGATGAATGGATAATAAAAGCTGTGGTACATTTACACCATGGAACACTATGCAGCAGTAAAAAAGAAGAATCCCTTACCCTTTGAGACAGCATGGAGGGACCTGGGGAGTATCATGCTAAGTGAAATAAGTCAGTCAGAGAAAGACAAGTATCACATGATCTCACTCAAATGTGGAATCTAATTAACAAAATAAACTGATGAACAGAGTGGATCCAGAGACATGGAAGCATGGAACAGAGTGTGGAATCTCGGAGGAAAGGTGGGGGAGGGTGGGTGTGTGGGAGGTGATCAACCAAAGATCTTGTATGTATATATGCATAACTCATGGACACGGACAATAAGGTGGTGAAAGCCTGGGGTGGGGGGCGAGGATGGGCTGGGGGGAGTTAATGTGGGGGGAAGGGGGACATATGTAATACTTTCAACAATAAAGATTTTAAAAATAAAATAAAAGTATAGTCCTGTGTCTCCCACACACACGCACCTGTAGCTCTTTCACATCTCAATTCCCACACCTCCCCTAATCTAACTAGGTCTCAGTCAAATTCTTCTCCAAAATGTATCTTCAGAACACAAGAACAGGAAAACAGGGTGCCCACGTTTCTTTTTTTCAACAAATACTGAGACAGAAGGGTGAGTCACCCGTAGTAGGCCCCGGGGACAGGACAGTGGGCCAGGCCCCGGCCCTGCTCGGCAGGAACGTTTAGGAAACAGCGGCCACAGTGTTGACAGTGGTGCTGGGAAATGCACCCAGGAGAGCGTGGCGCAAAGGAGTGGGCAGACTCGCTGTCTGTTGGTTTTGCTTCTGTGCCCGGGTTTCAGGGCTGCCCACTGACCTCTGGCCTCTTGGCAGGGACTCTTCCGAGTGGCTCCCTCCGCCTCCAAGCTGAAGAAGCTGAAAGCCGCCCTGGACTGCTGTGTGGTGGACGTGCAGGAGTACTCAGCAGACCCCCACGCGATCGCAGGTGGGTGCCCACAGCCCCGGGGAAGGTGCTCCCTCGTGCTGTAGAGGCTCACAGGGAAGGGAGAGCATGGAAGGTGTGTGACCACGTGTCAGACACTGGAGCCCGTGGCTTCCTGACACGCTTTAGATATGTCCAGGAGGGCCAGTGTTAGGCCTGGTTGCTGTGACCCCTCGAGGGAAGGTTTCTCATGTGTGCCAGCAGGCGGTGAGAGAGTGGTGGGAATTAGAGGCCGGGAGGCCAATGCCCTTGCCAGCCCAGGCCCCATTGCCTTGCCAGGGGTCCTGGGGTGAAGATCTAGAGCGGCACTGTGGTCCTGGGGTGAGGATCTAGAACAGCACTGTGGTCTGGGGTGAGGATCTAGAACAGCACTGTGGTCCTGGGGTGAGGATCTAGAGCGGCACTGTGGTCCTGGGGTGAGGGTCTAGAGTGGCACTGTGGTCCTGGGGTGAGGATCTGCGGCACTGCGGTCCTGGGGTGAGGATCTAAGGGCCTTGGGTCCACTCCCGTGGGAAGCCACCGTTGGATGCTGTCTGGGTCAGGGAGCCTGTCCTAGGTGTAACCTCCGTGGGTAATGCCGGCTGGTGGTGCTTGTCTCTGCCATTCAAAGTGGCTCATGGCCAATATTGTATTCATGCCCAGGAGCTTTGAAATCTTACCTCCGAGAGTTGCCAGAACCTCTTATGACCTTTGAACTCTATGACGAGTGGATTCAGGCTTCCAAGTGAGTACACCACATTTTGGAGTGGCTGGTGGGTTGGAGTTTCTCCGGAAGTATTTGTTAAAATTATGAAAGCATGTAGCCTATGGTCCAGCCGCTCCTTTCTCAGTATCTGTCATGCAGAAACACCTGCCATGCTTGTACAGGTGCCCTAAGAGGCATATTGCAGGAACATGGATTGCAGCATTTGCTGAAATAGCAAAAGCCTAAAAGTTACTAAATAAATGCTCATTGGTGGGGGGTGGGGAGTGGCTGAATAAACTGTGGTATGTCTACACGGTGACATACTCTGCAGCAGTCAAAACATAGAGCTATTCATGCTATCATGAAAAGGCACGAAGATTTATTATTGAGTGAAATAAAGCAAGTTAATGGGCGGCTATGATATTCCGTTGTAAAAAGAAGAAAAGCACTGAAAACAACACAGTTCTAAGAGTGGCTCTTTGTATGTGTAAATGCATGAAAGAATGTTCTGGAAGGGCTCACACAGTCAGAGGTAGTGATTCCCTCTGGAGAGGAGGACAAGGGAGTGGTCACAGGGGTCCTTAAGGTGTCTCCGATAGATAAAAATATTTTAATAACAATTAATAACCACTATAAACACATAACACCTGGGCGAGGACACATTCCACCCTCCGGAAGATGAGCCCGAGGGAGGGCCAGCGGGAGGGGACAGGACAGCACCTGAGGCTCCAGTCGTGTTGGGAAGAGAGGAAATACAAAGAGCAGGCGAAGCCACAGCCAGCTGCCTTCCTCACGTGGCACATGCCTTAGTATCGGCCATGGGAAGAGCTACCACAATAAATTCTGTTATTTGGAGGACTGGGTTTTAGTGAGTAAATGGCATGGCTGGTGAGGAACCAGGAGCACTGACAGCAGAGAGGAAGAGGTAGAGATGCGCAGGAAGAAAAGATGGGGGAGAACATTTTATGAGAGCAGGACTCAGCCCGGTGCCTGGGAAAGGACGTGATTTCTGGAGGTCTCTAGCGTGGGAGTTAGTCGTAAGGAGCAGCCAGCGTCGTGCCAGAAAGAACACCGGAGAGTGCACCTGCTCCGTAAGAACTGGGCTGGAGGAGGAGCCCGCGGACCTGGAGGGAAGCCCGGCTGGTGTGTGTTGAGGTAGAAGAAGGCGCTCCAGTCATGGTGCATCGCACTGTTTGTTTCCATGACGTCATGGAGGTCAAGCACTTTCAAGGCTGGCTGAACGTACGGTGTTCTTGTATCTCATTGTGGAGAAGTGTGGGGTTCCGTGACGGTAGTAATAATCATAGGGGATACTATTTGTTGAGTGATTTTTAGAGACTTGGCCTTGTTCTAAGCTCATTATATGTTTTTAATTCATCTAATTCCACATTATGAAGTGGGTTGTACTGTTTCTCCCATTTTCCAGATGGGGAAGTTGAGTCACGGGGCAGGTATGTAATGGCAGGTTACTTGCTGTCTAATAAATAGCAGAATGAGGATCTGGTTCCAGAACCCAGGTGGTTAGCCAGGGCCCCTGAGGCCTCTCAAGAATAGCACTGTGGTCCTGGGGTGAAGATCTAGAGCAGCACTGTGATCCTGGACTGAGGATCTAGAGCGGCACTGTGGTCCTGGGGTGAGGATCTAGAGCGGCACTGTGGTCCTGGGGTGAGGATCTAGAGCGGCACTGTGGTCCTGGGGTGAGGATCTAGAGCGGCACTGTGGTCCTGGGGTGAGGATCTAGAGCGGCACTGTGGTCCTGGGGTGAGGATCTAGAGCAGCACTGTGGCCCTGGGTGAAGATCTAGAGCGGCACTGTGGTCCTGGGGTGAGGATCTAGAACAGCACTGTGGTCCTGGGGTGAGGATCTAGAGCGGCACTGTGGTCCTGGGGTGAGGATCTAGAATGGCACTGTGGTCCTGGGGTGAGGATCTAGAGCAGCACTGTGGTCCTGGGGTGAGGATCTAGAGGGCACTGTGGTCCTGGGGTGAGGATCTAGAGGGCACTGTGGTCCTGGGGTGAGGATCTAGAACAGCACTGTGGTCCTGGGGTGAGGATCTAGAACAGCACTCTGGTCCTGGGGTGAGGTTCTAGAACAGCACTGTGGTCTGGGGTGAGGATCTAGAACAGCACTGTGGTCTGGGGTGAGGATCTAGAACAGCACTCTGGTCCTGAGGTGAGGTTCTAGAACAGCACTGTGGTCCTGGGATGAGGCTCTAGAACAGCACTCTGGTTCCGGGGTGAGGATCTAGAGCGGCACTGTGGTCCCGGGGTGAGGATCTAGAGCGGCACTGTGGTCCCGGGGTGAGGATCTAGAATGGGCACTGTGGTCCTGGGGTGAGGATCTAGAGCGGCACTGTGGTCCTGGGGTGAGGATCTAGAATGGGCACTGTGGTCCTGGGGTGAGGATCTAGAGCGGCACTGTGGTCCTGGGGTGAGGATCTAGAGCAGCACTGTGGTCCTGGGGTGAGGATCTAGAACAGCACTCTGGTCCTGGGGTGAGGATCTAGAACAGCACTGTGGTCCGGGGTGAGGATCTAGAACAGCACTGTGGTCCGGGGTGAGGATCTAGAACAGCACTGTGGTCTGGGGTGAGGATCTAGAACAGCACTCTCGTCCTGGGGTGAGAATCTAGAACAGCACTGTGGTCCGGGGTGAGGATCTAGAACAGCACTCTCGTCCTGGGGTGAGGATCTAGAACAGCACTCTGGTCCTGGGGTGAGGATCTAGAACAGCACTGTGGTCTGGGGTGAGGATCTAGAACAGCACTCTCGTCCTGGGGTGAGGATCTAGAACAGCACTGTGGTCCGGGGTGAGGATCTAGAACAGCACTGTGGTCTGGGGTGAGGATCTAGAACAGCACTCTCGTCCTGGGGTGAGGATCTAGAACAGCACTGTGGTCCGGGGTGAGGATCTAGAACAGCACTGTGGTCCTGGGGTGAGGATCTAGAACAGCACTGTGGTCTGGGGTGAGGATCTAGAACAGCACTGTGGTCTGGGGTGAGGATCTAGAACAGCACTGTGGTCCTCGGGTGAAGGAGAGTGAGAACATGTCCTCTGATGGAAACTCCCTTTTACTTGATGTCTAAGGCAAAGCCTGAGAAAGGGAGGATGCCTGTGCTTCAGGGTCTGAGAACACTCCTCCCACCTCATTTGTGAAGGTGGGTCTCATAGGAAATAGGAAGGATCCTGAAGCCTCAGAGCTCAGTGTCTGGGAACCAAGGAAAAGCAAGGACTGTGTGTTCTGCCTTAAAGATGGTGACATGCTCACTCACACTCTCCAAAGAAAGTAATTTTGTCTGGAACTGGCATTTCCAGCCCTCTGTGTACATTAGTTTCCTGGGAAGCTCTTAAAAGATCCCAATGCCTGGACCTTTTCTTCCCAGAGATTCTGATTTCATTGGTTGGGCTCCTTGTTTAAAAACTCCCAAGGCTGTTGGGTTGATAACCATTGACCTCTAATGAGGCGGAGTCTCACGAATGAGCCACACTAACCCTAACTAACGGGAACGCTGCCTGCTCTGTGGGGATGGGGCAGCCAGGAGTTGGAGGTGGAGCCAGGGAAGCTGCGGAAAGAGCAGTTAGGGATCGCAGGACAGTGCCGGGTGGCCTGTACCTCAGAGGACACGACTTTGCAAGCCACGTAAGTGAAGTGCTCCCACGCTGGAGTCTAGGATGCAAGGACTGAGGCTGCAGTCCTAGGGCTCCTTCCACAGGACGGACATGCCTCACCTTCGCACTGGCCGCTCCCTCTGATGCAGGTGTCCCGAAACCTTTGCCCCAGGGCCCCTCTGGTTATGTGGGCACCGCCTTAAATGTAACCTCAGAAAGGCCTGTCTGACAACCCCAAGGTAAAGCAGCCAGCAGTCGCCATAAGTCCCGTCTGTGTTCGTTGTCCCGGTAACTGACTGCCTGGCTCAGGCTGTGTGTGTGTAGCCAGTTACCTCGTAAGCTTTGAGAGCAAGGACCTCCTGGCTGACCACTGCCTCCCCGCCCTCAGGACAGAGCCTGACGTGCAGGAAGTGCTCAGCGTGTGTTTGCTGATTTTTATTGAATGAAAGGTCTTCGCAGCATCTGCCTTTCACCTTAGAAAGGACTGAGGAGCAGGACCGAGAATGGGGTTTGGTGCCCCAGGAGGCGCTCAGCTGCTGGAGGCGAGAGCGGAGGCAGCAGCCATGGTGGCTGCAGAGCCTGACATTGACCGAGAGATGAGCACTTTGTACAATTCTCCTTTAAACCCCTCACACTTAGGGATAGTCAGGACCATGCAGGGTGGCCTGTAACTCAAAGGACACGCTTTGCAGGCCACATAACTAAGAGACTAGAAAGTTCTCTTACTAATCCCGGTTACCGTGGGGGACATGAGGTTCACAGATGAAATCCTTGGCACATGGTCACAGGAGGATGGAATCAGGCTGCCCGGCAGCAAACCCTCTCTGGCCAGCCTTTGGTCAAAGGGACAGGAGCTGTTACCTTTCCATTTCTTACTGGGAGGTGTGGCTTTCATGTCAGGTTCCTGGCAGAGGTTCCATTTGGAGAGTGTTTCCCTCTCCCTCTGACTGAACCGTGGTCGGGATCCGTGGGAGGGCCTCTGGGCACTTCGCATGTGGGTGACCGCCACCCCTCCCCACCTCCCGACCCAGGTGCTAGTCAAGGGCTCAGAGCCAGGGCCTCGCCAGCTGGTGTTTCCTTTGTTTTTCTGAGCATAAGGCCTTCCGAACCATGTAGGCTTTGATGTAAATTTTCATGAAAAGTACATAAAAAGTGTAATCCTATGAGCATTTCTGTTCATTCTCAGAGGGCTTATGAATAAAGAAATCCTACGAGTGGAGAAACCCTTGTTCAGGCGAATTACCCATCTCTGAGTTATGTCTGGATAGATCAGATTCCTTATTTCCATGAGTCATTAAATTCAGAAGGGATTCACTGAATGTCATTAAATAATATTCATTGAACTGAACAGTAAGCTGCCACCATGGTGTGGACGTGGTTGAACTTCCACTGTGGTCCCAGGGTAAAGGAGAGGGAGAACGTGTCCTTGGTGGAAGCTGTCCCTTTTACTCACTGCACGTCTGTGTCACCTTGGTGATACGAAGCTAGAGAAGGGGAGGACGCCTTTGCTTCAGGATCTGAGAGACAGCCCTCCCTCACTTGTAGAGGTGGGTCTCACAGGAAACAGGAACTAGGAAGGATTCTGAGGCCTCAGAGCTCAGTGTCTTGGAACCAGGAAAAGTAAGGACTTCTTCCTGCCCCGGGAGGGTGTGTGGGTCCTGCTTGGTGCCAAGTGCCCTGGTTTCTGGGCCAGAATCGCCCTCCTGACAACACCAGGCCCTGCCTACTGCAGAGCTCAGGTGTCCGGCCTCTGCCCTCCGGCCCCCACTGCTGCCTGGCACACATTCACCTGGACATGGGACGTGGGCAGAGGGAGTTTTGTTAAGACAGCACAGGACAAGACAGAAAGAGAACATAGAGGGGAGGTAATAGTAACCATACATTTGAGTAGTCATAGCTTGCTGACACTGTCAGGCACGTGGTTGGCTCCTTATTCTCAAATATTACAGTGACCGCTTGATGTGGCTGCCAGGGAGACTGCAGTAAGTCATGCTCAACCAGTGGCTTTTCCTATTAATTCCCCAGCATCCAGGAGCAAGAAAAGAGGCTTCAGGCTCTGTGGAATGCTTGTGAAAAATTGCCCAAGGCCAATCACAGCAACATCCGGTGAGTGGACCCTGGAGACACTGGGTCAGTTATTCAAGCCCCGGACACAGTTTCCCGGTTGGAGGTTTTGGTCACTTGCATGCACTGAATTTCATGGTGTCCAAAGCGTCAACATGCATGGTCTCTGCCCAGCCTCCACCAACCCTGTGAAGTTGTTCGTTTCCATTTTGCAGATGAGAAAACAGGGCATATGACTTTGGAGGTTGCCTAACTAGCCATTGGCTAATTTAGTTAAGTTCTTTGATTTGCAAGGAGCAAAGATTAATGCAAGCTATTTCAAGGTATTGGGGATTTATTGCAAAGATGGGTGTTCATGGACACCTGGGAGAAGCTGAGCACACCTGGAGCTGCAGTGGGCAGGTCTGTCCTGAGCTAGCCTGCAGAAAGGAGAGGCTGGGAGAACGTCCTCCAGCGCTCCTCCCTTCACCAGCTATTTTAAACGCGTCCATCTCTCGCTTTTCTTGTGACCACCTGAGATCTTACTTCCTGCTGCCGTGCAGATCTCTCCCTCCCCTGCTTCTGCTCCTTCACACTTTTGCTTCCTCATCACTTTGTCTTGCCAGCACTGCTCCTGGCCCCATGCCTCTTCTCACGGTTTAGATACAGATTTTTAGCTTCAGCTCCTGCCGCCATCTGCCTGATTATTTCTGTTTCCCTGTAAAAAAAAAATCCCATTGGTGAGGTAAGGCAGATCCTCAAAAAATTAAACATAGAATTACCACTTGACGCAGCAATTCCACATCTGGCTGTGTAGACAATAGATTAGAAAGCAAAGACTTCCTCTGTACACCCATGTTCAGAGCCGCATTATTCACAACAGCCAAGAGGTGGAAACAAGCCACATGCCCCTCAGTGGATAACGAAATGCACATGCAATGCAATGTTCAGCCTTAAAAGGGGAGGAAAGTCTGACACGTGCTACAATGTGGATGAACCTTGAGGACACGGTGCTAAGTGAAAAAAGCCAAACACAAAAGAACAAATACTGCATGAGTCACTCATATGAGGCACCTAGAATAGTCACACTCGTAGACCAAAGTAGGCTGGAGAATTCCAGTGGCTGTAGGGGAGGAGAATGGAAGGGTGCTGTTTAATGTTGCAGAGTTCTAGTTTAGGGTGTTGGAAAGTTCTGGAGCTGGAGAGTGGTGACAGGTTCCTAAAAGTGTGAAAGTGCTTACTCCCACTGAATTATATACTTAAAAATAGTTAAATGGTGACTTGTATATTTTACCACTATTTAAAAAAAACACGAAAGGGAGAATCAGATTGGTATAACACATTGAGTATTGCTGACCACAGCCTCGGCCGCCGGCAGCTGTGGGCTGGCTGCTCTCAGCTGGGCTGCGTTCTGGTCCAGGGTGTGGCCTCTTGGAGTGAGATGTGGTCAGGAGAGGCTGGGACAGGGGCAGCTGAGTCTGCTCTTCCTGCCAGGCTGCCAGGAGCAAAGGGGCCTCAGGAACTGAGAGTCCGGGAGAAAACATGCCCCCAGGGTACTTGGCAGAGCCTGGCAGACTTTGGGTATGATTTGCCAGAGCTATTTTTTTGTGCTTCATTTGTAAATAGCTTCCTTACTGTTTTTTTTTTTTTTTAATAATAGCTTTATTGAGATATAATTCACCTATCATTATACCCTTTTACAGCATACAGTTCTGTGGGGGTTTTGTATAACTATCACCACATCTAATTTTAAACATTTTCATCACCTCAAAAAGAAGCCCTATTCCCATTAGCAGTCACTCCTCGTGTCTCCAGCCCAGCCCCTGGCAGCCCCCGACCTGCTCCTCCCTCTCCTCCAACTCTGCCCCACGTCTGTGGATCTGCCTGTGCTGGATAGACTATGTAAACGGAATCGTGCAACATGTGACCTTTCCTTTCTCAGCATGGTGTTTTCAAGATTCATCCAAGTGGTAGCATGTGTCAGAGCTTCATTCCTTTTTACAGCTGAACTAGGGGTCCAATGCACGAAATTTGTGCAAGAGTAGGCCTGCCTTCCCCTGGCTGCCGGCACTGGCTTCCCTCTGGCACCCAGGACCCGGGCTTCCCCCGCAGCCCTGGCTTCTTCTGGAAGGTCATCTGGTCTAATTAGCATATTACGCTTTTATTAATATAGACAATATTTCATTGTACGGAGAGACCACATTTTATATACCCATATATCTCACTTCTGACTCTACTGAGTAATGCTGCAAGTCTGTGTGGGCCTGCTTCTCTTGGGCATATCCCTAGGAGTGGAATTGCTGGGTCGTATGCTGAGTCTTTAACTTTTTCTTCATTGGCTTTCTCCAGAAAGCCCCACTGAGGGGCTCCAAAGGCTCCAGGGATACACTCCAGGCCTGTAAATGCCCCTGCCACTGACCCATGGACACTGTTTCTCCCCTCTGCACACAGGGAGGATGGCAGGTGACAGATTTGAAATGAAGACAGAACTTTAGGCCATTTTATACTGAGTCCAGAGGAAGGATGGAGACTTTCTCTGGCCAGAGGTTGACATATAACAGTGATGTCTGAGTCTGTCTATTTTTGGAGCATTCCCATGTCCTGGTGCATGACGTGTCTTCATCACATTGCAGAATGTATGCGCCTCGTTGTCAGTAAGCTGTGCTACGCGAGAGAAGTTTCTGCCCAGTGCTGGGGGCACGTGCAGGTGGCGAACTCTCAGTTACAATTGGCCCTTCCTACTTCCTTTCAGATACTTGATCAAATTTTTATCGAAGCTGTCAGAATACCAAGATGTAAACAAGATGACTCCCAGTAACATAGCAATTGTGTTAGGACCCAACCTCCTGTGGCCACAAGCGGAAGGGTGAGTACAGGGAGTGTGGGCGTTCGTGGGCCGCGGGCTGCAGGGCCGGGGCCTTCCCTGACTCTCCCTCACCAGACTCGTTATTTCTCAAGGCAGATTTCCTTCCGGCCTCCCCCTGTTTAGGCTCAGGAGGCCCAGGATTCCGCAGATCTTCCCATTGGTCATCTCAGAGCTGCAGGTCTGCCGGGAGGGTCTTCTCCGAGCTGATCCGAGGCAGTGTCGGGGTGAGAGGGCAGGGGCCGGGCGGAGTGGGCGAGGCAGGCGCTCCTAGGCTTTCCTGACTCTGAAGAGCACACATCCGGTGTCAGGGCCCAGAGGGACTGAGGGGTCTCGGAGAAGAGCACGGAGCTGGGAGAGGAGACTGGCAGTTATGGGGATCACACCTCACATTGAAAGGGGCCCCCCGCCTGCTGATGTGTGCAGCTTACTCGCTCATTTCCTTACTCGTGTCCTCACACGTCTCCTGCACGGAGGACTTCCGTGGCTGGCTTCACCCTGTGCTGGGGAAGGGGGTCCAGAAAGGTGAACCTCTTCTTCTTCCCAAGAGAAAGCTGCTCTCAGACCGAGGCCTGCAGGCTCCCGGGCCAGGGCCCCTCGCGCTGTGGGGCCGGGCCTCGGGGATGACGGCCCGCGCTCTGCTCTGTGCCTGCAGGAACATCACGGAGATGATGACCACCGTTTCGCTGCAGATTGTCGGGATCATCGAACCCATCATCCAGCATGCGGACTGGTTCTTCCCCGGGGGTACGTGGGGCGTCCAGTGGGGGAGGGGCGGCCGGGGAAGAGCAGGGTGTCGCTGCGAGTTCTGAACCTTTGAAACAAGTGTCACTGCCCAGAGGTGTGTGCTTGTTCTGTTGTGCTGTGTTTTTAATCCCCTTACACACATACACATGCACGCGCACACACGCACGCGCACACACACACACACACACACACACACACACACACGCTCAGGTACAGGGTGGAGTCACAGCAGGTTCCTACTCTCTGGCCTGAAGGAGTCCACGGCCTGACCAGCCATGGCCATGGGCTTTACTGGTCCAGCGTCCACACCATGGTTTCCTTAAACCTGTGGGTCCTGCAGTGCTGGTGCAGACAGGAAAGAGACCCTCAGCTTCCTGGGTGGGGGGAGGCTGAGACCAGAGGGAGGGGATCGCCTGGGTGCCGCCCTCTGTTCTCGGCGCTGTCCTCCGAGCGTGCCTCAGCATGTGAAGGTGCTCAGGTTCTCTTTCGTGCCTGGTTCAAAATCTGACTCTGAAGGCAGCTGCCCGCGGCGGGTTTTCCTCACCGTCCTCAGCATGGGACCCTCGCGTCCATGGCTCTCAGCTGACGGCTCTGAAGAGACAGCAGTTGCTGCACTAAGCTGTGTCCCCTTTAGAAAAGGCTGTCCTACCTTATGGTTAGTAACATTTAAGGGCATTTTATGCTGTTTCCGTGCTCTATCAGCGGTGATCGATTAGGGCTGATCTAGCACTTTAGAAGTTTGAGTGGCTTTATTTTGTTTCATGTGTTTTGACCGTGAGAACTCTTAACTGCTCATCTCATAAGAGTTCTGTTAGTCGCATAAAAAGCTGGGCGAGGGTAAGCAGTGAGGCCACAGAAATGCAGGAGAAAGGAGTTGACGGCATGATGAACGCGGCAGGGTCTGTGATGAGCCATGTGTTACCGCTGCGGGTACACGGATGATGACCGGGAAAGGGTGGGCCTGTGTCCATCTGCAGTCAACAGCCTGAGTGGCCCGAGTGAAATCTCCAGTTCTAACCCTTCTCCATTTCTCTCTTCAGTTTTCCAGAAAGACGTTCTCATTGACAAATCATAATACTGCCCCTTATTTCATTGTCCTGGCTGATGCCATAGGCCAGCACCCGCCAGGGGTGTTAGATGACAGTGGTGAGGGGGCCTGGCTCTTTCCTGATCTGGTTAAGACCCTCTTCACCATGAGGGCTGCGTAGCTGATCTTGTCTTTTTCGGGAAGTATGCCTCTGTTTCCGTTTCATTAAGTTTGTTTTTAATCACAAATGGAAATTGCTTTATTAAATGCCTCATATTAACATGATAGGTGAGTTATCATATTACTGTTATGATGAGTTATATGAAGATGAACTGATATCAGTAGATGGCCTAACATGGAACCATGGAACAACATTTTCTAGGGGTGAAGCAGGGAGAGGCCATCTGCTCCCCTCTCTCCTGCCGTGGATCACGTGACAGGCCCGTTCTTTCTTCCTCACAGAGATAGAGTTCAACATCACGGGGAACTACGGGAGTCCGGTCCACGTGAACCACAACGCCAACTACAGCTCGATGCCCTCCCCAGACATGGACCCCGCCGACCGGCGCCAGCCCGAGCAGGCCCGCCGGCCCCTCAGCGTTGCCACAGATAACATGATGCTGGAGTTCTACAAAAAGGATGGGTATGAGCGGGAGTCCCTTTCTCCGCATCGGGGTTGGAGAGGGCGGGCTGGGATGTAACCGAGAGCCGGATCGACAGGAAGGCTGCGCGCACGGGCAGCGTTCGGTGACTGTGGCCTAAGCTGACCCTCAGCCGGGACGCTTTCATCCGCGCCTGGGCGAGCCGCTGGGCGTGCTGCGCGGGTCGGGTCAGGGGCCGGGCAGGTGCAGCCCCTGAGCCAACAGCTGTGGTCAGCGACGGACTAGTTCTCCTCGAAAGAAAGAAAAGTCGGTCAGCAAGGGGAGTTAAAAATACATATAAACTCTTTATTTTGACTTGAAATTCAGCGATCTCAGTTCTCAAATGTTTGTTTATCTGATGCTAGGCTTGCTCGCTTGTGCTCTGCAGCAAGTTACACAGCGCCTTGGTACCGTCTAACATGTTCCATTTCCGTCTCTTTAAACAAAGAGAAAACCTAACGCTTAAAGCCATCTGAGTGTAAAACCCTTGTAGATTTTTAAGATGTTTGCTTGTCTTTTATGATTATCACCTACACCTACTCTGATGCAGCTGCTACAAGGCTCCTAAAAGCATTCCGCTGAATTGCATAGGGGCGACCCTCTCACTGTCCTGTTAAATCAGCTTACATGCATGTGATTGCCTCATATGATTCCCATAACAAGTGAAGTGGGCACAAGCAGGCTCATGACCGGTGTAGCTGGTTTGTGGTGAGCATCAGCTGCGGCAGCTAAAGTGCGTGGCCTCCCGGGGAGCAGCGGGCTGCAGGCGCCAGCTCCTGTGTCCTCCGGAAGGAACGGGTGCAGTGCTTGGTCAAGCCAGTCTGCTGGGTAAACTGTGGTGAGGAGTTAAAAATGACTGTTGTAAAATAAAATTTAGCAACTGCTGCTGCAGAATAGACGGGAGCATAAAGCACCTACTGGGAATATCGGAAATTCCTACAGCAGAAAGCGGGCAGCCCCCGCTGCTGCCCAGGCAGACCACAGGTGAGCAGAAGCTCTGTTTGTTCGGAATGCGTGGGCCTACAGGACTTCAGAGGGAGGGTCGCAACCCAGGACTCTGGGGGCTGTGAGTCCTACTTCTCACCCCTCTCCTCTCCCGAGTGGGAGGTGGCACTGGGGACCTCCTCTCCGTCCTGTGAGGGTAGAGGAGGGTTAGGAAAGCGAGGGTCCGCTTGTACCTGAGCCGCCAGACATTTCACCTGGGAGGCCAGTGAGGGTTTATCTGATCTGTGTTGCTGTTGGCTGTTTTTTTTTTTTTTTTTTAAATATATTTTATTGATTTTTTACAGAGAGGAAGGGAGAGGGATAGAGAGTTAGAAACATTGATGAGAGAGAAACATCAATCAGCTGCCTCCTGCACACCCCCCACTGGGGATGTGCCCGCAACCAAGGTACATGCCCTTGACCGGAATCGAACCCGGGACCCTTCAGTCCGCAGGCCGACGCTCTATCCACTGAGCCAAACCGGTTTCGGCTGTTGGCTGTTTTTATAGTCAGCATGGAACGAAAAACTAGAAATCTTAGAAGTCGATGGGAGCAGAAGGGAATTTCTTAAATCAATAAAAAAGAGCATACTTAGAATCTGATCTTTGCATCATGGGGAGCGAGTCAGAGGCAGATGGAGACAGAGAGAGACAGAGAGGAAGAGAGACAGAGAAGAGGAGACTAGCGCATTGGAATTTGTTTTTAAAACTCGGTTACTGCCCTAGCTGGTTTTGCACAGTGGATAGAGCCTGTGAACTGAAAGGTCCCAGGTTCGATTCCGGTCAAGGGCACATGCCCGGGTTGTGGGCTTGATCCCCAGTGAGGGACGTGCAGGAGGCAGCCCATCGTGGATGTTTCTATCTCTCTCTCTCTCCCTCTTTCTTCCTCTCTGAAATCAATAAAAAAATATTTTTTAAAAATAAAAAAAATAAAACTCGGTTACTTTGTGCAGCATCGCTAGCTGAGGGATGCCCGGGAGAGTCGGTTCTGGTCCCGGCTGAGTTATGGAGCACTCACCTGCTCCCAGCTGTTTGTGCATCAGAGGTGTGCGCACTGTCTTGTCTGCCACACCTCGTCCGATTCCCAGTACCCCCGGAAAAGCAGTCCAGATGACGCCGAAAGACTTGTCCCCGTGCAAGCTCAGTCATTCAGTCTGCTGGCCCCAGAGCAGGCAGATGTAGATGCTGGAATGATGATTTTTAAGTAGATGCCTCATCTCTGAGAAAATTCTCTTGCTCAAGAACTTTGTAAGTGATGTGCCCGTTCCGCATGACATTCTGATGGAAAACCCGAGAATGCCGCCATATGCTTTTAAGTGTGGAAGATGCGCTGCGTAGATTATTGTACACAGAAGGGATATTTATGCCCTTTAGACCTGGACTCACACTCTAAGTTAACTGCAGGGCCACCCCTGACTGTCTGAGGTGCAGGCGTGTGTTTCAGCTTGCACCAGCGTGTCGATGAGCAGTTCCTAACTAGCTGTGAGAGAAATGGAAACCTGAAGTCGTGACCACGTGTTTTGGGGGAGAGAAAAGGAATTTGTATCAGTTGAGTATCTGCGTTGTTTTAGCAATGTTAAGGGAAGTCTCCACATTTGTCCCCACTTCTGAGCTTTTAAAATCTTTGAGACACGTTTCAAAGTCTTCCAACTAACTCTGACCCCTTGAAGCACTGACAGCGTTTATGTTATGGAGGTTTTTTGGTTAAAAAGAATATATTCAACTATAAGTCAATAACGTTGTTACTTAAAATGAAGATAAAAGACAATTTGGGGAAGAAAATTGGATAACACTTTGGGCTGATGGCTGTTATGTCCCAGCCATCCTACAAGGCGGTTTATCCCCACGCCCAGCTCCTGGCTGGTCCCAACGCCTTTCCGACTCATGATGACACAGGACGCTGGTTTTCTTCAGCAAGCCCTGGGCTCACAGGTACATTTTCATGATGTGGGAGGCACAGCAATGCCCCTCCAAAGACTTCAGGCCCTAAGCCCTGGAACCTGTAAATGTTACCTTATTGGGGGAAAGAGTCTTTGCAGATGTGATTAAAATGAGGATCTTGACATAGGGAGGCTGCTCTGGATTGTCAGGGAGGGCCCAGAGCGCCACCACCTGTATCACAGGAGGGCAGCAGGGGTCACACACACAGAGGAGGGGATGTGAAGCTGGGGCAGAGAGATTGGAAGATGTGGCCACAAGCCAACGAGTGCTGACAACCACCAACAGCTGGAAGGGCGAGGAAAGGCTTCTCCCCATGAGCCGCTGTGGGGAGCCCAGCCCTGCTGACGCTTGATTCCCTGGGGACCCTGACTTTGGACTCCTGGCCTCCAGAACTGGGAGAAAATACATTTTGGTCGTTTGCCCACTTGGTGGTACTTTAGACGGCAACCACAGGGAGCTCTTCAGACATCTCTCTCCTGCAGCCACACCAACAGCTTCCTGGTGAAGGGGCAGCCGCTGTTCCGATTCTTCTCCCACTGAGGGCTGAGACTAACCACTCCCTTCTCCTCGGAGCCGGCCTCAGCGACTGACTTCAGAATGCAGCAGGAGTGACGCTGTGGGCCTCCTGAAGCCGGTCGGAGCCTTGTAGACATTGCCTGGGCTGTGGGAACCCAGCTCCGTTGCCGTGTGGGAGTCCAAGCAGCCCCTGGGAGAGAAACAAGCCCCCCACCCCCAGCCTTCCCCCTAGCCGAGCACCAGCTGACAGCCAGCAACTCACCAGCTTCAAGCATGAGTCATCTTAGCCTTAGGCCAACTCGAGCACCCTCCGCTAGTTCTGTGTGGCGTTGACAAGCTGTCCCTGTCTGACTCGCCAGAACTGTGGAGTTGTGACCCAGATAAATAAGCAACCAGGTTTTGAGGGTAGTGTGTTATGCAACAGAAGATGGTCAGAACAAGCTTAGAAAAAGAATGCGATGCCTGCTTCCCCCACCCCCATTCCTCCGTCTGATTAGTTGGCCTGGGCTAGGCTTGAGGCATTGGTATTTGTTAAAGTGCCCCCACGTAATGCTAGTGTGCATCTAGGGTTGAGACCACTGAGTCACAGAAAAACGTTGCCATTCTGGATGAAGAATTTTGCAGTGAGACCAGCTTTTAAAACTTTTCAGACCTTTCCTACTTTAGCCATTGAGTGGCCCAATGTTAACAGGTCATACCAGTGCTCTCTGCACGTCCCTCAGCTCCCACTGAGGAGTTTTAGGGTGCAGGTTGTCATGTATTTTAATGCCTTGTTTTTGTTATCTTTTTTGCTTGTTTTATAGAATAGTGATATTTGCTTCTTGGATCATTCATGCCAAATAATAACTGACGGTGAACTTGCAAACCCCTTCTATTTTTCTGACAGTGGCAGGCGGGTTACCTGTGGTTGTATGAACTATTTGTTATGCTCGGCCCACTGCCTCTGCAGGAGTAGCCAAGGTGTCCGTGCTCCTGCCTGCTGGTCGGGATGGGCTCAGGGCCCTAAGGGTTGTCAGATGCCTTCATGGCTGCATCCCTGGCAGCACCTGGGCGAACTCCGCGGGGATTCTTGAAGGCCAAGGCAAGAATAGGAAAGACACCAGCAATGAAGCTTCCTCGCTAGCACCTATCTCTACCCTCCTGATGGTTATACTCTCCTCCCCTCTGCCTCCACTCCATGCCCCTTGGCAGCCTCAGACTCCAGACAAACCTGGCCAGTACCACCACAGCCCATCCCCTACCTCACATGCCAGTTTCCTAGTTGCCTGCTTTCCCTGCTGCCTGTTGGCCGCTTCCTGGCTCTGGCCCATGTTCTCTACACCTGCCTGCCACCTGACACACCTGGCCAATGTTCTCCACACCTGCCTGCCACCTGACACACCTGGCCCATGTTCTCCACACCTGCCTGCCAGCTGACACACCTGGCCCATGTTCTCCACACCTGTCTGCCACCACACACCTGGCCCATGTTCTCCACACCTGCCTGCCACCACACACCTGGCCTATGTTCTCCACACCTGCCTGCCACCTGACACACCTGGCCCATGTTCTCCACACCTGCCTGCCACCTGCCTGCCACCACACACCTGGCCCATGTTCTCCACACCTGCCTGCCAGCTGACACACCTGGCCCATGTTCTCCACACCTGCCTGCCAGCTGACACACCTGGCCCATGTTCTCCACACCTGCCTGCCAGCTGACACACCTGGCCCATGTTCTCCACACCTGCCTGCCAGCTGACACACCTGGCCCATGTTCTCCACACCTGCCTGCCACCTGACACACCTGGCCCATGTTCTTCACACCTGCCTGCCAGCTGACACACCTGGCCCATGTTCTCCACACCTGCCTGCCAGCTGACATACCTGGCCCATGTTCTCCACACCTGCCTGCCAGCTGACACACCTGGCCCACTGCCCGTGCTTACTCCCAGCCTCCGGTATCCCTAAACCCACTGGTGGCAAGACCGACAGCATCTGTGGAGCTGCCCGCAGACCCTTGGACCCCAATGGATGGCAGTCTGCTCTCAGAGCCTCCATGACCTGGCCTCCTTATACTCAGAAGACCAACGTGCTCCTCTTCCCAGTCTTGGAACCTGATGGGCCTGTAGCCGTCTCGCTTGCTCCACAGTGGACAGGTCCTCAGAGGGCCTTTCTAGAACCTGCCAGCGGCAACCCCGAAACCCCAGAGCTGCCCCCTTAGAGCTAGAGTGTGTCTTGGCCTCGGCCTGTCTGGAGAGCTGCTCTGTGGTGGGTCTTGTCCCCCCATTAGAACAAAGTGTGGATGATCAGTAATTTGGAATGGGCTTGGGAGTAATCGGAATGGTGCTCTATGGAATCCTAATTCTACTGTCGGTTTTATTGGGTTGGCAGGGAAGATGGAAACTGGAGTCTAATGAGTTCCTGAAACACATGGTTCAGCACATTGAAACCATTTTTTGAAATGTATGACTTCTTAGAGACTTCATCTGTCTCCTCTTTCCCATGATCAGTTGGGCTAATTCACAAACACAAAATATACTAAAGCCAAAACGGACTGGCGAGGTCAGTGGAAGTTTCAGGAGGCTCCCTGGGACATGGAAGACCTTCTGGAGGTGGGAAGGGAGGGGGCCATTCTTGGGTGAGTCTCTGCACCCTGCCATAGTTTCTTTTTCAAAGATACTGCTTATTCTTTCCTGTTTTTCCAGCCCTGGTGACTGGGTTGGGCAGTAAGACTTAGGGGGTTTGTGAACATCCCCAGTTACATGCCACAAGTCTTCAAAACAATCGGAACTAGTAATCTGAGGTACTTACCTTGTAATAGTGGATGTCAGGGTACTCTGTAGACCCAGCAGTGGGAGGATGGACAACATGCCATGGATGGTGGTGCAATAATTTTATTTAGATTACTAGAGGCCCGGTGCACAAAATTCATGCACGGGTAGGGTCCCTAGGCCTGGCCAGCAATCAGGGCCGATTGGAGCCTTCGGCTGCCAGCTGGGGCCTCCCTTCCCTGGCTGCCAGCTGCTGGCCGGGGTCCCCCTTCCCCAGCTGCCGGCTGGGGCCTTCCTTCATTCCGTGCCGCCCCCTGGTGGTCAGTGCACGTCATAGTGAGCTATCGGTCTCCGGTTGAACTCCCGTGGGGACACTTTACATATTAGGCTTTTATATAGAGAGATTATAGAATAAGCTTGACTAGAAAGTCATCCCAGATGCCGCTGGGAAATGAGGCACACATTTTGGGTTTGGGTTGGTCACATAGACCCTTGAGAGGTATATTCTTGTTCCAGGTCCCACATCAGCTTCCAAATGTCCAGGATTTGTACATTGTGGATGCTGACACCAGGTCTGGGAAATGTTGTCAGACTGACTCAAGCCTTTATCTGTACTAGGGAGGGAGGTAAAGAAACTTTCTTATGATGCACTTAGGAGAGGAATTACCCCTAGAGGAACTAGAAATTACCTGATTCTGGTCTCCCTGGGTGAGTGTAGTGTAGACTAAGTCCTCAGATGGTTAGGACCCCTGTCACTCATCTTGGTTACAGGCCCCTGCCACTGCTACGGGGCCTCCAAATTCATCTTATACATTCCCTGAACTTCCAAGTCTTTGGTGGATACTTGGGGAGCTGCCCACATTCACTAGGGTCTGCAGCTGATGGCTAACCCATTTCTTGTCTCTTTTCTCCTGGCTTTTGCCAAATGTAACTGATTTCTAGAACAAAATCAAAATGTTCTATAGACTTAAATACTTCAAAGCCATATATTGGCTGAGAATGTTCCTAGTCAGGATTCAAAAAATAGCAGTGCAGATGTCTGTCCTACACAGGGGGAAAAACAAAAACAACTGCTACCCTTGACAGCTTACTACCTAGAATGATCCAGAACAAACCTCTGCTCGGTGGTAAATGGATTCTTTTAGTAGACACCTATTCTTAGCGCAGGGTCTTCCAACTTTCAGATTTTGTTTTGTTTTTTTTTTGCTTTGCTGGGCAGGTCTTTGTCTCTTTTCATTTTTAAAGTCTGGATCTTATGTTTCTCCCGTGTGGCTTGCCGATTACAGACTGTAAAACAAGAAGGCCACTATTTCCTTCCGCAGGAGACGTTGCTAGGTCTAACCTTTACTTTGTTTCCACACCCACCTTGTGTCAGAAGAGTAACCCCCGGGGAAACAGCCCTTTGCAAATGTAGAGTTTGAGCTGTGGGGTCGGGCTCTCTGGGTTCAGATTCTGGCATGTGACCTGGGGAAGTTAACCTCTGAATCCTCGGCTTCTTTACATGCGAACTGGGAAATAATAGTAAGCACCAGCCTCAGAACTGAGCGTGAACTAAAATCTTACTCGTGAGTGTTTAAACATGCCTGGTATATGTGACTATTGCTGTTTCTAGCACACACGCTGGATTTTTTTATTACATCACATTTTTAAGATAGCAACCAGCCCTGTGCTCGGACATCTCACTGAAAACACCGGGAACGTTTTTTATCTGTCTCCACCTTCCCATGAGCACTGGGCTGATTTTTCAAGCACAACGTGTACTAAAGCCACGATGGACTGGCCGAGGACAGGGAAGGGCACGGGAGGCTCCGGGACTCAGAAGACCCGTAGGTGAGAGGGTGGGGCCATTCCGCTGAGTCTCAGCACCAGTTTGTTTCCCAAAGAAGCTTTCAGCCACGGTGACCCCTATGCTCTCCATCTTTCCTGTCTGGTGCCCTGGCTGAGCAGTGACGCTTGGGGGGTTGTGAGGATCCCCCCTATTTCTCTTCTCCTTAAGCCAAGCATCATCCAAGGAGGCTCCCAGCAGCCCCTCTGAGGCCCACAGCGGCCCCTCTAACATGTAGATTCCGGGAACATTAAGGAGCGTAGGGAAAAGGGATTCGTACCTCTACCATGTTTTTTGTCTCCTTTATTTCTACCAGAGAAGCCACCCCAAATCTTTCCACGTTCAGGGCCAGTGTTAGGAAGGGAAGAAATCTGATGGCAGACCCTGTAAACCAGGCGTCCTCAAACTACTGCCCGCGGGCCACATGCGGGTGGTTTTGCCGTTTTGTTTTTTTTACTTCAAAATAAGATATGTGCAGTGTGCATAGGAATTTGTTCATAGTTTTTTTTTAAACTATAGTCTGGCCCTCCAACGGTCTGAGGGACAGTGAACTGGCCCCTGTTTAAAAAGTTTGAGGACCCCTGCTGTAAACCCTAGTGACAGGACCCAGTGGCGTCTTCCCAACATATCCATCTCACACTGAGCCTGATTCATTGACACAGTATCTTTATTTCCCCCTTTGATCTGCCTGTTTTAGACTTGGGTTCCCTCTATTTATCAGGGAGGGTGGGGGACTTTATAAATCACTTGTACTTGGCACCTACAAGAACAGAGCACCATCATAGTCAAAGCCACCACGTACTGGTTTCTTTCTCGATGCTCAGTAACTTGTGCACACTCCTCTGTTTGCTCTTTACAACAACCCGAAGAGAAAGGGGGATGGTATCACTCCGTCCGACAGAGGGCACTCGGAGGGCACCAGAGGGCCAGGAGCGCACAGTTAGTAATGAGGAAATGCGGGATTCACACACCAAGGCCCTCCCTTCAAAGCGCGCTCTTGCCCGCAGGACTGCTGCTCCCTAGAAGAATCCGGGTGAGCAGGACAGGGAGTGGGCTCACCTCCTTTTGGAGCTGCCACCCCAGCTCCACACTCGCCGGCTCCCCGGCCTTTATCTCCCCTCCATCAAGATGCCATATGATTCTCTGCCTCTCCAGCTGGTCAGCCCCATGAAGTTCCTTCTGCATAGCTGGACAGACGGCCTATTGGGCACGGCCTGTGGCCCAGCTCACACCAACCCCTGCAGGACCCCGCGGCGGCCTCTCCCGGGTGATGGCCGAGGCCACGCTAAGTATATCCTAGCACTCAGCGGGTAAAATGCCTTCGGGAAGGCTGGAGGTGGGATGGGAGGTACTCGCCTCGTTGGGTAGATGAGGAGAGAGCTTTACTGACTCAGTGAATGGTGTAGCTGCGTCCTGAGGCTTGGGCCTTTCAGAACCTATTCCAGGGTACGGTCTCATGAAACATACAAAGCGTGTCTTATGATAAGTTCGGTACAAATGTAAGGTCCTGGTAGCCTGCGAGGAGTTACCTGGGACTGCCTTGCCACGGCGAGGGCTTGTACCTGCCTCCCTCGTGGCCCCGTGGCCCCGGAGATGAGTAGCCAAGCGCTCTGCATCCCTGCTCCTCGGCCCCTGCCCGGCTCCTCGTCCTTACCGGTGCAAGTGTCAGTGACATCTGACGCATGCTCCCTCGGGCACAGGGTGCCCTCCCATCCCCCTCCCTCCCCCCCCCCCCTGTGAGAGAGCAGCTGCAGGTGGAGGGGGTGCCTGCAGCAAGGCAGGTGGCCTCCCTGTAGAAGCAGAAGTGCACGTTCAGGCGTTATTTCCTGGTGGCTGGCATTTTGCCACTGACACCTGGCAGGTCTCACCTGCGCCCTAGCTGGCTCCTCCTGGTAAACCAGGAGATCACCTGGCAGCCTGGCACCTGAGGCTGCTGAGGTTGGAAGGTGCCATTGGGAGTAGAAGGCGTGCCCACCAGCCCCCTCCGGCCTTCCCCCACCCCCACCCCCACCCCACCCCCGTGGGAAAGGTCTTTCCAAGAGAAAGAGAATCCTAAGGAAGAGAAACAGGGTGAGACCTAACATCCTTTACCGCGGGAGACAGCTTGCAGCCTGCCATCTCCGCCCATGCAGCTGAGGGGTATCAGCTCCCTCCCCGCAGTGGAGAGTTAAGCTTCTCGCTCTGCATCCTGGGAAAATCTGAAGCCGCAGAGCATAATTTGATGCTCCCTTGCCGCTCACTCTAAATATCAGGGAGGCACCTGGTCCCTGACCCGGGCTTTTGGGGGGCCTCCAGCAGTGATTCAGGATCCCCTGTGGAAGGTGCTTGTGGATTAGTGGCAGGTCCTTGGACCAAGATGACTTGAAAGCTAGTGAGTCCTGGAAAGAGACTGACTCCCCCTCCCCCCCATCCCCTGCCACACACCCCAAGGTGCCTCATCGAAGGGAGATGAGATTTATTAACAGGGACCCTAGACATGGAGGAGTCCCTGGGGACCCTGCAGAAGGGGTGTCAGGCAGCTCTCCCATCCAGCGTGGGAGGAGAGGTGAGAGGAAGCACGCACAGCCCTCACGCCCACTGCGCAGGCTCCTGCAGACACGGGGCTGGGAGCACATACTTCCTCCCTGAGGGGGAGCCTGTCTGCCCTTAACACTGGAAACATTAGCCCTAGCCTTGGTCCTGCAGGCCTCGACCGTGCACTGTAGTTCCAGTTGCTCCTAGACCCGAGGGAAGGGCATGAACCGCCTTCTAATCGTGAACTTAGACACAGCAGAGGCGCCTACCCTTCCAGCAACTCGCTCTCTCCCTGTGAGGCGTTTCCTGCCCGCCTGCCCCTGCGCGCCAGCATCACTCCAGCCTCTCTCTGCTCCCCTGTGAGCCGGGCAGCACAGAACTTGTCACCCGTCAAGAAGAAGAGTCACTTTAGCTAGGAGACCAACGAAGCTGAAACCAGTTCCTGACACGGTGAAGGCTGAGACCCTGACCCTGACAAGAGACGCCCTGTGTGTCCCAGGGAAGGACAGATTTTGACACTAATATTTGTATGTTTCTGTCCCTGCAGCCTTAGGAAAATCCAAAGGTACAGTATCCTGGGGTAGCTGCAGGCCATGTTCAGTCTGAACGCTGAGCGCGCTGCCTCAGCGAGCTCTGCGAGGGGATGTGTGTGTGGTTGCTTGGCCCTCCTGACTTGAGGCGACTGTTCCCATCATTGAAACGGAACCGAGCCGAGGGCGGCCCCGGGCACCATCAGCCCGTCCTGCAGGGTAGGCAGGCGGCGTGGCCTGCGGGTGCGCAGCTTGGCCGGGGCCGGGCCAGCACCGGGTCCTGCTGACTCTGCTCTGTGCTCTAGACGGCAAGTGACAGAAAGGATGGCTGTTTAGATGTCTCCTGAGGCCGGTGCCTTGTTCTGGTCTCACGCTGCCCTTGTCCCTGTCCTGCTCACCTGCGTCTCCCACCTGGGAGGAGCGAATGCCCCCCCGAGAGGCCGCATTCGCACTGACGACAGCTGCTTTGGCAGAGGGTGAAGCGCAGCTGCCAGCTGGGGCGAGGCCGGCCGGCGGGCGGGGGGCTCCAGGTGTGGCCTGGCCGTCCGGGGAGCCCTGCCCGTCCTCCTCGCTCCCCTGGGCCCAGGAGGTGCTGAGGCTGCTGCTGTTCTAACACCCACCTGCTTGAATGTGTCCGCTTCGTGGGGGCGGGGCACCGTCTGTCATGCGCGGATAAGCACGTGTCTTTGTGTCCCTCACCAGCATGGGCGTGAGGGTGATGGACACGTCCTGGGTGGCGCGAAGAGGCTCGTCGTCGGCAGGCCGGAAAGGGTCGTGCGCCCCACCCTCCACGCAGCCCCCCGCCCCTCCCGAGGAGCTGGCAGCGCCTCTGCCCTCGCCCCTGCTGGAGCAGCCCCCAGACGACCCCGCGGTGCCCTCGCTCTCTCCATCCGGCCTGGGCCTCCAGCCTGGGGCCGAGCGGACCAGGTAAGCGCGGGCAGGTGCACTGCGCCCACCTCGGGCCTCGTGGATGGCCTCACCCCCCATTTCTAAGCATTCCTGCTGGCTGTCTACATCGCGCTGGCACCCGGAGCGCCACTCCCAGCTCCCTGGGTTATCAGATGAAGGCCAGGCTTTCCAAGAGGTGCATCCCAAGCCAGCAGCAAACCTGTCAGGTGGCAGCCAGCAAAGGGGTGAGAGGAAGCTCAGTGCCCAGCTCTCCATTTCCCCTTTCCTCTCCTCCACCTTGACATTTGCAGGGGCCATTCTTACTGCTAAAGTGGGTGCCAATCAGGGAAGAATGGAGGTCATGTGGTCACACTGGCCTGGGGACCTCTGCAGGAGGTCATGTGGTCACGCTGGCCTAGTGACCTCTGCAGGAGGTCATGGGGTCATGCTGGCCTGGGGACCTCTGCAGGAGGTCATGGGGTCACACTGGCCTGGGGACCTCTGCAGGAGGTCATGGGGTCACGCTGGCCTGGGGACCTCTGCAGGAGGCTGCATGGCTGTTTTCCATTCTCCTGGGGGGAGAAAACAGAGAACAAGATCATTGTATCACTAGTTGAGTGGACGTTTGCGAGAACCATGTCCGTCCAGAGGAAAGATGCCATCTGTGCCTTGAAGGCACACGCCTCCCAGCGAGCAGACATCACAAACGATTGAGGCGCAGGGTCTCAGCCGGAGGCAGCTGTACCTGGCCCTTCCCTGGAAGGGGTGTGGTCAGAGGGGTTTCTAGAAGGGGGAACTGCACAGCCAACTACTTTGCAGTTTGTTCGTTTCCACCTGTTCCCAAACAGCAATCCAGAGAACTAGGAAAGCTACGTGAAATCGGAGGCCCGTGTGCACTCATGGCCACTGCTGGGAAAGGCCGGAGACTGAGAAGTGAACCTTTTAGCCCAGTTTCTCCTCAGGTGTGCATGCGCCCAGACATGCGCACATGTGCACGCGCGCACACATGTATGCATGCACGTGCCGTGCACACACAAGCACATGCATGTGCATATGCACACATGCACGTGCCCACACATTTGTGCATGCGCACACACACATGCATACACACCTCAAATGAAGGATTGCAGGCTTTGTTTTTTCCCTTTAACGAATAGAAGGTATTTTCCTGTGAAACCGGAAATTGACGAAGGGATGGGGACAGGCACGGAGCGGGAGAGGGGAACTGATACTGGAGTTGGGATGCTGCTGATGGCTCCGACTCAGAGGACAGGCGGCCCTGGCTGGGTGCTCACTATCCTCAGGTCCCTGGAGGGATGGGCTGCGAGCGAGCAGTGGGGAAGCGAGGGGGTGCGGTGGGCCTAGAGGCTGCCGAGAGGAAGTGGACAAATAGGAGACTCCTCAGAGGCTCCCTTTACAGACACGGGCCCCACCCTGGTTTCCCATCTCTGTTTGCCCAACAGCATTTGGCATTTAAGTGATACTTCTAGAAAATGCCCCTCAAAGATAGATTCCCCGGCTCTGAGGTGTTCCCGAACGTTGCGGATGGGTGGCCTAACGGGTCACTCAAGGGCAGGGTACAGCGCCCACTGGTTCAGAGTATTCTCAGGGTAGTCCTGCTGCTCGGTGGCCATGCCGTCCCCTTTCCCGCATGACCAGTCCTGTGGCTTCCCTCGGGGTGCCAGTGTCCACACTGTCTCGTCCACTCTCTCCCCACGTGGATTCCTCCCAGTGGGAACCTGTGTTCCATTGCTTTTCTGTTTCTTTGTTCGTCCCGTTCCCTGGACATTTGCGTCAGGTGATGTTTCCTCCAGTTGCCGATTGCTGTCAGGGCTCCTCCCTCCCTGTGGCTGGTTCCAACCCTCCCATTCCCGCCAGGTCCCTCCCTCCTCCCCTCTGCCCTCGAGGCAGGTGGCGCTCCAGCCAAGCTCAGCCTCTGCACCTGCTCCTCTGCTTGGCATTAACTCTAACCCCAAACTGTTCCCTGCCCCTTCGCCTCCCAGCTCACTGAGCCATGCGTCCCCAAACCAGCCTGCCCTCCAGCATGCTGTACCTGTGCCTCCTCCATCCAGCGTGCCTACTAACCGCTCACACCCACCTCTCCCTGGGTCAGCTGCTCCTGTGCTGCAGAGAGAGCAGCATAGGTAACTGCCTGGTTCTGCGGGAGGGGGCGGGTGCAGGTGGGAGGAAGGAGGAGGAGGAGCTCCCTGGTCCCCAGATTCTTGTCCATCTAGAGAGGAAAGAAGAGTCTGTTACCCAACAAGAAGCAATTATTTTGTTTGCTTGTTGTGTGTGTTCTTTTGTTGCTAATTGTTTTACTTTACCTTCCTCTTGATGGAGGCAGAGATGGACTGAGGGGTGGAGAGATCATTGCCTGGTCACCTCAGGCCCGAAGAATAAAGAATGAGGCGAGCCTGGCTGATGTGGCTCAGTGGCTGAGCGTCAACCTATGAACCAGGAGGTCACGGTTCTATTCCCAGTCAGGGCAC
This sequence comes from Eptesicus fuscus, assembly GCF_027574615.1. Lineage (NCBI taxonomy): Eukaryota > Metazoa > Chordata > Mammalia > Chiroptera > Vespertilionidae > Eptesicus > Eptesicus fuscus. Next base: position 6,564,467 of record NC_072492.1, on the reverse strand, counting down.
ATGCCCAGGTTTTGGGCTCGATCCCCAGTGTGAGGTGTGCAGGAGGCAGCTGATCAATGACTCTCTCTCATCACTGATGTTTCTATCTCTCTCTCCATCTCCCTTTCTCTCCAAAATCAATCAAAATACATTAAAAAAAAATTTTTTTTTAAAGAATGAGGTGAGGGTTTCAGGTTGTGGTTGCTGCTGTTGTTCATCCACAGAATAGAGAAAGGAGCTAGTGCTGTCTGGCCCTCTGGTGAGAGGTCTTCCCCTTGCAGATCAGCAGCTGTGGGGTGACCCTCATCCTGAGCAGGGGCGCCTGCTACTGCCTGTGGCCTTCCCTTCGCTCCCCCTCCCCCGTGGGGAAGACCTGCTCCAGCCCAGGGCCCTCCCAGCCTGTCTCACCAAACCCCGGCGGGATGAGCTGTCTATTCCTGGCTCTGTCATTTGGAGTTTCTAGACAAATGCAGGAAGAAATGGGCTGTCGCTACTTTTGTGGGGAAGAACTAACCATTGCGCAGGATTCAGGTTTCCACACTTCCCGTGTCCCGTGTGAGGGCATCAGATTCCAGAGGGGTTCTCACTAGGATGAAGTTAGCTCCCAACTCCAGGTCCCCTCCTGGTTCTCCAGGGGCTCCTGCAGCATTCTGCTGAAAACACACGAGAACCCTGGCTGGTTTGGTTCAGGGGTTAGAGCATCGGCCCTAGGACTGAAGGGTCCTGGGTTCAGTTCCGGTCAGGGGCATGTACCTGGGTTGCAGGCTCGATCCCTGGCCCCGGTCAGTGCAGGTGTGGGAGGGAGGCGACCAATTGATGTCTCTCTCTCACATCGATGTTTCCCTCTCTCCCCCTCCCTTCCACTCTCTCTAAAAATCAATGGAAAAAATATCCTTGGGTGAGGAGTAACAAAAAAAGAAAGAAAAAAAGAAAAAACACATGAGAATGGAGATCGATTGGTGATGTCTGCCATGGATGGCATGCTGGGGGATGGTAGGGAGCGAGGAGTCAGTATTGATTAGCTGGCCCTGGTCTGGGGGTGGACGATGAGTAGGGTGTACTTTATCCTTAGGGGGCAGCCTGAGAAAGAGCCAGCAGTGAAGGGTGGGCCCTCCTTGGGACCTGGTGGCTCAGGGTGTCCCTTTATCAATTGAAGGGGCTCCGGAGGCCCTCGGTGCCATCGGCCCTGGTCCCCTCCAAGCCTGGGGGACTGGACTGAACTGCCCACATTCGGGAACACAGCCAGGGTCTGTTCCAACCCTACCATTGCTGGGACCTCCTGAGTTTGAGGATGGGTCCCCGAAGTCCTCCCTTGCTTAGGGGCATTATGGGGGTTCAGGGAAAGCAGCTGGAGAGTGGGGAGCCATGGCCATGTGGTCATCAGCCCTCGCTCGGCACACGGGCTCTGCTGTGCTGTGGATTCAGGGGACAAGAGTACTTCGGTGTCCCAGTGTGGCTCACAGGACAGAGGGGGGTGCTCGGGGCCTGCTGCCCGTCGCTCCTGGTCTCTGGTGGCGAGGGAGCTGGCGTCAGTGCCACGCAGAGGAGCAAGTAGGCCCAGCCGTCAGAGCCCCCCGAGGGCCTGAGACGCCCAGAGCCGGGCAGGCCGCGCTGGCGAGAGGCATGTTCTGCACCCACGGTGAGGTGCTGAGGGGCCCGCGTTCAGGGCTCTCGTCCTGTGTGCTTGTGTTTCAGCGCTTCCAGAAGCAAGGAGCTTTCTCCGGGATCTGGGCAGAAGGGAAGTCCGGGTTCCAGCCAGGGGGCACCGTGTGCCGGGACGCCAGCAGGCACCAGCCCCGGCCCGCCGCCGGCCGACCAGAGCCCCCACACTCTCCGGAAAGGTACGTCCCGCCACCTGCATGTCGCCCCGGGCAGGTGGCTGCCCGCTGCCTGGAAACTCACTTCCCCACCAGCCTGGCTGCTCAGACGCCCTGTGGCCTAGCGAACCGTCCCCATCCTGCATCAGCGTGAGAGGTCACCACCTCCCAGAGGGACGTTGCGTCGCTGTCCCTCAGCTTCCTCGTCTGAGCAGTGGGCTCGCTAGGCCTGCTGTGCGGGGCCTCCTGCCCCCCACGGGCCTCACCCAGCTGCCTGCCCCTGGGTAGTTTGTGGGATGTGACAGCGAGGGGGACCGGTGGCTTGTCCCGGGGTCCTGCCCTTCATAGTTATGTTTAGAGCTGCAGGAATTCCTGCGCTAAGCCCGCGCCGCCCACCCCAGAATCTGCCGCGGAACGCGCTGCCATGGACCACTCTGAAATGACCCCCAAGCTGACGACCTGCTCCTGGAGAAGGTTCGCCAACGGGGGCCGCGGGAGCGGAGCGTACCCAGCCTTCCCGTCCGCTGTCCTCTGCGCCATCGCTTTGCAGGCTTCACTTTGTTTAAAGGAACCTCGTGTTACTCTGTCCTCGGTCCGGCCTGCAGCGCCTCCGTGGGGCTGCAGCTCCAGGGCTTGGGGGCCCGGGGCCGGTCACCTCGTCCACGCACGCCGTCAGGACCGGTGCTTCCCGCCTGCCCGGCACCGGGCCGCAGCGGCACCCATGACCCGCGTCTGCCCTCAGCAGCCTTCCTTCTGTCCCTTTCCGTCATGCCTCACGCACTCCACAGATAGTTGTTGGGCCCTACTGTGTGCGGAGCTCAGAGGGTGCCACCATAGCAGGCGCACAGTAGGGGTGTAACCGTAGCAGGTGGCTCTCAGGACGGTGAGCGTGGAGGGTACCGCCGGGGGCAGCGTGGGCACTGCTCCCACGGGCCCTTCCGCGCCCAGGCGTGGGGCCGCGGCGGTGGGCTGGGGTTTCAGCATCCAGGTTCCTCCAGCACCCAGAGGCCTCCCTGTGGTCTAGAACCAGTTCTTGGGCGGTCTGCGTGCAAGGCCTGACCCTCCCAGCCCTACACTTGGGGTGATGGCTACGCCATCGCTTTGTCCACGGGAGTCGGGGCTCCTCATGCCAGCGGCAGCTGGGCTTCCCTCCTCACAGCGGCGGGACCTCTGGGGGACGCGGCCTAGAGCGACGCAGGTCCCTTCCCGGGGGCGACCGGGAGCTCAGTCACCAGCGGCACACTTCGCGGTTTGAACGCCCCCGTCTGTTGGCATCACGGCCTTTCCTGTAACTTCCCGGAGTGGCGATGTCACACAGACATCTTGGCGCTGTCACTGCTCCCCCCAGCTCCTTGGGGAGAAGACAGGTTCAAGCATGGTCCCTGGGTCCCCACGGGCTCCTCGCCCGGGAGCAAGGCCCGCCTGGGCCAGCAGAGCATCAGGATGATGCGGGCTTCCTGCACGCGGTCTCGTTGCTTCACCGGCGTGCTGGGAGAGGGTTAGGGACGGGCCCCGGGGCACACAGTGGGAAGACGAGGCATTTGGGCCACGCTGATTGACCCTGGAGAACGTGCTTGCCTTGTCCACGCTGCACACGGAAGGAGCCAGGGACGTGCGTGAGGCGCGATTAGCATAGGGTTTGTTCCATGGAGGCGGGGTGGGGGTCCCTGACGCCTCCTGGGGGCTTGAAGGACAATCTCTTCTGGAATTAGTGGCACCACAGGCAGCCCCCCTGGGCTGACAGGTTGCCCTGGATGTTTCCGTTCCTCGTCCTCCCGGCCATTTCCGGTTAGACGTGTAATGTAGCTGTCATCCTTCAGCAGGACTAAGTCAGTACACGGGGACATGGAGGCCCTGCAGAGGAGGTCGGGGCACGGCTGTGCCCTGAGCACAGGGTGGAGGGCGGGGCGGTGGACGGGCAGCGCCGGGCGCTGGGCCTCTGTGGCCCACCTACAGGCTATCGGGCACTACGGCCAAAGGTCAGCTTCGATGCTGACAGTCCCCCGTCCTGGGCCCAGCGCCACAAGTTGAACTCTGACTGTCGTCTGTGGGCCGTGTCACTGGCTCACGCTTCCCGGGCCACCGATCCCTTTGCCACCCCAAGTGGTGACCGACGCTGGGAAGCCAGCCATGGCCTGTGGAGGGGAAAGGTGTCTGCAGCCTGTGTGTGTGTGTGAGTGTGAGAGAGAGAGAGAGAGAGAGAGAGATGGCAGGAATCCAAAGAGGAGAAATTAGTGAACAGAAATTAGGGAGGACATGAAAACTTCCAAGTCTAGGTGAATTTTTAAAAATTGTGTTGCCTGCTCTCAGGGTGCCAAGGGCGGGGGTGGCGAGGGGTAGGAAGGGGTGAGGGGTGTGCCAACGGCCACATGGACCCCGGGCATCATGGAACAACCTTGTGTGTTGCTGTTGTGTTTTCTCTTCCAGTTTCCAAGAAGCTGGCACCGATTCCGCCCAAGGTCCCCTTTGGCCAGCCAGGCGCTATGTCGGAGCTGCCCACCGGCCAGCCGTCCCCACTTAGCCTGTCGCCTACGCCACCGAGCACCCCGTCACCCTACGGACTCAGTTACCCGCAAGGGTACCCCTTGGCCTCGGGCCAGCTCTCCCCGGCGGCAGTGCCCCCTCTGGCCTCTCCTTCCAGCTTCGCCAGCACTTTAACCAAATCGCGGCCCACCCCGAAGCCCCGGCAGAGACCCACGCTGCCGCCCCCGCAGCCGCCCACAGCGAGCCTCTCCGCCTCCAGCCCGCAGTCCACGGAGCACCCCGTGCTCGACGGCATGGCCCCCGGGGAAAGCATGTCCACAGGTAACCACGCCCAGCTTCCTCCATTTCCCGTGAACTTGAGCACAAGGGGCCGAGGGAGGGCTGCTGGTGCCACTGCCAGTTAACAGCCCGTTTGCCAGGGGCCGGCTGTGCTGGTGCCAACGTCGCTCCCCAGGGGATCCCCCGAGACGCCCCCGCAGCCCAGCCGGTGAGAGCAGCTCGGGAGGGACCCAGCTGCCCTGCAGGGGGCCTCTGGGGTCTCCCAAGCCAGCGCCCGCAGCCAGGGCTGTGCGTCTGCCCTAATTTGGGGGCTGAGCGCCCGAGCTCTTGGGAAAGCTGGAGGCGGGGGAGATGGCCGACCCGCTGGCACCTGAGCCCAGTGGTGCGGGAGGCGTTCCCGTGTCTTCAGAAACACTACGAACCAAGGACATTTCCTTTTTATTAATTAAATAAGCCTAATTAGAAACATGTATTTCTAGCACCATACATTTAGGAAGGGGCCGGGTTCAGACAAGAGGTATGTCCCGCTGGTTCTCAGAGGAGCTAATCAGCCCAATGGCTAAATTTAGTTTTGCTTTGAATTTAAGATAAAAAATGGAACTATTTTCCCCCAGAAAAACGTGTGGCATGAAATCATAAGCACACACGTTTAGCACACACCACTTGTTGTCTGGAAGAAGAAGGCACATTGAAACATCTCCCAGGATCGAGCACACGAGGTCAGAACTCGGCGTATTTGTGTGGCTGCTGACTAGAGCCAGCCCCCCCACCTCACCAGGCCGAGAGCCCGGGTTCACCTGCCTGTGTGGTCCCCGGTACACCCTCCCCACACACTCACACCACACACGGAGTTCAACACACTACACCAGTGCCCCCCACAGCACACACCGATGCACACACTACGTGCACGCACAGGCCACGCGCACTCAGCAGCGCAGCGCTGGGCCTGGCTTCCCGCGGAGACGGGCCTTCCCTTGGCTAGAAGGCGGCTTGGCCTGGGCCTCCGCTCCGTGCTGCCTGTGGAAGTCTGGTCCAGTGTGGGTATTTGTGATGGGTCCGGAGATGGAGATGTTGTGGGAGCAGCCGTCTGGCGATTTGGCTTGGTTTGGGCAAGGAAAGATGTTGAAGGGACAGCTGCTGTCCTCTACCCGGAGGCTTGTAAAAATCGAAGGAAATTCTTCCTTGAAAGATGAGTGAGCACCACTCCCCACCCGTGGTTCCTGGTGCGAGATGTGTCCTCAGTGAGCCCCGATGGGAGGGAGCACAGGCCCACTGCCCTGGGGGCTCAGGGCCACACCCCTGAGCTCCTGGTCACCCTGAGTTGTCCAGGGGGGCTGCTCCTCCCAACACATCAGCCTGCCAACTTCCGGGGCCGCCCCAGGAAGGGCCCAGGGTGGTGGTGATACTGGAAGCCCGTCTGCTCGCCTCCTGAGAGACAGAGATTGGGGGGAAAGTGGGCCACAGGAGGCGCTGAGGGACAGGACAGGCGGTCCGGTCCCCACGTGGGACGTGTGAGGACCCCTCCCACTGCACCAGCTTCAGGGCTGCTGCCTCTAGACTGAGCGACGCCCCACCCCGTGCCTTTCCGTTCAGTGTTCTCCGGCTGCATTGTTCTGTCCCGCCCGTGCAGGCCGGGGGCCGAGGGAGGAGCTGGACCGATGGGGCGCGGCCACCTGGCCGATACGGGGCACAGTGTTGTGTTGCGTTGTTGTTCCGTCCTGTTTACTCCTCTCTCCGATCCTGTCATTGTCCCTGCAGCTGTGTGACATGAGTGCCGCAGTGTTGGATACATGTGAGGGGAGTTCAGGGTAAGCGGCCCCAGCCTCGCGTCCCCTGCCCGAGCCGGCGGCCACAGCCCTCCGCGCCGCACTGCATGTGGCTGGGCCCTGCATGGCCGCTCCCTCGGTGCCTTCCCCAGCGCAGCAGGAGCTTTCTGGGGTCCCTGGCCGTGTTGGGGTCTCTTTCCTGTCCTCAGGAGCTGGGGATAAAGCCAGGCAGAGGCCGAGCTCGTCTGCTCACCTGTCACCAGCCACCTAGTCCAGCACCCCTTCTCTCCCTGAGGTTGAGCTGACGGGGATCAGGCCGCCCTTCCCAGGACGGACCTGCTGACTTCTCTGCCCAGCGTCCGGGGCAGTTCCTCACTCCACCTTGGTTTAGGGACCTGTCCACGAAGGGCCCGCCCAGGCCACGGGCATAGCCCCCGCAGCCTGGACCTGTCTCGGGGAAGGGCGCCCTGGGATCTGCACTCTCAGACCGAAGTCCACGCGCCTCCTCCAGGCCGAGGCTGGGGCTGGCGGATCCTGGAGAAGCCATAGCATTAGAGTGCATCCTGAGCTCATCCCCCCAGCTCGGTAAAACATTGGGGAACATTTACCCAGTTTCTGCCTGGTCTCCTCCTATAAAGAGCAGGTGCTCTGAAGTGAAACCAAGGCAAGAACATGAACTAAGCCAGAAGGAACGAGGTGTTTCTGCCTCAGTAAGAAAGTGTGGCCAGAGCCAATCTGAGGGCCCTCCAGGGGTGCCCCATGAGAGCTGCTGAGACCAGGGCCAGCAGGGCCCACAGGCCTCCTAACAGGAAACCAGCTCCCCCAAACCCCCAGCACCGTCAGTGAGTGCCCCTCAGGGTCTCCAGGGAACAGCCAGGGTGCGCTGAGCAGCTCACCCCAGCACCAGTTCTGGGCCTGGCGCTCTTTGCCTGCTGTCCGGACTGTCCCATGACCCCCACCACCCTGGGCTGTTCCCATTTGACTGTCCGGCACAGGGGAGGTGAGAAACCTGTGCAGGGTCATGTGCTGCCTGGTGGTACAGATGGGTGGGCCCCAAGCCAGCAGCAGCCTCCCACGAGGCACCCAGGGGTAGCCCAGTGGGAAGGCAGGCAGGGCTGAGCTCAGCGCCACCTCTGCCCGAGGCCTCCAGTGAGGACAGGCTGCAGTGGCTCCCTGATGGGTGCTTGGGGGCAAGAGAGGACCTGGGTTCCAGAGCTTCCATGTTTGTACAGTGTCTTTAGGACCATGTCCAGATGTCTGTCTGTCTACTTGGTATGGCATTCTTTGGGCTGAATGTTTGTTTTACCAAAAAAAGCAAAATAAGACCAACAAAACCCCACCTCCCAGTCCTGGCCAAAGGCTGCTCCCTCCCAGGTTGCTTCCCCGCAGCCCCGGCCCAGGCGGAAGGCGAGGTGAGACAGCTGAGCAGGTGGGCGGGTGGCATGGCTGAGGGTGAGGGCCCAGGGCCGCTCTCGGCTACCCGGCCTAGTGAGCCCTGCAGCCTGGGGGAGCAGGTGGGGTTCCCAGTGAGTCCTGCAGGCTGGGTCAGCAGGTGGGGTTCCCAGTGAGCCCTGCAGGCCGGGGGAGCAGGTGGGGTTCCCAGTGAGCCCTGCAGGCTGGGTCAGCAGGTGGGGCTCCCAGTGAGCCCTGCAGCCTGGGGGAGCAGGTGGGGTTCCCAGTGAGCCCTGCAGGCCGGGGGAGCAGGTGGGGCTCCCAGTGAGCCCTGCAGGCCGGGTGAGCAGGTGGGGCTCCCAGTGAGCCCTGCAGGCCGGGGGAGCAGGTGGGGTTCCCAGTGAGCCCTGCAGCCTGGGGGAGCAGGTGGGGTTCCCAGTGAACCCTGCAGGCCGGGGGAGCAGGTGGGGTTCCCAGTGAGCCCTGCAGGCTGGGGTTCCCAGTGAGCCCTGCAGCCTGGGGGAGCAGGTGGGGCTCCCAGTGAGCCCTGCAGGCCGGGGGAGCAGGTGGGGTTCCCAGTGAGCCCTGCAGCCTGGGGGAGCAGGTGGGGCTCCCAGTGAGCCCTGCAGGCCGGGGGAGCAGGTGGGGTTCCCAGTGAGCCCTGCAGGCTCGGGGAGCAGGTGGGGTTCCCAGTGAGCCCTGCAGCCTGGGGGAGCAGGTGGGGCTTCCAGTGAGCCCTGCAGGCCGGGGGAGCAGGGGGGGCTCCCAGGGCAGCGCAGCCCAGGCCCACACGGGGCCCCGCCTGTACAGAGCTGCTGGACCATCTCAACTCTGCAGCTCACAGGGACCCAGACCCACAGGCGCTGAGCCCTTCACCTCAGGACCCTCTTCCCGATCCTCTCCCAGGAGCAGACCTTTAATGCCCCGAGGCGGCTGTGCCTCCGGGTGAGCAGCTCCAAGGGCTGAGAGATGGGGTTTTCCTGCAGTTGGGGAGCAAACAATTTGCTGCAACTTCGGCCCAGCTCCTGGGATCCCTCTGCCGGGCCCTTCAGCCATCGAGGTATTCTTACTGTTCACAGCCTTAGGGTGATTGCACCGTCTCAGGATCCCCCCTCGCTGGGAAAATGGGGTTTTTCCGCTGCCTCACACCCTGTCCCTGCAGGCTTTAGGGAACTAAATGCAACCCCGAAATTCCAGGAGGCAGCCAGTGGGACCGGCCCAGAGGCAGTGAGCGTGCGGGAGCAGCAGGAGCTGCTAGCAGTGCTGAGGGCCCCCCAGGCAGGTCTGCGCTGGCCCACAGGCTTGCTTGGTAGAAGGGAAGCTGCCCAACCCTAATGCGACGCTGCGATGACGCTGGCCCCTACAGGCTGGCCCTCAGTGGCCCACCCGCTCGCTTCCTAACGCTGACCAGCTGCCTGCCCTTGGCGTCGGGTCTCCTTAGCCGCAGCCCCTCCCCACTCACCTCTCTCTGCCAACTTCCAGATCTCGCTCACTTCGACGTCCCCTCCATCCACGTGGAGCTCGGGCCGGCGCTCCGCCTGAGTCCCCTGGAGCACAAGCTGCGGCCCTCGGTGGCTGAGAAGAGGGACTCGGAGGAGGACTCAGAGAGCACCGCCCTTTGACACGCGTGTACATACGTGGGCCCAGACCAGCATACGGCCAGGCGCCCTGGGCCCAAGCTCTCCGTGGCTCTCGCTGTCACTGCCACGCACGGCCGGAGTTCTGCAGAGAGCGGTCACCCCCGGCCTGAGTGGCAATCGTCGGTGGTGCAGGTTTTGTTCGTTCCCCTCGGGTGGTGACGTGGGCCTTTTGTTTGATCTTTGCCTTTGACTTTGTGCCTATTTGACCTACTTTCAGCCTCCATGCCAAGCAGCAGCCCTCCCACCAAGGGCTCCTCAGTCCTCTGCAGGGGGGTGGGGGAGGGCCAGGTGCTGGGTGAGACCTGGGCTGCCCTGTACTGGCAGCGACATCGAGTCCTCCAGTGTCAGCTGACGGGTGTCAGCTGGACGGCCACAGAAGGGGACGGAGAGCAAGCCCTTCACTTACGGGGCGAGACCGGATTCTCGAGTCCTGGGCGCTGACTTGCGCTGCACAGGGAGGCGGCCCTACTCTGTGGGTTCTAAGTAAACGCTGAACACGTTTGTTTTACTTCCCAAGTTTTATTTTCCACACCGTGTTACCGAAAGCTCCTGTTTCTACCTTGCCATTTCACACTTCCAAATTTAAAAAATGACCTTGAGGATGTCTAGAGGGCCTAAAGACACCTCCCCATGTCCCCCCCAAACATCAAATGATCTGACAGTAATTCTACACCTCTGCCTCTCAGGGGCACCAGCTCACAGGTGCGGGGTCGGGACCAGGAGCCTCTCTGCTGGAGGGCACTTGTGAATAGCAATAACTGTTACCCAGAGCACGGAGCAGAGTGAGACCAGCCTGGGAGACACCAGGCCAGCGCCCGGCCCCCAGCGTCAGGCTCTCTCCCCTTCTCACAACCCCACCCCCTCTCGGGGACAGGCGGGAGCACTGGGAGCCCACACACTCTGGGACTGACATCTGGGTCATGCATGCACAGCCACACTTTACAATTTTACCCTTTTAAGGCAGATATGACATACCTATACATGATATATTTGTATATATGAAATTTCTCTATATTTGTTTAATTTGAGCCATTCAATCTAAGCCAGTGTACAGGTGTACAGTGCGGAGTTTCAGTGCGTCTGGTTTCCCAGCACAGTGTAAAGAGCCCTCCTCTGACTGTGGGGCTGGCAGACTTGGGATGCTACCAGCTTTGCTCACTTCCTGGCGAGGGCGGTTCGGTACCCAATTTGCAATGGAGCCCGGGGGCTGAAAGCACCTTTAAATACATGTACAAATAGTTGTCAAAAGTAATCTTATTAAAATAGATTTATTATCCCTGAGCATGGCCTTTCGTGTTTAAGTTATGAAGTGTGTGGGGACACGGGACTTAGTGACAGGTGCTGCCTGGGGAGGCCCGGGGTCATGGCTAGGCCAGGCCAAGGCCTCCGCCTGCCTCCCTCTCGTCACCGGAGTTTTTAAAGCATTTCTCTATGTCCTTGGTAGGGGGATATACAAATAAAGACTAGACTCGGCTTTAAAAAGTCTCTCAACCTTCAAGCACTAACCTCAGTGCTGTTCAATCTCGTAAGGGGGCAGGGGAGCCAGCCCGACGTGCTACTTCTTAACACTCTGAAGGGCAGCGAGGGCTTCTCGTTCTCACTGCGCCAAGGAAAGCCAGCTACCGTCGCGCCGCTCCCAGCACTGCCGGGGGCTGCGTTCCAGCGGCGCCGCGTGGGCCCAGCCATCCGACTGGTGCGTGAAACCAGGCCCCGCTGGCAGCCCGCACAGCCGACTCGGCAGAAACCCGGCCACTGCATGCCTCCCTGGGACAGGCGTGGTCCTCCCGCCTCAGGGCTGGCCTCCGGGACACGCTGGGGCCTGCGCAGGCGCCACCAACCTGGGAGGCTCCTGCAGAGGCGGCACCAGGACCAGGCAAAGCACTCGGGTTCCGCAGGGAATCTTTATTGAGTTCTGGGCTCTGGAAACACTACTCCTTGAGCCTTGAGCACTTAGACGTCACGTCCAAGACCCGTGTTCCCTGACACGGCCCGTCTCTAGTGCGGAGGGCATGGCTGGGCGGTAACAGGCCTGATGTGCGTTCTACGTGACTTAAGTCACTGGCACCGAATTCCCAGTTTTCTTCCCTCGGCAGCCTCCTGTCCACGGCTCCGCCAGGCGCATTCGTGAGACGTCCAGCACGCAGTCCTCACCCGGAGCCCAAGTCAAGGCTCCGCCTTTCCATGTGCCGCTCGTTCCACAGTGCCCTCGGCTCCCACCAGGCAGAGGGCGCACTCGGGACCCTGCGCGGGGTGGGGCGTGAGCCTTCCGAGTTCAGGGCCACTCCTGACCTTCATTCTGCCCTGACCTTCCTCTGTGGGCTGGCAGGCTCCTCTGCATGAGCCCGTTTCCGCGGGGGCTCGCTGTCCTCAGCTCTGCCCGCCTGCGCCTGGGAGAGCAGGGCCGCCCGCACCAGCCGCAGCTCCCTCTTCTCCCGGCGCTCCTCCATCTCCTCGAGGTCGTCGGCAAACAGAGCTTTCAGCGGGGCCATCAGCCTGGGCACCGTGGAGAGGTCTCCGAACCGAACCTGGAGGGAAGGACGGGGAAGACATGCCTCAGTGAGGAAGGCACGTGCCCACCCAGCAGGCACACACCCCCTCACCAACCCTGGGGCCACAGACCACAGCTGGAAAATGAAAGAAAACGCAGAGGCGGTGGCAGGAGACTAAAGAAAGGGCAGAGACGCCCCACGGCAGCTGAGGGCGGCCAGGTGAAGGGGCCTCGGAAGACTAGGCTGCCAGACTCTGAAAATCAGGCTCCTCAGAAACAAGGCCGGCCCCTGCCCGGGCCAGCCTGGCTTCCCAGTCCCGAGAGGAGAGGCCGTCTCCAGGCTGCAGAGGCTGTGGTGATGGTGGGAACGGACGAGCCTCCGAGGCTCTGTCATTTCCAGCCACAAGCGCTGATGTCGGTCTAAACGGGCCTGCGGAAGGTCTGGCAGCCTTCAAACCCGGTGCTGGTCCTGAGGGCTGATGGGAGGTCCTCTCACCGCTGGCCCGACCGTCCCTCCCATAGCGTCGATGCGGCGCGCTCTCTCTGCCCATCCCCACCAGGTGCAGCCCAACCACACACACACCTTCATGTGGTCAAAGGCAATGCCGACTTTCTCGTTGAAGTCAGGGCTGAAGAGGGGGATCTTGGCATAGCGCTGGCTGAAGTGGTTCAGCATGATGAACCCGGCGTTCATGCGCATCCCCACGCCGATCGCCTGTGAGGTGGTGCTGCAAACGGAGGGTTGGAGGGTTGCATCCGGCTGAAGCGCCCCCTTGGGCCTGCCCCTGCCCCCCCAACCCGCCATATTCCCTGACGTGGCTCACAAATGATTCCAGCCTGTTTTTAGCGCTTTCTAAAGGTGGGCTGCCTCAGAGCCTTGCCTAGAGCTCTGCAGAGATAAAGCCGAAGGGCCCGAAGCCAACCACCGCCCCGTCGCAGCCCACAGCCCCTGGTGGGACGCAGGCAGGTCATCCTCAGCAGGGCTGCCGTGAGGCTGCGGAGTCACAGGGAGGGGAAGGGAGGAAGTGGGTGACAGGCCAAAGCATTCGCAGCTACCTGTGTGTCTTTTCCACGGCTTCCACTTCCAGACCGTCTTCCAGCGTGGCCTCGTGAATCAGCAGGGTGGCATCTTTCCCTAGAGGGAGCATGGGCGTGGGACAGGGTCCTGTGCTGGACAAGCACTCGGCCCCGGATTCCTGCCCACACTCCATCCCCTGACCCTGTGCCCTGTGTGCATGCTAGGATGACCACCAGGCTGTCAGCCGCCTCTACTCACCCATCTGGACCAGAGCCTCGCAGGGCATGGTGTCCCCCGAGAATACCAGCTTCCAGCCGGACGTATGGACCAGCGCACAGCCATAAGCATGCTTGCAGTGCCGGACCTGGCAGGTCTGAAACTGGAGGGCAGGGCAGGGCTGCAGCGGTGCCCCCTCACCACCAGACGCCCCCCACCCCATGCGGCCGCCCCATACCTCCTCCAGGTCACAGGCTCTCAGCAGTGAGCCAATCCAGCTCTCAAGTGTGGGGCTGGAAACCTCGGCTCCTTTCTGAAGGCATTTGGCAGGGATCACACTGTGAGAAAGAAAACATTAAAACAAATGTAACTTGAATCAAAGTTTAAGAATTTGGGAAACCCCCAAATCATCATTACAAAGAAACACAATTTAAATCAGTCAATGAGACTGGGAAAGGTCTTCAGGTAGAACCAAACCAAACCCCCAGGCCACTGAGAAACCTGCCCGGTGAGCTGCCCACAGCGAAGGCATTGCAGGCCCTGCCCAAGCGGCCCTGGCTGGGCCCAGCAGACGGACTCCTTCCCATGAGGTGGGCATGGGGCCAATCCCACCATGCATCCCCTGGCGGGGCAGTCTCTGTGCTCACAACTCGGGCACGTGGCCCTGCAACTGTTTTATCAAGAAGTGTTGGCAAAAGTCTAGAAACTAGAACGGGGCTTAAATGAGGCTGCGAGGAAACGCAGCCAAGCAGACAGACATCTAAGTGAAGCCAGCTAGTGGTTCTGCCCTGAGTCAAAGCTGTCTCCCTGCTTCTGCCACTGGGCCACGTCAGGGGAAGGTTGCAGGGGTATCCTGACCTGCCCCCGGTCAACTCTGAGCTGTGGAGGGGAGGCGACAGCCTCGGGGCGGGCTGCGGGGAGCTCACCTGACGTGGTGCAGGAGCGGCTGGCACTGGTTGTGGTATTGCTGGAGCCAGGCCCGGAGCTGGGTTGGGGCAACCACCAGCAAAGGGTGGAAGGGCTTTCCCAGCGATGCCTGGAACAAAGAAGTCAGCTGAACCAGCGGCAGGCATCACAGGAGGCCTAGGTGTAACACAGGCAAGCCCAAAAGGCAGTAAGGGCAAGCCCGCACTCACCAAAGCGCGTTCTCTCTGCAGCAGGATATTTAACAGGCCCTGGAAGGGGAAAGGAGACGCAGATGAGACGAGACACGAGACGCCGGCAACCTCGGCCCGAGGTGGGGTCCTCGCCCTCATCTTGCAGGAGCCCCTCGCCCTCTATTGGCCACCAGCCTCTAACACTGCTGTCGCTGGGAGCCGGCACATGCTGACCCAAGACAGAGCAGTGGCTGGGGACCCGGCTGCCCCAGGAGACCAAGCCCCGCCCCTCTGGCTGCAGTTTCCTCCCCAGGCATGTGGGAAGGCAGACCCCTGCTGTGACATGGCAGCAAGCAAACAGAAAGACCAGCATCCTTACGGGCAGAATCGCTGAGCTGGGTTCTGTGGAAGACCGTTACCTCACAAGAGGTGAAGAGCCACGGCGGTGGGCAAGTTGAGGACGGAGGAGAGCAAGGCCACAGCTGCCTCAGGTGGGGCTCTGGGGTCCTGCCCAGCACTCACCGTGTGGTGATCCGCGTGCAGGTGGGACACGAACACAGCAGCAAGGGTGCCCAAGACCCTGTCCACGTTGTCGCCGTAGTGACGACACAGCTGCCCAAACGTACCTTCCCCACAATCCAGCAGCAGGGACTTGTCAGAGCTACAGAGAAGCGAGACGTTCAAGGCTGAGGAGAGGGCTCTCATGGCTCAGAGGCCTGTGACCTCAGAGAAGAGACTGCAGCAGCGAATGCACTGTATCTCCCATAACCTCGCCTCTGCTTCTCTGAGGACCTTGTACAAACAGGAATGCAACTGTAATGTCCATCCTCCTTATATAGAACTATCCACGGAACCACAGAGCCCTTTAATGAATGTAGAAAGTGTCCTAGCCAGGTAGCTCAGTGGACTGGAGCGTCATCCTATGAATCAAAAGGTTGTGGGTTTTATTCCCAGTCTGGGCACATACCTAGGTTGTGGGTTGTATCCCTAGTTGGGGTGCATATATGAGGCAACTGATCAATGTTTCTCTCTCACATCGATGTTTCTCTCTCTCTCCCTCTCTCTCTAAAATCAACAAACATATCCTCGGGTGAGGATTAAAAGAATAAAGAATATAGAAAGTAGGATTAAAAATGGCAGCAGAGTAAGTGGATGCTGTACGGACATGCTCCCAGGAACAAGCTGGAATTACAACTAAAATACAGAAAACTTCCTTAATAGTCAATGGAAAACTCGCAAGAGAGGGCCCTGATATCTGAGGACCGAAGGTGAAGACCACATAGAGACTGGTAGGAGAGGCAGAGGCATGAAAGGGCTGGCCGGGCGCCTACAGACTGCAACTGAAGTCCTGTAGAGATATCTCAGCTGTGGGGGGTGCCACTGAGAACTCTGAGATCTAATCCCCGAGGTGGGCACTCCAGCAGAGATCACCAGAACTGAGAAGGGTACCCACATAACATCTGGCTGTGAAAAGCAGTGGAGTGCTGTCTGCCAGGGAGTGGCAGCTGAAAATTCAGGCACCCTCTTAAAGGGCCAGCATACAAAATTCCCTGTGGAGCCATCCACCTTGTGCTCTGGCAAAGGGAGGGTGAAGTGGACTTGAGCTGTGAGAGCAGAAGCCAGGACTGGGGACTTGGGGGATAGAGCTCAGAAAGCAGACACCCCAAGTTTCCTGGGCTGAGTCATTCCCTCACACAGCAGAGGACATCCTTCCCACATAGACATCTGCCTTGCCTGGGGGGAAGACAGTCAACACACCCTATTGGAAACACCTTGCCCTGAGGCCACTTAAGAGATTAAAAGTAACAATTAGCCTCCAGGCAGAAGCAAGTACCCCACCCTGTTGAAAACACTCTTGCCACACCTGAGAACAATTGCCTGGGGACAATTTAAGTCAGGATCCTATCAGTCTGTAGACAGAGGCAGTCTCTGGAGGCTTTGAGTCTTTGCCTGATCTAATTAGTCAGAAACAGCCTTTAACACTTTTCTGCACTAGAGACTGAGAGGTGTAGAGGATGTACCTAAAACATAGTCACAAACCCAAACAGACAGCCAAAATGAGGAAATAAGGAAACAACCCCCCAAATGAAAGAACTAGAGAATTCTCCAGAAGAAGAGATAAATGAAGCAGAGATAAGAAATTTATCTGAAACAGAGTTCAGAGTAATGATGGTAAAGATTCTCAACAGCATGAAAAAAGATATAGTAACTATGAAAAAAGAACAGTCTAAAGTAAAGAATGACATAACACAAATAACACATTGGAAGGAATACACAGCAGATTAGGGGAAGCTGAGGATCAGATCAGTGAATTAGAAGACAGAGTTGAAAATATCACTCAATTAGAGAATAAAAAAAAAACAGGACAGCTTAAGGGAGCTGTGGAACAACATGAAACATAACAATATTAGAATAGCAGGTGTGCCAGAAAAGGCAGAAAGGGAGAAAGGAATAGAGAAGGTGCTTGAAGAAATAATGGCAGAAAACTTCCCTAACCTGGTAAAGGAAAAAGTCACACAAGTTCAGGAGGAACAGAGAACCCCAAGCAAGAAAAACCCAAACAGGCCCATGCCCATATACATCATAATTAAAACGTGAAAAATTAAAGACAAAGAGATAATCTTAAAAACAGCAAGAGAAAAGAAACTGTTACCTACAAACCATTTCCCCTAAGAACAGGAACAAGATAGGGATGCCCACTTTCACCACTCCTGTTCGACATAGTACTAGAAGTGCTAGCCAAAGTGATCAGACAAGAAGAAGAAATAAAAGGCATCCAAATTGGAAAAGAAGAAGTAAAATTGTCATTATTCGCAGATGACACGATATTGTACATAGAAAACCCTAAAGACTCCATCAAAAAACTCCTAGACTTAATAAATTAATTCAGCAATGTAGCAGGAGACAAAATTAAGACCCAGAAATCTATGGCTTTTTTACACACCAATAATGAACTCACAGAAAGAGAAACTTTAAAAAAATCCCATTTACCATTGCAACAAAAAAAAATTAACATAACTAAGAAGGTAAAAGACCTGTACTTGGAAAACTACAGGACACTGAAAGGACAGAGGAAGACTTAAACAAATGGAAGAATATACCATGCTCATGGACTGGTAGAATCAACATCATTAAAATACCCATACTACCCAAAGCAATCTGTAGATTCAATGCAATCCCCATTAAGATACCAACGGCATATTTCACAGACCTAGAAAAAACTCTCCAAAAATTCATATGGAATAAAAAAAAAAAGACCCCAGATAGCCACAGCAATCTTGAGAAAGAAGAACGAAGTTGGAGGGATCACAATACCAGATATCAAACTACTAGAGGCCCGATGCACGAAGATTCGTGCAAGAATGGGCCTTCCTTCCCCTGGCTGCCAGCACCACCTTCGCTCTGGCCCGGAGCTGCCTTTCCACCTTCCCATGCTGCCCAGAGGACCAGAGTGGCTGGGGCAGTGCGGAACGCCTGCGTCGTCGCTATGGCGACAAAGCAAGCATCCTGCCCCACCCTGCCCCCAGCCACTGGGCACCTGAGTATGCTAATTAACCCATCATCTTTGTTGGGTTAATTTGCATACTTACTCCTGATTGGCTGGTGGGCGTCAAAGTTACAGTCAATTTGCATCTTACTCTTTTATTAGTGTAGATATTACAAAGCCACTGTTCTCAAAACTGCCTGGTACTGGCATAAGAACAGACATATAGACCAATGGAACAGAACAGAGAACCCAGAAATCGACTCAAGCCATTATCCTCAATTAATATTTGACAAAGGAGGCAAGAGCATACAATGGAGTAAAGACAGTTTCTTCAATACGTGGTATTGGGAAAATTGGACAGATACATGCAAAAAAATGAAACTAGACCACCAAATTGCACTATACACAAAAATAAATTCAAAATGGATAAAGGACTTAAACGTAAGATGGGAAACCATAAAAATCTTAGAAGAATCCATAGGCAGCAAAATAGCAGACATATGTCACAGCAATATCTTTACCAATATAGCTCCTAGGACAATGGAAATTAAGGAGAAAATAAACAAATGGGACTACATCAAAATAAAGCTTCTGCACAGCAAAAGAAACTATCAACAAACAACAAGAAAGCCCACTGCATGGGAGAACATATTTGCCAATGTTATCTCTGATAAGGGTTTAATCTCCAAAATTTACAGGGAACTCATACAACTTATTGTTTTTTTGTTTGTTTTTGTTTGTTTGTTTGTTTTATAGAGAGGAAGGGAGAGAGATAGAGTTAGAAACATGGATGAGAGAGAGAAACATCGATCAGCTGCCTCTTGCACACCCTCTACCGGGGATGTACCCGCAACCAAGGCACATGCCCTTGACCGGAATCGAACCTGGGACCCTTCAGTCCCCAGGCCGACACTCTATCCACTGAGCCAAACTGGTTAGGGCGAGAACTCATACAACTTAACAAAAGGAAGATAAACTATCCAATCAAAAAATGGGCAAAGAACTTAAATAGACACACTTTGAAAGAGGACATACAGAAGGCCGAGAGACATATGAAAACATGCTCAAAGTCACTAATCATCTGAGAGATGCAAATCAAAACAATGAGGTACCATCTCACACCTGTCAGAATGGCTATCATCAACAAACAAGTGCTGGTGAGGATGCAGAGAAAAAGTAACCCTCATGCACTGCTGGTGGGAATGCAGATTGTGGAGAACAGTATGGAGTTACCTCAAAAAATTAAAAATGGAACTCCCATTTGACCCAATAATCCCACTTCTAGGAATATACTCCAGGAAATCAGAAACAACAATCACAAAGGACATGTGCACCCCTATGTTTATAGCAGCACAATTTACAATAGCTAAGATTTGGAAACAGCCTAAGTGCCCATCAGCAGGTAAGTGGATTAAAAAACTGTGGTACATCTACATAATGGAATACTACACTGCTGTAAAAAAGAAGGAACTCTTACCATTTGCAACATCATAGATGGACATGGAGAGCATTATGCTAAGTGAAATAAGCCAGTTGGAGAAAGGTAAATATCACATGATCTCACTCATTTGTGGAGTATAATGAACAACATAAACTGATGAAAAATAGAGCCAGAAAAAAGAATATTTTAGAATATAATAAAATATTTGCAGATTTTTAATTATTTCCTACAAGTTTTGTGATATTATACTATGTTATAATTTTGGTAATATATTTAAAATCTCTTTTTATTGAAATATTGTTTATTGCATACAAATGGCTAATTATTTTGTATCTTCTATCTGGTACTTCTAATTATTTTGTATCTTCTATTTTCTATTTTGTATTTTGGAAAAAAAATATTTCATGAGAGTGGGAATTACGGGCTTACCACAGAATAGTTGAATAGATAGTAGTTGAATGAAAAAAGAAAATAATATAGAAAGTATACAGAGCTATCCAAATGTGGGCATTAAAAATGCTTATGTGGCCCTAACTGGTTTGGCTCCGTAGAGTGTCGGCCTGCGGACTGAAGGGTCCCAGGTTCGATTCCAGTCAAGGCCATATACCTTGGTTGTGGGCACATCCCCAGTAGGGGGTGTGCAGGAGGTAGCTGATCGATGTTTCTCTCTCATCGATGTTTCTAACTCTCTATTCCTCTCCCTTCCTCTCTGTAAAAAAATAAAAAAAATCAGTAAAATATTTTTAAAAAAATGCTTATGTGGAATGGGAGGGTGAACATTCACCCAACCTCATAAGGATCCTGATTCTTCAGAACGCCTGTGCAGCACCCACTGGTGACCAGAGGTGGGTGCTGTGTCACAGGAGATCTGGCTCTGCCGGATGTTCTACCCCTGAAGCAGTGCTGGTTTCCTCAGCCCTATCCTCACAGCTGGCCGGGGCAGGAAGCCCAGGGGTCCTCCGGGAATGAGGAAGTGTGAACCCCAGGGACCAGTGGAGCTCCGTTTTAGCTGCTCCCAACCAGGACCTGGAGTTTTGACGCCGCAAGCTCTGCCGGCCGTGCTAGGAGCAGCCGCCCCGGCCGTGCTCTGGTGAGGAGGCGGGTCTCTGCGGCCCTTCCTCCTCCTCCTCTGGGAGAGCCGCGAGGCCAGGACGGCTGCACCCGCTTTCCAGAGAGAAGCTCAGGAGACATTACCATACACACCATGAACCTTTCAGGGCTCTTGATTAATCTCGGCTGAGAAATGACAACAGGCAAACCCAAGAAAATCAACTAAAAACCATCCAATCAAAGGGCTGAAATACCTCGCTATGGAGACAAGGCCACGTAGGGATTAAGACCCCAATTCACATTTGCACCTGTCACTCACCCGCCAAGTCACCTGAGCATCAGTTTACTCATCATTAAAATGCAGTCACTACTTCATAGGATTAATGTGAAAACTAAGTGAGATAATCTCTTAGCAAAATACATGGTACATGGCAGAATCAGCTATTTTTATCAAAAGACACATGGGTGACAAATCTCAGTGATTCCCGAAGTCTGAGTGAGCTCCTGAGGCTCCTCGCGGGAGCACTCTAGCCAAGACGACCAGCCCCCAGGGTTCCACCTGCTGTGGCGGCGGAGACCTGGGTGTAGAGAACCAGCAGGCTCCATGATGGGCGGCGTTTCCTGGGAAGCAATCATACCTGAGGTTGACAAGTGTGGCGCTGACATTCCGAATCTTCATGGGGATGGCGGACCCTGTTCCCAGGAAGATGATTTCCGGATACTGGCCTTTTTTCTCTATGGAAAAATGCATATGAAAGGTTCACTTCTTCCCGTCAAATGGGAGCCAGCCTTCAGCCCTGACTTGAGTAAGCCCCAGGAGGGCCTGGGGCTCCATGTGGCCAATACCCTAATGGAAGGGCCACCGTCAGAGGGTTACAGGCTGTCTGTGGTGCAAATGAATTTCTCAGGCTTTTCTTCCAGAAAATTGCTGCAAGTCACTTCAGTTACAAAGGGGCCTTCTTTGTGCTGGGAATCTGCATGTACCTCCAGGGGCTGGTGTCACCTTGCATCAGCTCCGACCACCAGACCTGCAGCACCCCACTTCCCAGGACTGTGGGCTCAGGGTCAGCTCCAGAAAGGAGGCACAGCTGGGGCTGAAATCCAGGGCACCTGACAATTCTGCCACAGGGGGCCCCTCCACCGCCTCGCCAATCTGACAGGTAGCACATGCACATCTGAACCAGAAATCCAATCAAACCCAAAGGCAATCAGTCAGTCTTCCCCAAAACACCAGGAGGCCAGGCCAAGAGGTTACTTGCCTGGGACTGAGTAGATTACAAGCCCGCCTTCTACTCCAGCCGTGTCTATTTCTATCATTAGTTAAAAGGACACTGGGGCCCAGCCAGTGTGGTTCAGTGGTTGAGGGTTGACCTATGAACCAGGAGGTCATGGTTCAATTCCCGGTCAGGGCACTTGTCCAGGTTGCGGGCTCGATACCCAGTGTGTAGCATGTAGGAGGCAGCGGGTCAATGATTCTCATCACTGATGTTTCTCTCTCTCTCCCTCTCCCTTCCTCTCTGAAATTAATAAACATATATTTAAAAATAAAGAAAATGACACTAGGAAAACCAGAGGAGCAGAGATCACAAGGTTCCCTAACTGCTCTTCCTCAAGGGGCCAGGAAAGATGAGATGAGGGGCGTGGCCAGAATCCTCGGTGGCTCATTAGCAAAGCCAGGACTAGGTCCCCATTCAACCACGTCCTGGCTCAAAGTTCTCCCCAGCGCCTCCCAAGAGCTCCCAGAACTGCTGCTCTCGGCATGAGCCCTGGAGAGAGCCCGTGTGCCACCACCAAGCCTTCCGTTCGCTGGTCCAGAAGGGCAGGCACTGTTGTTTTCCGACAGAAAAGAGGGCAGCGGGGAGTGCATACATTATCCCAGGCGGTGGTGGGCTGGGAGAAAGGCTGCCCGGTCCCTCCCTCACCTGCGGGGGCTGGGCTGTCCCGTGCGGTCTCCTTATACTCCTGCACACTCTGTTCGAAATTGGGGAGCTTCAGGGCCTCGTCTATGAATTCATCAGGATTGCAAGTTAGAAGAGCATCCCTGCAAAGAGAAAAGTATTTCAGGCGACCATGGGGTGTGTGGCTACAAACAAACACCAGGTTGGAGATCCATAATCAATTTGTGAAGAAAATCTGCAAAGTTGTTTCAAATCAAGATTGAAGACCAAGTGCCTCAGAGTCTGGGCAGTTTTGTTCCGTCCATGGCACCCTTTTCAGCAATAGCTCCAGCTCCTCAGAACACCTCTCAGCTCAGAGCCGGGCCACCCTGGCCCCGCTGACATCTACGTATCTGCTCACTGAATGCTAACAGCATCTAGATTCCCCTGGAGGCCAGGGAAAGGAGGGAAGCAGGGGAAATTACCCCAAACGGTGCCTCTCAAACTTGTGTGCATACAACTAATCTCCTTTGAACCCCGTCAAACTGCAGGGCCTGAGTCAGTGGAGCCCGAGATTCATCCCCAGCAGTCTCCAGGTAGTGCTGTGCTGCTGCCTGGCCACGCTGAGCGCAAGCCTGGAGCAGTGGCTCATCCATCATCTGACTGAGCACTGAGATCACCTAAGTGACCTTAGGTCAGCAGTTCAGGAATTCCGTTTCCCACAGGTCCCAGGTGAGCGGGGGTACGGCTACCCATCGCAGTTTTGTGAACGCCTCTGCCGCTGCAGACAAGCCTCCACCCTGCCTGGGGCGCCGTGCCCGCCCCCAGCAGCATGCGGCCCCCAGCACCCTGGAGCAGGTCCACCGCACACACTGCGGGGCGGACAGGCAACACCAGTGACTCCAGATGCAGGCCTTGGAAACTAAGGATGTGGGGCCGCAGAGCCTTTCGGGACGGCAGGGTGTTTACCAAGTGTTGTCAGGAGCTGCGGTCACCAACCTTTCGGACCTCATGGACCACCAGTAGTCTGCGGACCACCGGTTGGCGACCACCGGTCAGGAGCGTCCCTTGGGCTAAGAACTACCCTAAGGGAACACTTCCAGGCAGAGATCGATACCTGCGGCATTTACTGTTTCATTAAAACAGCAAAAACTTGCGAATGCCTCAATTTAACCAACATCCCTCTATGGGCTTCTTGGGAAGACTATATAATGACACAGGGAAGACTATATTATACAGTATCAGGTACTATATATACCAGTGATGGCGAACCTATGACACGCGGCCGCTGAGGTTTATTAAATACAATTATATATAACAATTATACATTTATGTTATTTAAACTATAAATATCGCGAAATAATGTTTTTTCCTCAAAGTGACACACTACCCGAGTTATGCTCAGTTTCTTGGCGAAGTTTGACACACCAAGCTCAAAAGGTTGCCCATCACTGATATATACAATACATCCCATATACTCAAGTTAAAAAAAGACTTTGTCAACAACCCGCTCATCTAGCCCTGAAGGGATTATGGGGGATTATCTTCACGATACATTCCATATTTCTACACTGAAAACAATGAACAGGCAACACTGCTCCCAGCAGAGAGAACAACTGCGGAAAGGGAGAGTCATGGACGCCACCTTCCCGCTCAACCCCTGAGGTCAGCTGGTTTCAGCGACGCCCTGGTCCTGGAGCACAGCCGCACGCCCACCTGCGGACAGTCTGTCGCTCTGGCTCCTGGGACAGTAGCAGATGGGTAGTTCCGACAGACGCCACATGTGTGCGAAGCCTAAAATATTCTCTACCTGGCCCTTCCCAAAAACCACCTCCGGCCCAGACCGTCCACGGGCTGAGTCACAAACCTCTGCCACCCCCTCTGGGGCCGGAGCTGGTACTTGAGGAGGCATTCGGCACGGACCGTGGGCACAGAGAAGGCGGCGCCTTCCTCCTGAAAGAGAGAGAGCACACTCCCTGGAGAGAGAGAAGGGGGAGCGCCAGGGCCACAGGGGCCGTCCTGTGACACTACCTTACAGTGGAGGCTGGCGAGCGGGGGGAAGATGTCAGGGTGGATGAGGTTGAGCTGTGTCTGGATCTTGTGGCTCCGGAGGTTGTGAACGGACGTACAGTTCTCATTCAGGATCAGGTGCTGGGTGTCAGGCCCAAACCTAAGAAGGAACAGACTGCACATGCACAGGGTCCTGTAGGGCCTCGTCCCGAGGGGCAGCACTGGGGACAGAGCGCCAACATAGATGGAGGTGTTCAAAGAGAGTAAGTGACTTGTCCAGGAAGACTGTTACTAACTGGCCAAACAGAGTCCTACTACTTCTGTCTCAAAGTCCAGTTTCTCCCCAAACTCAAACCAGAAAAAATAAAGTACCAGAAAACAGGGAAGTTAGAATGTTGGGAGCCACAGATACAGCCAGGAAACGGAGTGCAGTGCGGGCTGGAGAAAAGCCTGGGAGGAAACCACATGTCAGACTCAAGGCCTAAAGGAACAGGCGAAGAGGGCCGAGGAGTGAGAGGCGCCAGGCCAATGAGGGAAGAGATGCAGGAGTTGCCGGCAGAACCAGGACAGGCAGGCTGACCGGCCACCCAGCGTCACCACGTGCTGCAAATTCAACGCAAATAATTCCCCACCAGATGCTGGCCCAGCCAATGCGGCCAACAGGAAAGCGTGCCCTCCTTCTAGCACTACATTCTGGTAGACCATCTGCCTCCCAGGGCTGTTGGGAGGATTAAAGAAAATAAAACAAAATGTAGACTATTTAACATACTGCCTGACAGGGGTGTTTAATAAACTGAAGCTTTCATTTTAAACCTGCAAGTCTCTTCTTCAGGCTACACGCGTGGAATTGTCAACAAAAAGGCAGCGTTTGTTCAGACACTGAGTGTAGAGGGTGTGAGCTGCACAAGCAGGACCTGTGCGCACACGGTGCCCCCTAGTGGTGACACTTTAAGAGGGATGCAGGCGCCGGCTCAGAATGCAGGGACAGCAGGAATCCCAGGGAAGTCTAGGCAGGCGTGCAGTAAGGGTGGGAGCGCTTGAAGGAGAGGGGAACGTCACGCGTGCTGCTGGGCCAGGCTCCATACCTCTCCATCCACTGCTGGTACCTGCCATCCGCAAGCACACTCTCTGGGGCCAGGTGAGCCACCAGGGCCACGGGGGCATCGGCACTTCCTTGGAACCTGGATGGGAGGAAGGTGGGCTTTGCTTTATAAAATGACACAACATCAGAGCACGCAGGAAGCAGACAGGGCGGCGAGGGAGGGGCACCACTCGGCTCTGGGGGACCACAGTGAGCGTACAGCCTCGCGTCCAGGCCGGGCTGTCCTCAGCTGCTCCCAGAGGTGCCAGAGCAGGGCGGAGCCCCAGACTGCCCTGGGTCCCTCTATGCACAAGCTCTGGGCCTACCCTACACTTAAAACTCTAACTGGCCATTAACGTCCTAGTCTGCAGGTCTCTGCTTTGTCATCTTTTCTAATTTCACTTCCAGGCTGCGTAACCCACAAAGCCCACCAACCACCAATCACTGAGTAAACCCTGCCGGCAGGACGAGCCTAAGGTAGGAGACTGCCTTGGCCTTTCAAATCCTGAGTGTCCCGGCGGCCCGGCTCTGGGCCAGGAGCAGCCACAGGTTGGGGGACGCCCTGTCGATGCCGCTGGGCCCTACGTGCAGTATGTAGGCTCTCACTCGTCACCGCCAGGACCCCGTTACCTCTGGAAAGCAGCGTTCTCGCAGATGGGTTGAATGAATCCTTTGTCTGGACACTCGACCACAACAAAAGTGAGCCCGGGGTCCGGGGGAGTACAGATCTCTTCAGCCAAAATCTGCAGGGTCAGAGGGTTGTGATGCTCTCGCAGAGCAGCGCCAGCGCCTCAAGCACACCGCGGCCCGCCAGCCCACTGCACAGCCCGGGAGCCCTGGCAGCAAGCACAGGGCCGGCGGGAGGAGCCCCACTGCCCCGCCTGCCCCTGCTCACTCAGGCAGGCATCTGACCAGCAGAGGGCGTTTCAAACCGACAGTGGCCAGAAAGCCAGGCATGGCGTGCACGGCTCTCAGGTTGGTGACCCCTGGGCCTAAAGTCCTTAGGCTCTAGAGAAAACATCCTGGCAAAGAGCAAGGTAGCCTTCTTTGGGGCCATGCACCCAAAATCCATCCTTCTGGGGGTCTTCCCTGAGCTCAAGTATAAGGGAAAGCATCATCCTACCAGGAGGGGGACCCCCAGATCCTAAGTGGGATACAAAAGTGCCCACGGCAGCCAGCGTAGCTTAGCCAAGGGACGAAACCCAAGCTGTTCCACTTCCCCAAAAGTGCTGTCTGCAGGGCCCGAGCCGGACAGAGACCGTCCCTGTGCCAGGCCCGACCTGTAAATGCGGAAACATCGTGAAAGGGGCATCTCACCTCTCTTCCCTCAAAAGTGATGCTTTTCCCATCCTTGACGGCAGAAATGATGGGAGCGATGGCAGCTGTCCCCCTGGAAGGAAGAGGAGTGTGAGACGGGAGCTTGCCCACCAGGCGGCCCCACAAGGCCCCTCGGGGGCGGCCCCACACTCACACTGGGAGGCCCAGCTCTTTGGCTTTGAGCACCAGGAAGTTTCCTTTCTTCAGGTGAAGCTGTAACGAAAAGAACGCAAGTGTACTTCCAGTAACTAATGAAGAGGCTTGGTTTAACCAATTTTCTAATAAGTGCATCTTTCTGGTTTTACTTATTATTATTATTACAACTCATTAAACTGCAAACTAGTTTACTGCTTTCAGATAAAGTATATTATATTCTGAAGTCATTTGTTTTGAAACGCTTTAGTAATAAAAGCTGAATGACTTAAAAACACAGTGCTTTCGTTCCCAACATCAATTCCCTACAAATGTTTAAATGTAACCCATTTCCATAGCAAGTAAGAAGGATCCTTCTAGCATCCTTCCGGAGGAACGCTGCGCTGTGCTCGCGCCCTGCACTCATCAACTAACAGCTAAAGGAGCGCCACCGAACACTGTCTCTGGAGAAATGACCACACACATCCCTGTCACGCAATATTCGGGGCAGTGACAGGTAATACAAAGGTGGACAGTTTTCTCTATTTTTTGCACATTTGGCAATATAATGCCCCACAGTCTTTTATAATGGAAAAAAGTTATAATAAAAAATTTACGATATGTTGTTATTACAAAGGGAAAATAACAATCCTATCACGAAACCTTGTAATCACCATTCTATACTTAAATATTTGTTCACACATTTTTAGGATCTGCATATTTCACACACACATAATAGAGAAAAATGGTGGAAATGGCAAAAATGTTAAGTCTTTGGGTAATGAATTATATTTGATTTTCCTTTTCTTTTTTTATATATTTATATAAATGATCTGCATTTTCTTTTTTTTTCTTTTTTAATATATTTTATTGATTTTTCACAGAGAGGAAGGGAGAGGGATAGAAAGCCAGAAAAATCGATGAGAGACATCGACCAGCTGCCTCCTGCACATCCCCCACCAGGAGATGTGCCCGCAACCAATGTACATGCCCTTGACCGGAATCGAACCTGGGACCTTCCAGTCCGCAGACCGACACTCTATCCACTGAGCCAAACCGGTTTTGGCTGCATTTTCTTTTAACTTCCTGAAGTTAAGAAATGACTCTTAGGGCAAAGTCTCCAACTTGGATTCTAAAGTCTTACTAAGATTCTAGAATTGTCTGTCTTTGAAAGCATTCCCCTAAGGAAGGAATGCAGTTTAAGTGTGTGCAGGTAACACCAAGATGACAGAGCTTATGTGACATTAGTAGACAGTGGCAAGCACTGCCGTGACCATTCTCTACAGACGGCATGGGCACGAGGGCAAGAGCAAATGTGCCTGTTTACCAGGAGCTGCACACTACGGCAGACAAGCCACCTCCTTCCTGTGGGCCGAGTTCAGCCCAGAGAGAGCTGCTCCCACGAAGGAAGGCAGAGGACTTGGGAGGCGATGAGAAGCGCGAGCCCAGAGCCGGAGCTTCAGCCAGGCCCTCTGCACACAGGGCCTCCCCTCACAACTCCCACAACATGAACCAGCTCCGCTTCACTGCCTTCCAACCCCTTTGCCGAGAAAGAGCAAATTAACTACTGAGGGAAAAGGGGCCGTAGGTTGACGCGGGAGAGCAGCTCTCAGAAGCGGCAGCGGACAGCTGGGCAGGAGGCAGAAGCCACGGCAGAAGCCGGCAGCTCCTTAGTGTTAGAGCCTCAGCTCCCGGGACAGCTGCCCACGCACAGCGCACCCATCGGAGTGGACTGGGCACACCCTACCATTCAGAACACATCTCACCATGCTCAACGTAATCTATTTAGAGAGGCAGGAAAGATCTAACACAACTTAATAATTGCCACGTAGCCCTAGCCGGTTTGACTCAGTGGATAGAGTGTCGGCCTACGGACCCAAGGGTCCTAGGTTCGATTCTGATCAAGGGCACGTACCTCGGCCTACGGACCCAAGGGTCCTAGGTTCGATTCTGATCAAGGGCACGTACCTCGGTTGCAGGCTTCTCCCCGGCCCGGGCCCTGGCCCTGGTCAGGGCGCGTGCAGGAGGCAACCAATTGATGTGTTTCTCTCACATCAATGTTTCTGTCTTTCCCTCTCTCTTTCACTCTCTCTAAAAATGAATGGAAGCCCTAACCAGTTTGGCTCAGTGGATAGAGCGTCAGCCTGCGGACTGAAGGGTCCTGGGTTCGATTCTGATCAAGGGCATATGCCTGAGTTGCGAGCTCAGTCCGCAGCAAAGGGACTGCAGGAGGCAGCCAATTAATCATTATCTCTCATCATTGATGTTTCTCTCTCTCTCCCTTTCTCTCAGAAATCAATAAAAATTAAATAAAATCAATGGAAAAATATCTTCAGGTGAGGATTTAAAACAATAATAATTACCATGTAAACCATTTTGAAAAATTATTTTGTTGTCTAAAAACTCAGAAATACAAAAGGAATAAGCCTATCGGCAGTACTTAACTTTTACAAAAATTACAACTATTACTCAAATAAGTGATACTGACAATGATCCTTCAATTAATAACTAACATTATACTGACCTTTCATAATTGTTATCACTTGCTGTTGTTAGAATTTGGATGAAAATTATCAATGTTTTAAAACTGACATTCTTTCTTTTAGAAAGAGCATCGGCCTTCAGATTGAAGTGTCCCCTGTTTGATTCTGCTCATGCCTGGGTTCCATGCGCAATCCCCATTAGAGGGTGTGCAGAAGGCAACCAATCATAGGTTCTCTCTCTTCATTGATGTTTCTCTCTCTCTCTCCATCTCCCTTCCTCTCTGAAATCAATAAAATATACGTGTGCGTATATACACACTAGAGGCCCGATGCACAAAGATTCGTGCAAGAATGGGCCGTCCTTTCCCTGGCTGTCAGCACCGCCTTGGCTCTGGCCAGAGCAGCCTTTCTGCTCCGGCCCGGAGCAGCCTTTCTGCCTTCCCACACTGCCCAGAGGCCTGGAGTGGCTGGGGTGGTGCAGAACGCCTGCATTGTCACCATAGCGACAACGCAAGTGTCCCACCCCGCCCCCAGCTGCTCATGCCTACATATGCAAATTAACCCGCCATCTTTGTTAGGTTAATTTGCATACTCCTGATTGGCTGGTGGGTATCACGAAGGTACAGTCAATTAGCATGTTACTCTTTTATTAGGTAGATATATATATATATATATATATATATATATATATACACTAGTAGCCTGCGCACAAATTCGTGCTCCAGTAGCTCGCTGCCGCCCTCCTGTAGCTCTCTGCCCGCTGCCCTGCTCTCCTGTAGCTCCCCTCCTCTCCCTCCCCCCTCATAGTTTGCTGCCCTGCCCCCTCCTGTAGCTCTCCGCTACCCGCTTGTATTCGCTGCCCCACCCTCCTGCAGACCTATGATCCAGTTGTTACATGGTCAGTTGTTACACCATAAGGCATAACGGATAATTAGCATATTCCTCTCTTATTATATAATCTAATAATAGACAAATATGCAAATTGACCGCACCTTCGCTACACCCAAGCCACGCCCACCAGCCAATCAGGACGAGTATGCAAATTGCCCCAACAAAGATGGCGGCTAATTTGCATATCAAGACAGTGTCGAAAGAAGCCAAGAGCTGCAAAGGGGAGTAAAGCTTCCAAGAAGCAAGCAAGCCAGGGGGCGGGGGGAGGAGAAGGGAGGAGCGAAGTCAGGGCCGTGGGCGAAGGGAAACGAAGGCGGGCTGGAGGAGAAGGTGGGGCCGGTGACAAGGGCGGGGCGGAGGCGGGGCCGGGGGCGAAGGGAAACGAAGGCGGGCGGGCTGGAGGAGAAGGCGAGGCGGGAGGCAAGGGCGGGCCGGAGGCGGGGCCGGGGGCGAAGGGAAACGCGGGCGGGCGGGCTGGAGGAGAAGGCGAGGCGGGCAGCAAGGGCGGGCCGGAGGCGGGGTAGAGTGCAGCAGGAAATCTCATTGCAGGAATTTTCCTGCAACGGGAAAGCTAGTATAAGATATATAAATGTATATGAATATGTATATGTATATGTATATATGCCATTAGTCAGACCTGAAAAATACCTTATTGTAATAACATTTTCATAGAATTTGACCAATTTCAGATTTGCAGATCAAGGCCTTTGTGAATGCTAGCCAATATTTAATTAGTGTCCCGCTGTTAGCAGTTAAATAATATTAACTAAAACCGAGTTGAAAGATTCTGAATAAAGGCCTGAATCATCTGAAAGAAAACAAAACTTTCTCTAAAAAAGTAGCCTTTAACTTCAGAAAGATAGCCAAATATTTCAGGCAGTCCTAATGTGAACAATGGAGAGAATCTGTAGTATGCAACAGCACAGGTGGGTACTGGGAAATCCAGGTATCCATGGTTTCACCTTGGCACAGGGGGCTCAGCAGGTGCTCTCTAGGGACTACTGGAAAAGTGCTGGCTCAAGGTCACCACCCTCACGTAACGCCCACCAGAAAGGTGCTCACCTTACAGACGAAAGCTACGACCAAGGAGGGGTCCCTGCCACCCCTTCTCTGGCTGACATCTGGGAAAAAAGCAAAACTGATTATAACAACTGTAAGGTTTACAGGCTTCCCAGATGGACAGCCATCAGATACCTAATTTACTTCCCCGCCATGAAACAGATAAACCCTTCCCGACAAAGGCTGGGGAAGGCACTGGGGTTATTTCAATCAGACCTGGTCTCCCCCACTCGGGTAGAAATCTGAGTGAAAAATGCAAGACTCCACCCAAAAAACTTTTAGAATGGCGAGTGGAAAGTGACAGTTACTGAGCAGTGGAGAAGTGAGAGAAACAAGTTGCAAGGTGCTTTGTAAACAAGTATAAAAATAATGTGAAATGACACAAAGCTAAGAGGCCTGTGGAGAACTTCAGTGGAGTCTTCACCCGTTCCATCCAAGAAAGGATGCGACAGGGCCAGCCTCTTCTGTCAAAAGACAGGACAACCTCAGGGCAGAAAGGGGAGCCTATCAGCCGTGCCCAGAACTGGACAGACCCTCACGCAGCCCGTCCTCTGATACATCTACCCTGGGGAGTTAGTTCGTTTCCCAGTAGGCTGTCGCTCTGAAAGAAAAGGTGCAGATACATACGCTCACTGATACGACTGCTTTGTCAGCTTAGCAGTGACAGTTCTGCGTTCATGACAAATTAATTTGCATTGATAAAAAGCCTACAAGCCTCTCTATGAATCGATTTGCCTCTGGGTAAAGAGCACAAAGTCTGGGCGCACAGGGCCGCGGACTGGCACCGTGTACAGACCCAGTCTTACTGTGCTGGAGCACTACAGCTGCTGCACAGGGGAGCCCTGTGTGAGGGCTCTCTCTGAGAGCAGAGGGGCAGTGGCTGAGAAAACAGAGTTCTGGCAGTGACTGTTCTGTGTGACAGCATTACCATCTGGAAAGCGCTGCTCGTTTTCAGAGGATGCAGAGTCGGAAGACTGCTCTGGACTGCGCCTGCCTGGACTCTGTGATGGCTGGTGATTTCCACACTTCTCTTCACCTGGTCAGCACGAGAAACGATCCAATTACACACCTGCCAGGGGAGCTCCCAGCAGAGCCTGGGTGTTCACACGTGGGAACGCCATTAAGCCAGCATGCCTGCTCCCAGCACAGTAAACAGACACGCCCCCTCTTGGTCTCCAGGCCGCATTTACATCAGACTCCCTTTCCATTTCTGCCCAGCGAGGAGCCCTAAGGTGGGAACTCAACAGGGTTTGTTAACTAGAAAGCGTGCAGGCAGGAGGCTAGTTTACACATTATCATCACTCTCAATAAACAGACCGGCCTGAAAGTGGCCCATCCCTGAGAGGGGACATAATTTTGCAGTCAGTTAAATCTCAAGGTTAGGAAGCTGCCTGCTCCCCGGCACGCTCATCCCCAGGCCTGCGCGCAGGAAAGCAAGGCCAGCAAGCTGAGCAGGTTCCCACTGGCCACACAAATATACGCAAAAGCAAACTGCTCCGTGCTAGGGAAGGATATAGGGTGCCGCACAGGAATAGCGGGGGACACAAATCAGGAGGGTGGGGTCAGGACAGAAAAGCCACCTGAGCAGGAGCGAGCCAGGCAAGGCGAGTTCGGGTCAGAACCACACAGTGTGCACTGTGCCCTTACCGGGGGCACGCCCCTCGCCTCCCTCCCTTCTTCACCCGAGGCCCCGTGCAGCCCATCTCCTGCCAGGTCCAGCCTGTACCCCTTCAGCACTTGGCCAGCAATGTCGAGGAAATGTCTCGACTCCTCAGAATCTGCCTGGCAGTCAGTAAAACCTGATGGTGTGTGTTCAGTCAGACTCAAGGGCAACACCCACAGGGCAGGGCCTGACGTGGACTTTTCCTCTCTAGGTCAAAACTACTTCACCTGGCCCTGGGACCTGAAGGGGTTCCTGTGACCTTCTGACCTTTGACAACACTTCTATTGGGTGGCTGTGAGCTTAAAAACGTATCAGAATCCTCTCATCCAAGGAGGCACTTACATCTGTGGCAAATACACCTCAAGCAATAAACGCAAATGTTAGGAAAACGTATTTTCTGCAGTGCTCGACTATGTTATATTCCGTAGTCACTATCATTGCACAAGAGTTAAACATGTCTGTCCAGAAGATCAGACGCTCCGTAAGGGCAGGAACCATACCTTAATTCCTCGTCTAAACTGCCTAATTATGCTCAGAAAACAAAACTGGGCTCACAAAACCAGTATGCAAGCAGTTTCCACTCTCACCCAGGCCTCCCTCAGCCTGGACCTACGCCCTCCTCCCAGGAAGTGCGCCTTCGTACTCACTGTATATGGGGATCTGGAACACCGTCATGGTCTCATCCTTATATTCGGGTGCAGAGTGGGGCCGCACAGCTTCACGCAAAAGAGGAAAGCAGCCGCGTTAGTACAGACACGCATGAAAGTCCGCTTTCCAGACCACCAACCACGAGCAACTGAACTGCCTTGGAATTGTGGTGAGAATCTGCACTAAAACCAGTTGCTGAGTAAATTAATATTCGGGGGAAAGCAGCAAAATATACTTTCATCAGTTACTAGGGCCAAATGAAAAGACATGATCACTGGTGGCTAAACATTTGCAAAAAAGAAAGAAACTAATACTCCAGTTTAAGAAGTACAAGTTAACATACAACACCGTGAGGCCGGAGAACCCGTGGCCTGCACTGTGAGAGCCAGGACAGATTCTGGAATAAGATACTGGCATTTCCACAGGAGAGGCGCGTGGACACCCTGGAGGAGCACACCGCCTCCAGGGTAGGGGCTGCGGCATCCTCGTTAGGCCTGTCCCTAGGAAGAGGCGCACGCAGCACAGCCATGCTGAGGCTCAGTGTAAGAGGACAGGGACAAAACCTGCAGGTCCCTCTCATACCTTCCCTCCCTACTGCAGGAAACTCAAGGTTCATCAACTCTGACAACCGTCTCCAGCCTCTATTTGGGGGGAATGCGGTAGGGGCACAACATTTTAAAAATGCATCTATGTTGAGGAAGGATTCATTTTAAGGTTTAATTTAGTCAGTCCCCATGGATTCTAATTTGATAGATGGGGGCATATGTGAGAAAGAAATGGCAGATAGTGAGTCAGAGGCAAGGACATACCCAGGTCTATTCCTTTCAATGGACCAGAAAATATTTTGATAGCTTCTAGGTATTTTTCCTACAAAAAAGAAAGAAAAGTGAGCAGTGATGGTTGCAAAGATGCAGAATGCAACAATGTATCTGAGTACATGAGGCATCAACATGACCTACAGTAAGTAGTTTAAACTTCCTCTCCACAAATCTTCACCAAGTGTCCACTATATGTCAGATGCCAAGGATTTAGCAGGGAGGAGATGGGATGCCTGCCCTCATCCAATGGAGACAAAAATGAAACAAATAACACAAACAAGGACACAGTGGCAGTTGTGCTCAGAGCTCTTCAAGAGAGAAGCCCGGCTGGTGTAGCTCAGTGGTTGAACGTTGACCTATGAACCAGGTCACAGTTCGATTCCTGGTCAGGGCACATGCCCCAGTTGCATGCTCAATCCCCAGTGTGGGGTATGTAGGAAGCAGCTGATCAATAATTCTCTCATCATTGATGTTTCTACCTCTCTCTCTCCCTCTCCCTTCCTCTCTGAAGTGAATAAAAATATAATTTTTTTTAAAAATTAAAAAAGAGGAGAAACGCAGGGGGCTGAAGAATAACTTGTCTGGAGAATCAGGGATGGCTCCCAAGGCAACGACCTTTTGGCTGAGCTCCAAAGGATCAGAACGACGCAGGCAGAGATGCAAGGGGGTAGAGGTACTCATGTATGGATGAAACCCTGATGTGGGAAGAGCTTCAGTGGGCGGCTAAGAGTTGGTCTATGTGGCTCCAGCCTGGTGACTGGGATATAGATGCAGGTGTGGGCAGGGCCATGGCCTGAAGGACTTACGGGCCATATTACGGTGTTTGGAGTGTCC
Organism: Eptesicus fuscus; assembly: GCF_027574615.1. Lineage (NCBI taxonomy): Eukaryota > Metazoa > Chordata > Mammalia > Chiroptera > Vespertilionidae > Eptesicus > Eptesicus fuscus. The sequence continues at coordinate 6,529,500 of NC_072492.1, read as the reverse complement.
TGAATGGAGAACACTGGAAGGGTTTTAGGATGGAAGTAACATGTCTGCTGTTAAACCTTAAAGAGGTTCCTCTGGCTACTGTGTGGTGGGTGGACTACAGGGAAGCAAGAATGGAGATGGGAAGCTACCACAGTACACAGGTGCATAATGAAGGCCCTGATGAGATGGAGACAAATGGATGGATTTGAGACATCATTTTGGAGACAATTAATAGTCCTTGGTGACTGGCAGCCTTCCTCTTAAGAACTGGGAAATAAACTGTTGTATTCAACAGTTACAACAACGCACACACTTTTCAATGGTGAAGCAGATCTGAAAGTTATGAAGATGTCTCAAATTTAATAAACAGGAAAGAATAAAGGATAGCACTTACTGTGTGCCTACTTGGTGCCAACCCCTTAGGGCAGTGGTTCTCAACCTTCCTAATGCCGCGACCCTTTAATAGTTCCTCATGTTGTGGTGACCCCCAACCATAAAATTATTTTCGTTGCTACTTCATAACTGTAATTTTGCTACTGTTATGAATCATAATGTAAACATCTGTGTTTTCCGATGGTCTTAGGCGACCCTGCTAGCGGTTCTCAACCTGTGGGTCGTGACAGTGATGAAGTAGCAACGAAAATAATTTTATGGTTGGGGGGTCACCACAACATGAGGAACTGTATTAAAGGGTCGTGGCATTAGAAAGGTTGAGAACCACTGCCTTCGGGGGTTTTGTTTTTTAAGTATTTTTTATTTTATTTGTTTTTAATTTTTAGAGAGAGAGGAAGGGAGAGGAAGAGAGAAAAACATCTATGTGAGAGAAACATCAATCAGCTGCCTCCTGCACACCCCCTACCAGGGATCAGACCCGAAACCTGGGCTTATGCCCTGACCGGGAATTTTTTTTTAATATATTTTTTTTATTGATTTCAAAGAGAGGGAGGGAGAGGGGGAGAGAGAGAGATAGAAACATCAATGATGAGAAAGAATCATCCATCGGCTGCCTCCTGCACACCCCTCACTGGGGATCGATCCTGCAATCCTGGCATGTGCCCTGATCGGGAATCAAACCTGTGACCTCCTGGTTCACACCTGACCGGGAATTGAACCGGCATCCATTAGGTGCATGGGACAACACCCAACCAACTGAGCCATACCAGCCAGAGCTGATTTAGTATTTTATATGTGTTACCTCATTTCTTTCTCTTTTTTTAAATTTTTATCTTTTATTGATTTTAGGTAGAGCGAGGAAGAGAGAAACATCAATTTTGTTGTTCCACTTCTTTCTGCATTCATTGGTTGCTTTTTGTGTGTGTGCCTTGACCGGGGATCAAAGCCACAACCTTGGCGTGTCAGGACGATGCTCTAACCAACTGAGCTACCTGGCCAGAGCTGTCATTTAATCTTTAACAACTCTATGAAACATGACAGCCATTTTATAGAGAAGAAACTGCGGTAACTTGTTCCAGGTGATATAGTTAGTAAGTTTTGGACACAGGCCTCTTAATTTTGAAAGGTAAAGTGTTTATTTCACTATTGATTACCTCTAGGGGGCAGAAGCCCAATTTACAAAAATGAAGATTCTTGTTATAACTTTACAAAAAGGATGGATTTGTTTTGGAAGCTGAGTCGGGAGACTCACCAGCTGTGGAGGTCCAGAAAGCACACACTTCGGGAGCCCGGTTTCCTTTAGGGTAAGAATCATCCCTAGAAAGGACAAGTACAATCAGATCTCAGCACCCTGCCCTGCAGTCACCGCAGCAGAGCGCCTGTCAACCAACCCCTTTTCTATTTGTCCTCATTCAGCTTCTAATGACCAGGGGGCACGTGGGCAGCAGACGGGACACCATACCCCCCTCAGCGCCTCTCCAACGGGCAGCGCTGCACTAGGCGAGGCAGTGAGGTACCTGGGGCACAAAACCTTCAACCCAAGGGAGGGTCTTAAAGTCTGCAACCCAGGAACCTTCCGGCCTCACTCCAGTCTCAGCTCTGAGCACGCAACCAGTGCACCACTCCTTCCTACCCACACCACAAGCTCAGAGAATGTGGCCACGTTGACCTTTGCAGTGAGTGGGCATGAAGAACGGGGTAATATGGATAGCGGGGATCTGTGTGGAGCCCCACTGTTCTCCGGGGTAAATGCATTTACTGTAATCTCCATCGCTACACCCTCCAGTTCACTGTCACGTATCTCCAGTCAAGCAACTCAGTAAACGAGTGGATGGTAACACTGAGGGCAGCATCCATGTTCAACGCTGCCCTCCTGAGGAACAGCTCCCCACGCTCTGTGCAGAGCTGACTGGGCACACAGAGAATTCCAGCTCCCCTGGTCTCAGAAGGTGAGCAAAAAGGGCAAGACAGACTCACCACACAATCCCCCAACGTTACTCCAGTGCATTCGGGTCAGGAATATGTTGTCCAAACGAGACACCTTCAGCCTAAGAAAGAGAAACATCTGAGCAGGACACAGTGGCTGCACCAGGGACCGTTTCTGTCGCTAGGAAGACACGTCTCTCACTTCAGCTTTCAAGGCCCACGGTCATCTCCCCGCGAAAGGAAGCGGCTGACTCACTTGTGCTCCTGCATGAGTCGCTGGACTCCTTCTCCGCAGTTGAAGAGATACCTGCGGGACGAACATGACAGAAGTTCCTTAGCAGATTCTATTTTGTAAAATTGCCACCACCGTTTAGATGTTTTAGTGCACACTCTGGAAAAAAAACCCAAAAGCTGAAAATCCATGCTGCACTACCCGGCCGCGTTCTGCTATTAGGCTGCTGGTTTTGAGAGGCGTTAGCGGAGACCCGGCGGGATCGGGGGAGGGGAGGCTGTGCAGGCTGGTGCTGGTGCCCAGAGGGTCCTTTCCCCATCGCAGACCCGGCGACCTCACCCACCGACTCCGAGGCCCCGCCTGGGCGCGCACCGGAGGGGGTGCGGTTCCGACAGTGCCAAGAGGGAACCCGGGGGCCAAGGGTTGGAGAGAGGACGCTTAGACCCAAGCCTGGAGTTCTTCAGGGATCCCGGACACGTGACGGGCGTGGGATTACGGGATCCAGGATGCCCCACCCAACCAAAGACAAGTTCGCAGCAACAGCGAAACCCCACGTGTCAGCAGGGCACCGCGGCCCAGGGAGGTGCCGCGATGCTCCCAGGCGCGCAGCGCGGAGGGCGGGCGGGGCTCGGTGGGGACGGACTCCGGCGCGACCCACTGACCGGTTGTACTCGGAGAAGACATAGAGCGCGGCGCCCGCGTCCCTGCCGCCCGCCGCCACCACCTGCAGGTACACGGTGTTCGGGCCCCCGGGCTCCCACGACGAGCCACGCTTCTCCCGCGTGCGCAGGTGCCTCAGCGGGTCCTTGGGTGGCCGCGAGCGGCGGGCGGGCCCCTGAGACATGGTGCGCCCGGCCGCGGAGCGCAGCAGCAGCGAGCGGAGAGCCCACATGCGCCAGCTTCCAGGCAGAGAGACGCAGCCGGTCACCTCGCTCCGCGTGCCCCCGCCCCACCCCTCCGCCTCGAATGGCAGGCCCAGCCAATCAGCGTGCCGCAGGCCGAGATGCCCCGCCTCCGCGAGGCTGAGCGTCCAATAGAGAGGAGCCTTGCCTCTTGGGCTTGTCAATTGGAGGCAGCCATAGAGTAGGGGAATGATAGAGCGCCCCGAAGGCCCCGCCCCTCGTCTTTTTCCGGCTTCCCCGCCTCTACTCTCCCCGGAAACCGTCCCGAGCCCGGGCTTCCGGGAGCGCGTGAGGCGGCCAGAGAGCTGGGCTTGGAGCTTTCAGTCTTCGTGAGGGACTTGGCTCTTGCTTTTTTTTTGTTTTTGTTTTTTAAATCTTTATTGTTGAAAGTATTACATAGGTCCTCCCTTTTCCTCCATTAACCTCTTCCACCCCGCTGCTCTTGCTTTTGGTTGTGTTAGAATTACATGTGAGGAGATAGAGAGTGAGTGTAGCAGCTTTCACTGGTTTTATTTCCACCGTAATTCGTATGAGCACATGTTTCAAATGATTACTTTGACTGGCTTTGGGGAAGAAAAGCAAGAATAGTAGGCAGGGGTTACAGGACGAGCTCGGGAGCAAGCGTCCTGGGCAGGTGTTCAGTCGTGACAAGTACGGAGTTCACAGCCGGGGTGAGCCTCCCGGAATCCGCTGCGAAGTCCTAGGCTCGGAGCTGCCATCCCAGGGGAAGGTCCTTGCACGGCCAACGATAAAACCTGGGGAATGTTAAAGGAGCAACATAAGCGTTGGACTGGACCCAAGGCAACATTGTATCCCCGACTACTGTTTGCAAAGTTACCAAGAAAGCAAATATTATGACTACCTGAAGCGAAGCGAAAACTTAAAGCATTCTTTGGAATTAACATCGCTTTGTTATCTGCACCTAAAGAAAGGCCTTCCTTCAATTGATGCAATTCCCAAAGATACCCCTGGCCTCGGCTCCTCGTCAGAACATTGGGTTTCAGCCTGGATACCTATTCTTTGTATCTCAAATAAATGCTTGCTACCTCTCACATTGGCCTTTAATTTTAAGGTTAACAACGAGAGATGAAATAAGCTGGAGAAAGACAAATAAAGTATGATTTCACTTTTATATGGAGCCTAAAAATAAAACAAAGCACAAAAGAAAACAAAAAAACCCTCACAGGAACAGTAGATTGGTGGTTACCAGGGGCTGAGAGGTAAGGCAAACTGGTGAATTGGTCAAAGGGTACAGACGTTCAGTTCTAAGATGAGTAAGTTCTGGGGATCTAACGAATAGCATGGTGACAATAGTTCACAATACTGTCTTGTGTACTTGAAAGTTACTAAGAAGGTAGATCCTAAAGTTCTGACCACAAGAAAGGTAACTATGGGAGGTGATGGGTGTATTAAATAACTATTGTAGTAGTCATTTTGCAATGTATCTATACTAGTAAAAGAGTAATATGCTAATTAGACCAGGAGACCTTCCGGACGTCCTTCCAGACAAAGCTGAGAGCTTGGCCGGCCTGCAAACCACCCCCAAACATCCCTCAGCCCCTCACCCAGGTTGACCACGTCCCCCAGCGGGGACCCTCACCCCGATGGGGGCATGGCCAGACTGCAAACCACCCCAGGCACCTCCCCCAGGCCAGCCCCACCCTCCTAGAGGACCCCCCCACTCTGATCCGGGACCCCCTTCAGGGCAGACCAGCCAGCTCAAAAGGGTAATATGCTAATTAGACTGAACGTCCTTCCACACAAAACCATGGTGGTGGGGCCAAGGCAGAGGCAGTTAGGGAGATCAGGGGATCAGACCGTCAGGGAAGAGCACTTAGGTGGATCAGGCTGGCAGGGGAAGGCAGTTAGGGGGATCAGGCCAGCAGAAGAGTGCAGTTAGGGGGATCAGGCTGCGGGGGAGGGCAGTTAGGGGAATCAGGCTGGCAGGGGAGAGCAGTTAGGGGGATCAGGCTGGCAGGAAGGCGAGCAGTTAGGAGCCAGCAGTCCAGATTGCAAGAGGGATGTCCTGTATTAGAGTGCAGGCCGGGCTGAGGGACACCCCCCTCCCATGCACGAATTTCATGCACCGGGCCTCTAGTATTTAGAAATCATTATTGTACACTTCAAAGCTATATAATATTATATGTCAATTATCCTATATAATAAAAGGCTAATATGCAAATTGAACAGTGGAACGACTGGTCACTATGACGCCCACTGACCACCAGGGGCAGATGCTCAACACAGGAGCTATTCCCTGGTAGTCAGTGTGCTCCCACAGTGGGAGCGCCACTCAGCCAGAGGCCAGGCTCATGGCTGGCGAGTGCAGCGGCAGTGGCGGGAGCCTCTCTCGCCTCCACGGCAGTGATAAGGATGTCTGACTGCCCGCTAAGGCCCACTTTCCAGGCCTAAGCTGTCAGTCGGACATCCCCCGAGGGCTCCCAGATTGTGAGAGGGCACAGGCCAGGCTGAGGGACCCCCCCCCCTCGAGTGCACGAATTTTGTGCACCGGGCCTCTAGTATTTCAATAAAGCTGGGGAGGAAACAATATTAAGTTTTTAAAAACATATTAGGAAGTGCAATAAAATAATTTTCCCTTGATGACTACTTGGATCCTTTTTAGAGAAATATTAGCCCTAGCCAGTTTGGCTCAGTGAAGTCCTGTAGGGGTGCATCAATGTTTCTTTCTCTCTGTCTCTCCCTCTCCCTTCCACTCTCTCTAAAAATCAATGGAAAAAATATCCCTGGGTGAAAATTAATAAAATAAAAAAAGAAAGAAAGAAATATTAAATTCCAGGCAAAAACATAAACTTTACTGGTTCCCCAGGCTCATTGCCGTCAGGTAATGCCAAACTGCTTATACCTTAAAAACAGGAAGACTCACCTTTGTTCGTCCACTTATATAGAATTGTGAGCACTGGCCCTAACCAGTTTGGCTCAGTGGATAGAGCGTTGGCCTACAGACTGAAGGGTCCCAGGTTCGATTCTGGTCAAGGGCATGTACCTTGGTTGTGGGCACATCCCCAGTAGGGGGTGTGCAAGAGGCAGCTGAATAGATGTTTCTCTCTCATTAATGTTTCTAACTCTCTATCCCTCTCCTCTTCCTCTCTGTAAAAAAAATCAATAAAAATATATTTTTTAAAAAATTGTGAGCACTGGATGAAGAAGTTCAGGGCAGTCAGTGGTTATCAGGGGGTTGCCAAGGCACAGGACGCCTGTCTGCACTGGGTCATATTTTTATGCCTAGTAGGTGATGAAGACTTCCCCAATCTGAGTTTATTCTGGAATGTAAATTTCATGAGCACAGGGCCAGGTCGGTCTGAATCTCTGCTGTAATCCTCATGGCAGGCAATTAATATTAGGAATTAGGAAGACCCCAGTAGCGTAAATGAGTTTGTATCCTTGCAATTGACAGGGCCCCAAATTCTATCAAGACAACAAGGAGTGTGTTATCAGAAGAGGGGATGGTATGACTGGTACCTCCAAAAGAAGAGGTTAAAAAAAAAAAAAAAATCAAGGAGTCAGACAGGAGAGTCCACAGACGACCTGGTAGAGGGAGCCTGCCATTTGAGCTCAGGGGAAGTGGAGGTGGAGGCCATGGGCTTTCGGAACTCACCAATACTAGTAATTAACATAATCTACTCACCTTGTTCTTTGCGTCTCTTTAAGTTGTCTTTACTGTGTATGCAAACTACCCCCAACTCAGAGGCTTGAAAACCGTTTTCAGTCCTTTAATTGCTCACAGTTTTGCTCGGTGGGGCTGATGCTAGGGTAGCTGAGTGGCTGCTAGGGTGCAGCATGGCCTCCCCTATCGGGAGCCTTGGTGCTGACTGCAGGTTGGGGTGCCTTGGTTCACCTCCACATGGCCTCGCCTGAGGCAGGATAGGAAGAAGCCAGGAAAATTCCTTGGCAAGTGGAATGGGGAAACTGAGACAGGGAGCTGAACAATCTGGCCCAGCAATTTACAGCAGATACAGAGGGTCACCAGGGCAGAGGGCCCGGGTGCCTAGCAAGGGGCAAAACTGGCACGGACCTGGCCCACAGGACCAGGCCCTCCGCCTGGCATAGCGCTGGTCATACGGTTTGGACCCCTGACCTTTCCTCCCTAGAGATCACATCTAGGCCTCAGTTTTATTTCAGCTCCTGGCCCAGAAAAGCAGCAGAACCCGGTGGGGGATGCCAGGACCCACAATGACTAATGGTTGCCGGAAAGAGGACCTGGCCCTGAGGGGTCTGCCAGGGCTAGCTGGTAGTGTGGGTTCTTGACTTGGTGCAGGGAAGATTTCACATCCGAGTCCAGGTGAATGTTAGAGGACGTGTACGTGGGGGGTGGGGGTGGGTGTGGGGGTGTGATCCCGGGAGGGAGAGCATGCTGGGGCTTCCATTGTGAGTGGTTTTTAAAGACTGGGCGTTTAGGGGAGGTCATGGGGGAGGATAATATCCTTCAGCTTTGTGCTGATGAGCAAAATTAGGTTTATTCCCTGAACATCACCTGTCCTTGGGTGTGGTTGGCAAACGGCACTGATTGGATTTCTGTATCTGTCTCCCTGAGTAGGGTGATTTAAGTTACTTACCCTCTGGCTGGGGAGGAGAGGGGTAAGCCATTTTCGTGTAAGTGTCCTTGGTTTAGGGGAGGTAGGGTTTACTAGGTGGCTGCAAGCTGCTTGGCATCCAGATCATCTTGATGGCTGTGAACTGCTGTTTAACTATCTGTCCTAGTTTCCCAGTTCACCTGTCCTGGCTTACTAGCCTGTCTCATAAGGACCCCCTGGCACTGGCCAATCAGTAGAGACCACGACCCAGAAAAGGCACATCTGTGAAGCTGATGAATATTCTATTGAGATTCTCCCTAAGACCTCCCCTAGGCCCCCAGCCCTTAAAACCCTCAGAAAACAAAGGTCCCAGCATGCATTCTTTCTCCAGGGAGCACCCCATGCCCTGTCCCTTTCCCCTCTTCTTCCCGCACAGACTAGCATCTCCTAAACTCTAAGGGACCCCAGGACATTTGCAGCCACGGGGACAATGGGCATCAGCAGCTGGCCCCGGGCTACCCCCTGAGCCTGTCCCCAAGGCCCCTTTTCTCTGAGCCTCCAGGGAGCTGCCAGCAGCCTGGCCTGGGCTCATGCTTTCCCATAAGGTTCCTAGAGCCAAGGCGGCCCTGCCTAGCCCCTCTCCGTTGCTGCTTCTGCCCTAGGCCCTTGGTTGTTCCACTGAGCCCAGTTTTAATAACCGAACTCGCAGAATCACCGGGACTCCTGTTGTGAAATCTTTCCTGCATGAAGTCAAGAACCCACACAGTCCGGCCAGCCCGAGCCGAGCCCCAGGCCGACTGTCCAGCCAGGTCCCCCCTCCATAACGTCCTCCACGGAGAGGCCTCTCAGCCAGCAGTCAGGCTGAGCTGCTGCACTTGGCAGCCAGTTCCCAAGAAGGTGAAAGGGAAACCAGTGTTTCTGAATTCAAGGCTCTAAAGTCAAAGCAAGTCCGTCAACACCCACCCAGACCCAAGGGGCGGGGAACCAGTTCCACCTCCGATGGGAGAAGTATCACAGTCACACGGCAAAAGGACACCTGCCCTGGAAGAGGCCATGCCCCAGGACATGATCACATGATCATCTCAGGAGCTCCTAGGAAAAGGTAGCTACTGGGCAGAAGGAACTGGCCAGGGAACCCGGGGTAGGTCTATTTCCAAGGCTGACATAGAGACGGCCAGTGTGGCTCAGTGCTTGAGTGTGGACCTATGAAGCAGGAGGTTACCGTTCGATTCCCAGTTAGGGCAAATGCACGGGTTTCAGGCTCCATCCCCAGGAGGGGGTGTGCAGGAGGCAGCCAATCCATGATTCATTGTTGATGTTTCTATCTCTCTCTCTCTCCTTTCCTCTCTGAAATCAATAAAAATAATATGTATTTTTTAAAAAGAGACATCCAAACCTGTGGAGAATTTTTATGAGTTTATTTGAGCCCAACTGGTGACAACTGCTGGGAAGCAGTCTCTCAGACTGGAGAGGGACAGCTCCTTTCACGCATTGGCATTAAGGAGGGAGCAGAGGAAGATTATATGAGGGTGGGGAAAGCAAGGTGGGGATCAGGTTGCAGCCGGCTACCCCCTCGAGGGTAACTACACCTTGGAGGGGTATTACTAATGGCATTTCAAAGGTGTGTTAACCTAGACGCACAAGAACAATGGACAGGACTTGCTTAAAAACCTTTCCCTAAAGAAGTTATAGGCTTGGTGACTCCCCACCATGACCTTCCTGGTTGTAATTTATGATCAGATCACCCTGTGAGGTTACAACTGTACATGTGTAATTTATAACTTGGGCTTGTGGTACATGTATATAGACTTGTGAGCACACTTTCGATGAGTTAGTGTCCTCACCCAGCCATCTCTTGCCGTACTCCCCAACCAAATGTCTGCATTCACAGTGCCGAGGCAGATCCTGGGACCCCAGACCCCTGTTTCTGATGAACAGACACCCCTCGGGGCCCTGTCTGACATATCCACTGGCCTAGACATGTATTCATCCGGTCAGCACATACCTGTGGAGCTCACATGAGGTTCTAGACACTCCGCTAAGACGGTGTGCAATATGAATAGGCTGACATAGTCTTGCTATAAAAACGCTCAGGAAGCTGCCGTTTTGGAGACTGGGTGGGGGAAGCCCCGGGCACACAGGGAAAGGGAAAGGGATGGAAGCAGTGATACCGGTGTCTCCACTGTCTCCCTCTGGGTGTTCTAAGTTTAGACCCTAAACCAGACAACTCCAAATTTGCTGGCCACCATGCATCCTGAGGAAGATTTTTTAAAAAACAAAACAAATCCTATCGTCTTCTAAAGGTAAATTACATTGTTCTCAAGGCCCTCAGACAGCGGGTCCCCGAACTGCCTGTTGTTTGTCAGTAAGAACTCTGAAACTTGAGCGGGCTTCTCTCAAGCGCCCTGCAGTGTGGGCGCTGGCCTGGCGGGCAGGCGGCTCTCCTTCCCACAGAGTATGCTGCTGAGCTCCCTGTGTGCACACAACTCCTCTTAATACTCCTGACAGCACTGTGGGGGTAATTATTACCCCACTTCACAAAGGAGGAAACTGAGGCTCAGAGCTAATAACTTGCTGACAGTCTGCCCAACTGTCTGACTTCAGAGTCTGTGGGTGTAACCACACACAGGCTTCTCATGGGTGGGGATAGGATTCAGAGGTGTCGGACCTGGGCTCTCTGTGCAGAGAGGGACTCAAGTGTAAACTTCTTTTTGTTTGTTTTTCAAATGTAAACTACAAGAGTAAAAAAAAAAAAAAAAAAAGTGGCTCAGCCAGCCTGGAGCTCTGAGAGGCAGCAGCTTTAATCATTCATCTTTGGATACTCCGTGTCAAGCACGGTGCCTGAGACTTGGCGGGGGTGAGGGGGCGGTCAGTAAATTTTTGCTGATGGTATAGAGGATATGCCTAGTATGAGTTTGCCCAGGCTGCCATAACATAATACCACCGACTGGGTACTAAACAACTTAAACAACAAACATTTATTTTCTCACACTTCAGGAGGCTGGAAGTCAGAGCTCAAGGTGTCAGAAGGGCTGGTTGCTCCTGAGGCCTCTCTCCTGTGCTTGCAGACGGCAGCCCTCTTCCTGTTGTTGCTGGACAGGGGACCTGGCCCTGAGCGGTCCGCCTCCGGCCAGTAGGTAGGGTGCAGGTGTTTGACTTTATGCAGAAAAGACGTCACAGCATGAGTCCAGGTGACTATGAGGGTATGTTTATTAAATCCTGGAACAGTGAAGCAAGGAAGAAGCAGCAGGAGCGCCCAGGCTAGGCTGCTTTGTTATCTAAAAGTGCTAGAGGCAAAAATGAGCCTGGGCGGGGCTGTGCTGGCTCACGGGGAAGTCAGAGAAAAGGGGGCCTTAAGACAGGTGTGGGGGTTAGCCTGGAGGAGTTGCCACTGCCCATTGCTCTCCTGGTTACAAGTCTTGGGTTCCCTTATAGTTTAGGAGATGCATGCCTGTTGGGGAAGGAGATGGAGAGGGGGAAGAAGAGGGAGAGGGAAAGGTGCCGGGTGAACCCAGGAGGGAGTCCGTGTGCTGGGTCCTTTATCTTGGGACTTTCTTTTGCAGGTGGGAATCTTAGGGGAGGATTTCAGCAGACTATCCATCAGCTTTCCAGGTGTGCCTTTCAGGGACATGGTCTCTACTGATAGGTCAGCACCAGGTCAGGGGGCCTTTGGTCATTGCAGCTGGTCCTGACATCACCCACCTGGTTTTGCTGCTTTTCTGGGCCTGGAGCTGAAATACAACTGAAGCCTAGCTGTTATTTTATCTCTAGGGAGGTGTTCTCTTGCATCTGCTGTAAATTGCTCGGCCAGTTTGCTCAGCTCTCTATCTCAGTTTCCCCACTCCACTTGCCAAGGAATCTTCCTCGCTTCTTCCTACCCTGCCTCACTGTGTCCTCACTGGGCTTGTCCGCTGTGCACCCTGGGGTCTCTCTGTGTGTCCTCATTTCTTTTTCCTAGAAGGACACCAGTCATAGTGAGCAGGGCCTACCCTCATGGCCTCCTCTTAACTTAACCACCTCTTTAGAGCACCCTCTCCAAAGACAGCCACATTCAGACGCTCTGGGAGTTAGGGCTTGGCCATATGAGTTTTGAGGGGACATAATTCAGCCTAAAACAGCTTACTCCCCATCTCCGCCTCCAATCTTTGTCTCCCCTATCGCCCTCACCTTCCTCTGTGGCTGCTGCCCAAGACCTCAGACAGAGAACGTAGGGCTCTCTGCTATGCTCTCACTGATAATTGACCCAGAGTCTGACCTGAGGGGTCCTGGTCCCTCACAGACTTGCCCAGAGGCAGGGAGAGAGGCTAGGAGGCAGCCCACTCTTAACCTGATTGGGATATTCTCCTCATGAAGGGGAGCTGGCCCCTCACTCAGTAGGTGCACTCAACCGGCACCAGGTGGGAGCAGGCGGGTCTTCTAGGTCTCATCCCTGATGCAGCATCCTCTGGGGGGCTCCTAGGATCTCGCGCTCCAGGTTTCAGGGTCCCAGTGAAACAGGGCCCAGCGTGTGCGATGCTCGAGGGCTCAGTGGTGCTGGGCTTCTAAGCAGGTGCCTCTTCAGTGTCCAACGGCTTTCAGAGCTTATTTTTCAGGCTACCAAGTGCTAAGAACCATGTTGCAGTAAGAAAAAAGCCACTGTGCTTAACCACGGAGCTTGTATACTGGCCTTCAAATGAATCCTTGTATAAGTCTTTCAAAATGTTTTCGCTGAGAATTCTGAAAACTGTAAGTAATTTCTGTGTTTTTTTTAAAATATATTTTTATTGATCTCAGAGAGGAAGGGAGAAAGAGAGAGAGACAGAAACATCAATGATGAGAGGGAATCATTGATCAGCGACCTCCTGCATGCCCCACACCAGGGATTTAGCCCACAACCTGGGCATGTGCTCTGACCAGGAATTGAACTGGTGATCTCCTGGTTCACAGGTCAACACTCAACCACTAAGCAACGCCGGCCGGGTTGTAAAGGTTATTTCTGAATCAAAATCCAAAATAACTACAATTACGTATTGCACAGAAATATATATATATGGGAATCCTGGGTAAATGTGCCATGAAAATACCCTACTTTTTATTTAAGGATGGTGATCTCTGCTCTTTTTTCATTCAAATCTTTCTTCTCATGTCCTCATTTGTCTCCATCACTCACACATCCAAACACACACACACACACACACACACACACACACACACACACACATCCAAACACACACACACACACACACACACACACACACACACATCTGTCCACTCTTCCCACCAAATCATATATTTAATGTCTACTCTCTAGATCACAAAGTCTGTTAGAACCCAACTCTGAGTGTTACCTACATTGGCAGATCTGCCATTTCCTCACATTTCTCTGAAAATACAACTACATATTTAATACAAAGTAACAATGGTGGTAAAAAAAAAATGCATAAAAAAATGCATCTCAACATCAAGCTAGAGAAGCTTCTTGATGAGAAAACTGGAGAGAAGTCACCATGGATAAATTCATTACAGATCCAGGAAAAAAATGTATCCTTTGAAATAGAATAATAAGAAAAAGTAGTTTTCTACTAAATCCCTATAGGGATACTGCCTTAACCGGTTTGGCTCCGTGGATAGAGTGTCAGCCTGCAGACTGAAGGGTCCCAGGTTCAATTCTGGTCAAGGGCATGTACCTTGGTTGTGGGCACATCCCCAGTAGGGGGTATGCAAGAGGCAGCTGATCAATGTTTCTCTCTCATTGATGTTTCTAACTCTCTATCCCTCTCTCTTCCACTCTGTAAAAAAATCAATAAAAATTAAAAAAAAATCCCCCTATACTTTTGCTGAGTAACTTAGAACTTGGTCTAAAAGGTCATCTTCAGTAATGACATCTGCATGATCGATTATACATCTCCTGCAACAGGTGACATGAAACTGTTTCTCAGGCAAAGCAAAGGGATCAAATTAGTAAGATACTTATACCTGTGATTTCTTACTTCAATTCTGGATTTTACCAAAATGACTGAATCTGATGGATTATCACATTTGTTTTTGGTTTTGCTTGGATTTCTGCTTTTTTTTTTTTTTTTAATTCCTTCTTTGCTTTTTAATCAGCCATTCACCAGCAACTGTAACAGGAGCTCACTAGCACTTAAGAATGAAAACATAACCAAATAAGTCCCTTAATAACTGTGTGCAAAAAGGGGCCACCTGCTAAACCTGACAAGTTCAGGGGAGGCCTGTCTGGCAGCCTTACAATCTCAGAGACTAAAAACCACAAAGCATGGTCTGAAATGAAAACTTTTTAAAAATATATTTTTATTGATTTCAGAGAGGAAGGGAGAGGGAGAGGGAGAGAAAACATCAAGGGTGAGAGACAATCATTGATCAGTTGCCCACAATGTGGGCATGTGCCCTGACCTGGAATCAAACCCGGACCCTTCAGTCCATAGGCCGGCCCTCTGGCTAGGGCTGAAATTAAAAATTTTTAACTTAAAGCAGTAGTCATTTCCTAGGCTAGAATCTTACCTGACAAGAGGTCAATTTTCACCTTAATTAAACCTGTGTGTTGTCTTTTTGCATCTGTCATAACATTCCTTTGGAATGTCAAAGTAATTTCCTTTTTCTAGACCCTCAAAACACAGGTACCACATCAGAAGGGAGACCACAAATCCCCTATTTTTATTAAATTAATTGCTGACTGTTAACTATCTGTTGGAAATATGTGTCCATCACTTTACTTTTTATTCAATCCCAGGGGTTTCCCTGCTTTGCTGGCTGTCTCCTGCCTCCCTAATCTATCACCAATGCATTTAATCCATGTAAGTCTTGTTTTTATTGTAATCCAATCTAATAAAAGAGTAATATGCAAATTGACCATTCCTCTGCTATACCCACAAGCCATGCCCACCAGCCCATCAGGAGCAAGTATGCAAATTAACCTAACCAAGATGGCTTCAGCCTTGGTTTTCCCTGGCAATGGAGGAAGCCAAGCTTCCCACACACCCTGGCTGGCCGTGGACTCCACTCAAGGCTACAAAGTTTCAATTATAGAAGATAAATAAACCCCAACAAAAATGGCTGCAGCCAATGAGTGAACAGGAGGCTTGGGTTTCCCCGGTGATGGAGGAAGCCAAACTTCTTGGCAGACCCTGGCCTCTGCACAAGGCTACAAAGATTCAATTATAGAAGATAAATAAATCCCAGATACCCAGGCCTTCGCTTGGGTCGCCAGGGGGCGTGGCCAGCCTGCAAACCACCACAGGCCCCTCACCCAGGCTGCCACACACCCCAAGGGAACCCCCACCCTGATCCAGGACACCCTTCAGGGCAAACTAGCTGGCCCACACCGGTTCACCAGGCCTCTAGTCCACTGGTCGACAAACTCATTAGTCAGCAGAGCCAAATATCAACAGTACAAAGATTGAAATTTCTTTTGAGAGCCAAATTTTTTAAACTTAAACTTCTTCTAATGCCACTTCTTTTTTTATATATATATATATTTTAATAGTTATTTATTTATTTTTTTATTTTTTATTTTTTTATTGATTTTTCACAGAGAGGAAGGACAGAGAGATAGAGAGCTAGAAACATCGATGAGAGAGAGACATCGACCAGCTGCCTCCTGCACACCCCCCACCGGGGGATGTGCCCGCAACCATTGTACATGCCCTTGACCGGAATCGAACCTGGGACCTTCCAGTCCGCAGACCGATGCTCTATCCACTGAGCCAAACCGGTTTTGGCAAATGCCACTTCTTCAAAATAGACTCACCCTGGCCATGGTATTTTGTGGAAGAGCCACACTTAAGGGGCCAAAGAGCTGCATGTGGCTTGCGAGCCGCAGTTTGCCGACCATGGCTCTAGCCTATCTGATAAAATAGTAATATGCAAATTGACCATCACTCCAACACACAAGATTGCTGCCCCTATGTGGACACAATATGGCCACCACAAGATGGCTAGCAGGGGAGGGCAGTTGGGAGGGATCAGGCCTGCAGGGGAGGGAAGTTGGGGGCAACCGGGCCTGCAGGGAAGGGCAGTTGGAGGGACCCAGGCCTGCAGGAAAGAGCATTTTGTGGGACCAGGCCTGCAAGGGAGGGAAGTTGGGAGTGACCAGGACTGCAGGGGAGGGCAGTTAGGGGCAATCAGGCTAGCAGGGAAGCAGTTAGGCATCAATCAGGCTGGCAGGAGAGTGGTTAGGGAGTGATCAGGCTGGCAGGCAGGCAACCAGTTGGGAGCCAGCAGTCCTGGATTGTGAGAGGGTGCAGGCTGGGTTGAGGGACACCCCCCCCCATGCACGAATTTTGTGCACTGGGCCTCTAGTGTATAAAATAAGGTGCAAAACTTATTCTCTGGAGCATTTTCTCAATCCTTTGAGATTTTGATTCCCAGCAATTGTCAGTTTGGCTCAAATAATTTTACAAAAATTCTCTACAGGTTTGAATATTTCTTAGGTTGACATAATACAAACTGATCCATTTCCTCAACATAATTTTAAAACCACACAGATAGGGGTGCAAACAGGAGAGAGAGAGAGAGAGAGAGAGAGAGAGAGAGAGAGAGAGAGAGAGAGAGAGAAAGAGAGAGAGAAGGGAGGGAGGGAGACAACCTGTTTAAATCCTCAAGTCCCTTTTAAAGAACAGACACACAATAAAAATCTAAAAGAAACCACATTAGAAATACAGAGGCTTCATTCAAAAAAGAAAAAGAAAAGACATGAAAAATAATCCAACACAAGGGGAGAAAAAATGAATGCATCGGATCCACGTGCCAAAGTTTTGATTCTGCCTCAGGAGACACTGCACTGGGCAAATTTTGAAGAGGAAAAAGGGAGGGTTGGGGGCAGAGAAAGAGCAAGCCAGTATGTGGCCTGCAAACTGCAACAAAGCAATCTCCATTGACCATGCGCCTCTTTCCGCTGGTAAATCTAGGTGTGCTGTTTTGTTGTGTTGTGTTTTTGTGTGTGTGAGTGACTTGATGTGCCCTGGCATTTGCCCTCTGTTGGGGGGAAGTGGAGGTTAGGGTTAGGGTTAGGGTTAGGGAGACTGCGGGGCCAGGGCAGAGGAGGTGGGGAGGGAGCCCGCAGCCAGGGGCTGGGTGGGCACCTGGAGAGCTGCTGTAGGTGCTGAGCCTCCTGAAGCTGCTTTCCCTGCAGTCACTGGCTGGGTCCTCCTCTTCCCTCTCCTCCAGATAATGCCAGTCCTCCTTGTCCTCTCCCCCTCCTCTTCCTCAGCGTCCTCAGAATCCAGGGTCTCCTCTGCTTCGGCGTCCTCCTCTTCCTCCTCCACTTCTCCTTCAGGGTCAACGTACACCATACACCACGTGGGTTTGAACCAGGTACCCCTTATGGCCCCAGGCGCTCGGGATCGGATGAGGGTGAGGGTGGGAAGGAGCTGGTGGCTGCTACCTTGGGTTGCGGTGCCCAGGTGCCACGAGGTCTGGAGCAGAGCCCCTGATAGGTCCGCACGGGGGTGGGTCAGGGCCAGGTCTGCTTGGAGGGCCTGCTCCCCGCCCCCCAGGGGCCCTTCAAGTTGAAGCTCCCAGGACTGGGCAGGAGTGGCCAGCCTGTGCGGGGAGGAATAAGGCCCATCTGAATTGCTGTGGCCACACTCTGGACTGCCTGGAAGCCCCAACTCCTTTCCTCCCTGTTGCTAGGTGACTGCTGGAAACAATGGTTGCCAAGCAACAGGCCTGGAGCAGCCAGCATGGTCACGGTGAGCTGCACCTCTGAGGAGCCTGGAACTGAATGAGCCTCAGAGATGCATAGCGGGAAATGTGCATGCTGCTAGACTGATGCCTCCCCATTGCTGTTATGGGTGTTTGCCTTTTATTAATTTGTAAACATACTTTTTATTGTTTTATATTAGAGGCCCAGTACACAAAATTCGTGCACAGGTAGGGTCCCTAGCAGCTACCATGGGGGCTTCCCTTCCCTGGCTGCCGGCCAAGGCCTTCCTTTGTTCCATGTCACCTCTTGGTGGTCAAAGCACATTATAGTGAGCCACTGAACTCCCGGTCTCTTGGTCAAACTCCGGAGGGGACACTTTGCATATTAGCCTTTTATATATAGATAGACTAGAGGCCTAGTGCACTATTTCGTGTATGGGTGGGGTCCCTTGGGTTGGTCTGCGAGGATTGGGTCAAAACAGGCAGTCCAATGCCTCCTGCCTCTTCTGTCTGCCACTCCTGCTCTCCCGGCCCCACTGCACATGACACAGGCTCGTGCCCAGTCAGTCCTGATTAGGAGAGGCTCGTGTTACTGCACTGGTGCTCACCAGCCTTGAGCCCTGTGTCTGGCGCCCATGTCAAGGAGGGTGTGTGTGTGTGTGTGGGGGGGGGGGGGGCGGGACTCAATTGGCTCTTTGGGCAGGTGGTGGGGTGACCTTGCTGGCCCGGGATCCAGATCCATCCCACTGAAGTTTGCACTGGTTGTTGGGAGCTACCTGTTGGCTGCTTTTATATACTTTCTTCCTTGCAGAGCCTCTCGGGAGGGGAATCAGCTGTCGCGCCCAAGGCCAACTTCCAGGAGGCCAGCTGCACTGTTGATATCATGCCTGTGACGCAGGTCCCTCAATACCTGGCCCGTTCTCTGGAGATTGGACCTGCAGGACTACTGAGAGGGTGAGTGGCTACCGCCAGGCGGGCCACCAGGACAAGTTGGTCAGCTGAGCTGCACTCCTGCTGTGGGAATGCACTGACCACCAGAGGGCAGCTCCTGCATTGACCATATGCCCCCTGGTGGTCAGTGCATGTCATACAGACCGGTGGACCTGTCATTCAGTGGTTCAGTCATTAGGTTGCTTAGGCTTTTAAATAGAGAGAGATAGATATTTTTACTGATTTCAGAGAGGAAGGGAGAGGGAGAGAGAGATTGAAACATCAATGACGACAGAATCATTGGTCCGCTGCCTCCTGCATGCCCCTACTGGGGATCGAGCCCGCAATCCAGGCATGTGTCCTTGACAGGAATGGAACCCGGGACCCTTCAGTCCACAGGCCGAGCTAACAAGTGAACAATACTGGCTAGGGCATACTTTTTATTGTATGGGTGATTTTTTTCTTCCAGATATAAAGCAAATATTTCCTTCTGGTCTAGAAAGTTTTTTTTTTCCATTTTATTTATGGTGCTTTTACTTAATTAAGTTGAGCCATTAGGCTCATATATTACTTGAGTGATAATAAAATGTATGCTAGAAAACACCTTGAACCCCCATTCAGTTTTATATATATATATACTTTTTTTTATTGATTTCAGAGAGGAAGGGAGAAGGAGAGATAGAAACATCAATGATGACAATCATTGATCAGCTGCCTCCTGCACACCTCCTACAGGGGATCAAGCCCGCAACCCAGGTATATGCCCTTGATCAGAATCGAAGAATCGAATCTGTGACCCTTCAGTCCGAAGGTCGACAGTCTATCCACTGAGCCAAGCTGGCTAGGGCTATTTACATTTCATACTCTGCTAAAATTTACAGAAATGAATGATTTTGCAACATAGCAACACAAGCAAATAAAGAATCTGTGTCAGATACTTTTGTTTCTGAAGTCTCTTGGCCATTTTCCCAGAACGTGCTCCAGCTTTGTAGCAAATACCTTTTGTTACAGTCAGGGCACATACCCAGATTGCAGGCTCAATCCCCAGTAGGAGGTGTGCAGGAGGCAGCCGATCAGTGATTTTTTTTCTCATCATTGATTTTTTTCTCTCATCATTGATCTTTCCTCTCTCTCTTTCCCTCTACATTCCTCTCTGAAATCAATAAAAATATATTTTTAAAAGGTTAAGATGGTAAGTTTTATGATATGTGAATTTTACTACAATTAAAAAAAAGGCACCAATAATAATAAAAGCATAATGTGCTAATTATACCAGATAGCCGAATGACTGTCCCTTGCACAAATTCCGTGGATTGGGACTCTAGTAAAAACATAAAAAGTCACTCTTCCACTTTTGTCTTAACAACCATCCAATTCCTTCACCCAAAACACCCAACATCACCAGTCTCTGTGTATCTTTCCAGAATCTATGCATATACAAGCAAATCCATGCATACATGTGGACAGGTTCACATGGGGAGGAACTGAGGCCTAACACACCGTGATACAGGGGTTCAGTGAGACAGACTTCAGACCTTGTGAACTCGTATATAAACGGATGATGCCCTTGTAATGATTGTGGTCTTCACTCCAGGCTCCAAGTCTTCCTCTGTATAATATTAGGCACACTAACTACTTATAGATTGTTGTGGGCACAAAATTCCTTCAACCCAGCATGTAAAGAGGACGACTAATGTGTCAATATAGTGTTTTGTTGTTTTTTGTGGAGGGGTGGGAGATTCCAATCAGAATAACAACAGAGCCCTGTCTGGTGTAGCTCTGTGACTTGTGTATCTTCCCATGCACCAAAAGGTTGTTGGTTTGATTCCTGGTCAGGGCACAGGCCTGGGTTCCAGGCTTGATCCCCGGTAGGGGGCATGCGATTCATGTTTTGCTCTCATATCTATGTTTCTCTCTCTCCCCTCTCTCAAATTAAAAAAAAAAAAAAGTAAAAGAACAATAACAGAGTTTACTCAATCCCCAAGCTTCCATAGAAGGGGATTAGGCAAGACTTAGTTGGACCATGGGTCCCTTGGCGAGAGCTCCTGTAGGGAGGGAGCCTGCATGGAATGCATCACACTTATAGGGATGGTGAGGCAGGGATCACCTATACCACTAGCATGGAAGCTGCTTGATGAACGAAATGATCTCATCAGAAAAGGGGACTCTATTTTTCCATTACTCGTTGGTACCTGCTGAGCTAGCTGTCTGCTGAGCTACTGAAAGGGGACAGGAAATGAGTCTCCAGGACTATCCCATTTGTTTCTCCTCACGCCTGGATTCCCCTCACCTCACTGATCCCCATTCCCAGACTGTGCCTTAAACGCACTATATATTTGCTGGCTCACTGGTCAACACAGAGAAAAACACTTGTTTTCATTCTCAGTAAGGAACTTTTGGAGGCAACTTGGGCAGGCACCAAGAGAACAGCATCAGCAAACTAATTAACCACATAGGAACTGGAGGCCCTTCCACTCTGCCTAGAACCCTCCCTAACCATTTTAGGTAAGAATCCAAATTGTCCCCATTTACCCTTCATTCGTATTGAAAATCTCATCCTCATCAGCCAATCCTTGTCATGTAGCTTCTGTGCCATGTTTCGCTTGTATGTGGCATTGAGAGGTCTAAACGTATCCCTTAGCCAAAGGCTGCTTTCTCCAGCAAAAGCCCTCCTAGAAAACAGATATGAATTCTGTATTTCCCCTGCTGTCTCCTGCCACAAAACGTGCTGGGCTGCTTCCCAGTCCCACTGCTCCACTGGGGGACGCTGTGCTATTGTCCTGTGTGTGGTTGGCACCATTCTGCATCTCATATTGCTAAGCCACCAGCATTTATCTGTGGTGATTTAGGTCAATTATTAAATCTTGATCACTCAGAATTTCTTTTACTCACTCAGGCATTTTCTAGTAAGTCTCACTGACGTAATGTGATTTAGTAATGAGTCTCCTCTCTTTGCAGGAGTGGAGGAACCATTATCACTTGGCATTGTGTAGCCAAGGATCTGTGTTGGACACAGAAGGAAGTAGGTAGATTTGGTGCTGGGCTGAGCTGGAGGGAGCCGAGGAGCACACACGTGACCCTCAGTGGGGCCACAGAGCCTGAGGCAGGACAAGTGAATGGAGAAGTGGACCTACCAGTATTTTATTCCTGAAATAAAGTCCTGAGGAGGGAAGTCTTGGGCAGTTACTGCTCACACATTTTTCTTTACCCTGTATCTCCAACAACTCCCTGGTAATTATCCAACAGTTTAGAGGGGTTTCTGTTGTTGCTTTTAAAAATACTTGATTATTATTTTTTCTTGATTTCAGAGAGGAAGGGAAAGAAAAACACGGTTCAGATGCTCCCCTACTACCCTGACATGTGCCCTGAGCTGTAAATCCAACCATGAACCTTCTGGTACATGAGACGAGGTCTAACCATCTTGGCCACACTGGCCATGCTTAGAGGTTTTTTAATTAAAAAAAACAACAACACCACCAAAAACCTGTGAATTTCACACTAGCTTTTAAGGGTGAAGAACCTGCTACATCAGGACAGTGCCCACATTTGTGCACGATCTTAAAAGCTTGGGCGCGCGAGTAGACTCAGGGACCCAAATATTCTGACAACCCCAAGACCTGTTGAGAGGGGTGGAAGTGAATGATCCTCTATGGATAGGAGGTCAAATATGTTATAAATAACTGGTGAGCCAGGGGACAGGGCACCAGCATAGCCCATACCCCTGGGAGAGGGGGTGTCTTCCAGTTCTCAGGGGCTGAGTGTGTTGGGGAAACAAGGGAGAGAGGACCTCTTCACCCCGGTTGGACCACACTGCTGCCTGAGGAAGTATTGGCTTCCCCAGGGTTCCAGCTTCAGCCCTGCATTTCTTGCCAAAGCCCTTGCTATTGGCACATAAATACTTGACTATTTACACTTTAACTCCTTACCTCAAGGCTAAAGTTAGCTTTGAATTGATACTTTAAAAATATTTATTAACAATGTTAATGAGCCTGAGGATGGAGTCCCTCTTGTGAAGTACTTTCCCCTCCAGTCTCAGCTGCAGAGTCCCAGGCATCAGTCCTCATTGAGGAAGGGGAGGATTTCCTCTGCTCCCTGGGGTAAGAAGAAGAAGGTCAAGGCTTTGACTCTTGAAAGGAACAATTAAACCATTCATTATTTCCTCATTTTAGATGAGAATTCTAAGTGTTCCCCATCATTTACATGTTTAGGAAAAGTACCTCCTCAGCAGTAGGCTCCCCCTTCTTGTTTCTGGCCACCATACATATCCTTCAGCCACAGAGGCCGCCTTCCCCAGAAACCTAGATCCTGGAAAACAGGGAAATGTGAACTCCGCGTGTCCCCTGCTTTTCCCGCCACAGTGCTTTGTCCTCCTCAAATTTACCTCAATGTCGTGGTCAGATGAAGATTTCTTGTTATGAAATTGTGAGTAAAAGCCACTTGGAGGAAAATACATAACAACAGTTAGTGATTCATGCCATTCTCCATGTCTCTCACACATATAGTTCTGGCCTTATTCAGACTATTTGGGAACCTGGGTCCATATTCCCGAGCAAAATCACCACAGACCTGGGACCTTGAAAATGATTCCCTGCATGCCGGGCTTCCAGTTCTCTGTGACTGTTTAAAATGGCCCTGCAATGTCTCTGGGAGACCTATGATGTGGCTTGGCATGGGGTATAGGCAGGATTTTCAGTGTTGCTTACTGCATTTTTAAGCATGTGCAGTGTGGACAAAAGGGGCCACATGCTAACCTGACAAGCTCAGGGGAGGCCTGCATGGCAGTCTTGCAGACTCAGAGACCTAAAATAACCACAAAAGATGCTCTGAAAATTAAATCTTGAACTACAAATAGGTTATAGTAGGTAGTCATGTCCTAGGCTAGTATCTTCCCTGGCAAAGATATACTTAGATCTTTACTGAGCCCATTTGTCTTTTTGCCTCTAAAAAGTCTGGGTAACTTGTAACTTCCACTTTTTGCCTCCCAGACCCACAGGGCACAACAAAGGGCACCAGAACATTCCCCCATTGTTATGTTATCAAGTTAATCGTCAACTGTTAATTATATTAAACTATCCTGTATCCATCCAAGTAAAAGAAGCACATGTCCATCATCTCACTTTTCACCCTATCCCAGGGGTTTCCCCCTTGCTTTATCCCACCCCCTTAATCTGCCACCAATGGATTTCATGTAACCCACCTACATCCCTTTCCTTTGATTGCAATGTGTAAATACAGATGTAACCTGCCATTCTTTGGAGCATTAACTCAATTCGTTGAGGTTCTGCTTCCCAGCATATGTCCACAGTTTGGCTCAAGTAAACTCACAAAATTCTTTACAATGGTTTTTTAGGTTAACAGCAGCAAAAATTCAGCATTCTTTTGGAGTCACCAACCTGCACCCAACCCTGCATCCAGCCCCTCTCTTTGGCCTGAGCACACATACCAACCCCACCATTGTAATGACAGAATGGCACAGATGGCTTCTATAAAGTGACATCCTTCAGATGCTTGGTGCTTTTTCGGATATGCGTACCCTGATGACCTGTGTAGTTTCACGAATGTCCTCCAAGTGAACCCAAAGGTTTAAGTCTCTTGACTTTCATGATTTTGTGGGGTTTTCTGACTCAAGTGAATATTGAATCTTTTTCAGGGGTCACCTCTGGTGGCTTACAGGAAGAGGAATTTCCTCTACTTCTAAAATTCTACTTTAAAAATCACCAGACTCATATTTACCTGGAGCGTCCTCTTTTATGTACCTTCCTCTGCCAATTCTATTTTGGAAGAAAAAACATCATGATTATTCATCACAATGACCACTCTCTCCAAAGCTTTATTCCTTCTCTTTTAAGTGAGATGGTAACTTTTTGAGGACAGAAACTCTGCCTAGTCCTTTGACTCTTCCATAGTCCCAACTTAGGACCTTGCATGCAGCCGGCAATGCATTTTATTGGCTGTTTCAGATAACATTCAGCAGATAATTCCCAATAAAAACTCTTAGAAGTAGAAAAGAAAATGAAAGTATCTACCAGAAACCTACACAGCACCTTTGTGTTAGGTCAAGAACAAGAGTAGGTTGCCCTTTATCACTGTTACTATTCATCATTGTCGAGGAGGTCCTAATCAATTTAATAAGAAAGATGAAGTACTGGAAAGAGACAAAACATATTTGCACGAGATGATGCACAACCTAAAAAGCCCAAGAGCATAGGTTAAAACTTTATTTGCAGTAATATGACAATTCAGTAAGATGGCTAAATCAAGACATGCAAATCTCAATAGCTTTCCTACATACCACAAAAAAGTAATTAAAAAATGAGAGAGCCTATTTGCAATATCAATAAAATGTATAAAGGAATAAACTTGACAAAAAATGTATAAGATCCATTAAAACTCTTCTGAAGGACTTTAGAAAGAATACACAAAGTGAGGTACCATGTTCCTAGAATGTAGTAAAGATGCCAATTCTTCTTAAATTAATCTACAGATGCATGTAATCCTATTCAAATTCCGAGGTAATTTTTAAACAAAAACTGATCAACTGACATCTGGTAGAGAAAATATGGAATGAAATGTATGAAAAAGATACAAAAGGAGGAGTTTAGCTTCCAAAAAGGAGTTTAAAAAGGAACTGAAATTATATAGTGACACTGGCCCTAGCCAGTTTGGCTCAGTGGATAGAGCATTGGCCTGCAGACTGAAGGGTTCTGGGTTCCATTCTAGTCAAGGGCACATACCCGGTTGGGAGGCTCGATCCCTAGTAGGGGGTGTGCAAGAGGCAACTGATTTCTCTTTCTCTCCCACTCCCCTCCTCTCTGAAATCTATCTATCTATATATCTATATATATATATATATATATATATATATATATATTCCTACTGGAATAAAAAAAGATAACTGGGTCAACAGAATAGAGTCCACACAAAGATAGGTTTCAGATCAGTGAAGAAAGAATGAGATATTCAATAAAACATTTTAAAACAATTGGATCTTCATATAGGAGAAAAACAGTCAACCACAGGAAAAGCAAATCCATTTATTTTTTTTTTTCAATTTGAAAAAAAAATGTTATAAAAAGGACTAGAAGAAAATATCAGACTACCTTCATACTGTAAGGTGACAAAGGCCTCGCTAACAACATCCACAGCCTATAAGCCATGAGAAGACCAACAGATAGGGTGACAGACTGTCTACATACATCCTACTCTTCATAGCCTTGCCCTCTTCCACCATGGATTGTCTTCTTCCTGTTGATTTCTGGAACTCTTCTTATATTAAACTAGTGAACCGGTGCATAAAATTTGTGCACGGGGGAGGGGTTCCCTCAGCCCAGCCTGCACCCTCTCCAATCCAGGACCCTTAGGGGGATGTCTGACTGCCGGTTTAGGCCCACACAGACATCCCTCTCACAATCCTGGACCACTGGCTCCTAACTGCTCATGTGCCTGCCTGATTGCACCTAACTGCCCCCATACTGGCCTGGTCACCCCCAACTGGCCTCTCTGCAGGCATAGCTGTCCCCAACTGCCCCCACCTACTGGCCTGGTCACCCCCAACTGCTCCCTGCTGGCCTGGTCGCCCCTTACTGCACCCCCTGCTGGTGTGTTTGAACCCAACTGCCCCCCGGGCCCCCCCACCCCCGGCAACCTGGTCACTTCACACTGCCCCCCTCTGCTGGCCTGGTCGGCCCCAACTGTCCCCCCTTGTGGGCCTGGTAGATGAACACAGCCTGCTGTTCGGTCATTTGGTCCCCCTGCTGGCCTGGTCACCTCACACACCCTGCTGCTGAGTCATTTGGTGGCCCCTCACTGACCCCCCTGCCAGCCTGGTCGCCCTACACAGCCTGATAGTTCATCCATTTGGTTGTTTCGGATGGGATGGTCGCTTATATTTCAAATATTCCCCAGTGTTCTTTTTTGTTGTTGTTAATCCTCACCTAAGCTTTTTTTTTTTTTTTTTTTTTTTTTCAGAGAGAGTGGAAGGGAGGGAGCAGGAGGGAAGAAAGAGAGAGAGAAATAGGAATGGGAGAGAGACACATCAACTGGTTGGCTCCTGCATGG
Organism: Eptesicus fuscus; assembly: GCF_027574615.1. Taxonomy (NCBI): domain Eukaryota; kingdom Metazoa; phylum Chordata; class Mammalia; order Chiroptera; family Vespertilionidae; genus Eptesicus; species Eptesicus fuscus. The sequence continues at coordinate 6,502,906 of NC_072492.1, read as the reverse complement.
CAGCCGCCCTGCAACCCAGGTACGTGCCCTTGACCTGGAATCAAACCTGTGACCTTTTGGTGCTCAGACTGATGCTCTAACTACTGAGCAACAGCGGCCATAGTCCAAGTGTTTTTGTCTTAAAGGAGCTAGAATAGTGGAGTAAGAAGCACAGACTTCGCAGTCAGGAAAAACAGGGTAATGCTTTTGACTTTGCCACTGGGAACTTAAGTCGATCTCCTTCATCTATGGAAGAAGGTAGTACTATCTTCCTCACAGGATTGTGGGGATTGAATCACTCAATATGTATATGGAAAATTCTTCACCCTGTGCTTGGCATCAACCAGTGCTAAGTTTGCTAATGATGTCACAGACAAGGTGGTCAAATCTATCAAAGATTCTGCCTGTGGTATCAGGCTCAAAAAGCTATTTCCCACCACCAGATTATAAATATATTGCTTCTATTTTCTTCCAGTACTTATACAGGTTCTATTTTTTTACATTTACATAAATATGTTTGCTTAAGATGAGGAGTATAGATCTGCTATTATTTCCTCCCTCAAATAAGTAGCTGTTCTATTCTCATTTTTTCATTTTCTTCCGCAGATTAGAATATTAAAATGTGACATTTCAAGAGACTTAGGAACACATAGATCTGAAGTCACTTGGTCTTTACACATCTCTGCTCTGCTCCATGATGTGTTCACCTAGGTATTTATCTCTTGGGGATGCACATTTAAAAAAATTGTTTACCATGTTTTTAAGTTCTCACGGGAGGGGAATACCTTTCTATTGCCTCAAAAAAAAAAAAAAAATGGTGACACAGTTCACAAAAGGACTAGGAACAGAATGGCTGAAAGACTCCAGGAAAACTTCATGAAGAAAGATGAACTTGAGCTGGCTTTTGAGATATTCATAGGACTTCCCCAGGGAGAGTAAAATAAGGGAATTTTAGACGGACAAAGGCATAAAAAAAAAAGTGGGAATGAGCTTGGTGTGCTAGGTTATGGTGAGGGGTGGCTTTGGCTGGAATGGAGGGTTGCCATGACAGTTGAAACGGTAAATAAAATATATTAGGGTGGATTAGTGGGGTAGAGTCCAGATGGTCAGCTTCTTAAATCACTCTTTTAATGTCAGTAGCCTGCCTGTAGGGAAAGTACACCACTATGTAATTGAACAAAAGGGACACAGACAAGCTCTAGGAACAGGTGACTCTAACATGAGATGCTTTAGAGGAGCCTGATGCAGGATTTAGGCTGCAGTGTTTTAACTGAACCTCCTTACACCATGCCTTACACCCTGGAGAAGAAAGCTGCTAAGTGAACCTTATGAATTGACAAGATCACACTTTTATCCTTTTTCTATGTCCTATCTGCTAGGGTGACATAGCTCCATGAGGGTGGAGATTCTACATCTCTTCGCATTTCAGCCAACAAGGAAAGAAATCCATGCTAGAAAGAGAGTAATGAGTGCATTACTCGACATCGTTCGTTTTGAGTTGAAGAGATTTTGCTATCATGTCAATTCTGGCCTATCAGACTTAAGTTTCAAAAGAGTCTAGTAACTTACCTTGATTTCAATTCCAGAGAGATCTCTGGGAATGGCATTCATTTTAAAATCCACAGAATATAAATCTAATCTAATAATAGACAAATATGCAAATTGACCGCACCTTCGCTACACCCAAGCCATGCCCACCAGCCAAGCCACGCCCACAACCCAATCAGGATGAGTATGCAAATTGCCCCAACAAAGATGGCGGCTAATTTGCATATCAAGACAGCGTCCAAAGAAGCCAACAGCTGCAGAAGGGAGTAAAGCTTCGAAGAAGTAAGCAAGCGGGGGGTGGGAGGGCAAGGGAAACGCGGGCGGGCTGGAGGAGATGGCGGGGCGGGTGACAAGGGCGGGGCGGAGGTGGGGCCGGGAGCGAAGAGAAATGCGAGCGGGCTGGAGGAGAAGGCAGGGCGGGTGACAAGGGCGGGGCGGAGGCGGGGCCGGGGGTGAAGGGAAACGCGGGCGGGCTGGAGGAGAAGGAGAGGCGGGTGACAAGGGCGGGGCGGAGGCGGGGCCGGGGGTGAAGGGAAACGCGGGCGGGCTGGAGGACAAGGTGAGGCGGGCGAACAAGGGAGGAATGGAGGCGGGGTAGAGTGCAGCAGGAAATCCTATTGCAGGATTTTTCCTGCAACGGGAAAGCTAGTGTGTAATAAAAGAACAAATCATATCTCAGTGCTCGTGAATAAAGAGGAGCATCTAGTAGGAGTAGGTGGGACAGTGGCTTTGATTTTCAGGTTGTGGGTTCTGAACCTTCTCTAAAGATGGAATATACAGTGGAAATCTGAATTAACTGTTGTCTTACCACAATGAGACAGAAAACTACAAAAAAAAAAGCTACTACTGCAATCACAGGTGATGCTATGATGACTTTGTTGTAGTTCTCATATCCTGCCACTTCTTTTGTGAACTGAAAAAAAAAAAAGAAGATGATTGAAAAAAACACAAAACCAAAGAGATGGATGGGATAAAAATAACTATTATCTAGCCTATTCTAGAGAATAGCTCACTATTCATAACTATTATTCTAAAATCCCACTCTTCCAGATGAATAGCTAGCGTATAGGTCTTCATGAACATACCAAATCTCATGTGTTATGTAATCTGAGAATCAGGATTGTCTTGTACAATTTACTTATTTTGGGTGATAGGTCCTTTTCTCCTCTACCCTAGAACAGTGGCATAATTCCTAAATGAGCAAAATGGGAGATCACTATTTTAGCCAAAGTCACAAGGTCAAGACAAAATTCAGACAAGGTGCTCTGGTCTTCTTGCCTGAAGAAGTCAAGACCAGTGTTTCAGGACCTGTCCTCACCTCATTTGACTCCTGCTCTGCCTGCTCCCCAGGGGCTTGCATCCTCTCATTTTTCCATCGTTCCGCATCCCACTCTGCGTTGGATATCTTTACTTCCTGCTGCTCAGTGAGCAGTCCCATCAGAAGGCCTATTCCAGAAAATAGAGTTTCCTTGGTTAATTTTTGAAACTTAAATGGTTAAGTTCAGGTTTAAGAGAAGGATTCCCTCTGTTGTTTTTCAAATGATTCAGGGGCTTATTTGCATCATGTACATTTGAAAGAGGGAGTTTAATGAATGGTAATAAAGCTGATTCTATATCTTCTAGATTTCCCTCCAAGAAATAAGGCAACAGGTAATTTAGTGCACTAATAACATCACTTTTATCTTTAAAGTCTGGCTGCTCACTCATAGGGGATGAGGAAGTGTCGCTATTTTTGTTTGAGGATGCCCTCTCTGGCTCAACTGTCAGCTCAGTGCTTGTGTTCTGCCAGCCTGGTAATACTTTCATGAGCGGTCCTTGTACTAGGAGTTCTTCATCTGTCAAAAAAGAAGAAATCACATTTGATATTGAAAGACTCATAGGCCCGCTATTTGTCAGTCCACAGCCATACATCCCAGTCAAATATAGAGGGAATCAGCAAATATTTGAGTGCTATTAAGAGAGGAGAAAAATAAACCCCAACTTAAATCTATGATTGTTGATACAACAAAAGGAGAAAATTATCTTTTTAAAAAGTAGTTATTTACTTAAAACATTCCAGCCCTAGCTGGTTTGGCTCAGTAGATAGAGCATCAGCCTGTGGACTGAGGGGTCGCCGATTTGATTCCAGTCAATGGCACATGCCCGGGTTGCGGGCTTGATTCCTAGTAGGGCAGCCAATCAATGATTCTCTCATCATTGAAGATTCTATCTCTCTCTACCTCCCCCTTGCTCTCTGAAATCAATAAAAATAAATTAAAAAAAACATTCCATAGCATGACATATGGTGACTATATTTAGAATTATTCCATTGGTCCCCAGGACCAATTGCCGGTTACTGGAGAAAAGCCAAGGCTAGAAGCCCCACTCAGTTAGACTCTCTGCAGATCTCCTGTGACTCCTCACATTCACGCACCCCCTCCTGTCCTGCCTCAGATGCAGAGGGAGCCTGAGGCTTCTTCTCTCCACTCTTCAGGGTGCTTGTGTTCTTGCTACCATCACAGATGACCCTGATTAACACCCGCTGCTAACAGGTCCTCATCTGGACACACCCTTCTCCACTAGCCCACTGGTTCCTTACTTGGGCCCTGCTTCCACATAAGCCAGCCCCATAACGGAAGGCTCTATACAGAAAAAAATGTCCACCCGCGCTCTGTGCTGAAGATTTAGGCAGGCATCTGGGATGTACGTTAAGAGACTTGCCAGGTTGTATATCACTGTGGAATGTTCAATAAACTACGGAATAATACTTGGGGGTCTCAAATACAGAAGGGAAAAAATGACTTCTGTCAGATGCCTACTTTGCTACCATTTCATGTCATTTCTTATATTTTCAGCTTTACTTGGGGAGCCATCCAAAGCTTCTGATTGCGTGACACTCAAGTGTGCCTTTGTCAGCTGGTACACAAGAACTTCCGGAAGAAGTGAAAGTATTGCTGGTGGTGATAAGGTCAGAGAAGGAGGGAACGTCCTGGGAAAGTGCACGGGCTTGCGGAGAGCCCAAAACTAGGAGCTGGAGGCCTGGGCACCAGTGAAACTCTCAGGTTCCAAATAAAACTTACATAAAACAGCATCATTTGTACTATTTTCATAAACTTGCAAAGACAAACAAAATAAAAATGTTTCTATATGTGGCTACACTGCAAAGGGCAATGAAACCCAACGCATACACACCGTTTACCAGCTGTGACACACTAATGAACCAGTTCTCGTTTGGAGGTGAAGCACCAGCAGAGAGCACAGCACACACTGCGAGGCCATTACTGTTAATACCCTCCCCTTCGTCTGACTTTTAGCAAGGACTAGTGCTTAAAAGTTTAAAGAGTTGAACTCTGTGTAAATGAATAAAAATAATACAGTTACTTTATTTGCTTAAAAATGTATCGTCATGGAATTCAAATAAAAAACGAAAACATAAAATAAAAATTAAAAAGTTTATCATTGGGCAATTCAGACTCACCACAAGGTGCGTTGGTCAGACATTCGGTATCACAATGCCGTTTCACTGTCTTGGCGACAGCCTCAATATAATTTTTAAATTGGCAGAGGCAGCAGGCCAAATGGTTAGGTAAGATACTATAAATGGAAATACACAGAATCATATTAGTCACAAAGGAGTTACTTGTGAAGCATAGTAACCTCCATTTTGTATAAAAAAAACCTGCTGTTTGAATTCTCTGCTATTGTTAGTCTCTAGTCCTGTAAACTCTGTCAGTATAAACTTTGTCACTTTAAGATGGTCTGTTATTCTGTAAAATGACTTTGTTTTTAGTTCAAATAATAGAAAAAGGTAAACTTAACGATCTGACCTTGCAAGCTAGCCATCCAATGTCATAAACTAATACTGATAATAATTATGCCAAGTACAAACTCATTATGTATTCAAGGTTACAACTGTCGGTTACAATAACTCTCACAGAGCCCTTTGTAATATCTGCAAGCAAAGAGGCTCCAAGAGTATAAATACAGAAAAACTTCCTGTATGAGTTACTGAGAAATTTGGAAAAAGACACCTCGCTCTGGGCCGCGAGCAATAAATGACTACTAATTAATTGGCTCATTAAGGTGTCTTGTATCTCATTCGATGATTTATGATACAACACTTGGAAATAGTTTTTTAAAAACTTAAACATACATCTAGTGTATGACACAGTCATTCCACCTTTAGGTATTTATCAAGAGAAATAGAAGTATATTTCCATAAACAGACTTGTACATAAATATTCATAATAGCTTTATTTGTAATAGTAAAAAATTGGAACAACTCAAATAGCCATCAATGTTTAAAAACACTAATATATCTATATATAATGGAGTAGTATTCAGCAATAAAAAGAAATGAATTATTGATATGCAAAACAACATGTACTAATCTTATATAATAAAAAGGTAATATGCAAATTGATCATCACTCCAACATTCAAGATGGCCACCCCCATGTGTTCAAAGTTGGCCATCCCATGTGGACACAAGATGGCCGCTACAAGATGGCCAGCAGGGGAGGGAAGTTGTGGGGTGATCAGGCCAGAAGGGGCAGGCAGTTAGAGGAAACCAGGCTGGCAAGGGAGGGCAATTAGGGGAGACTGGGCTAGCCGGGGAAGGCAGTTGGGGGCGACCAGGCCTGCAGGGGAAGGCTGTTAGGGTTGACCAGGCTGGCAATGGAGGGAAGTTATTGGCAACCAGGCTGGCAGGGGAGGGCAGTCAGGGATGACCGGGCCAGCAGGGGAGAGCACTTAGTGGCAATCAGGCTGGCATGCGAGCAGTTAGGTGTCAATCAGGCTGACAGGGGAGTGGTTAGGGGGTGATCAGGCTGGCAGGCAGAAGCTGTTAGGGGCAATCAGGCAAGCAGGCGGGTGAGCAGTTGGGAGCCAGCAATCCTGGATTGTGAGAGGGATGTCAGACTGCCTGTTTAGGCCCAATCCTGGTGGGTCGGGCCTAAACAGGTAGTCTGATATCCCTCAAGGGGTCCCAGATTGGAGAGGGTGCAGGCTGGGATGAAGGACACAACCCTCGCCCCCGTGCATGAATTTTGTGCACTGGGCCTCTAGTTTTATATAATAAAAGGCTAATATACAAATCAACCGAACAGCGGGACAACCGGTCGCTATGATGCATACTGACCACCAGGGGGTAGACACTCAAAAAAGGAGCTGATGGTGGTCAGTGTGCTCCCACAGGGAGAGAGCCTCTCAGCCAGAAGCTGGGCTCACAACTGGCAAGTGCAGCAGTGGTGGTGGCAGCCTCTACTGCCTCCACAGCTGTGCCAAAGGATGTCTGATTACTGGCTTAGGCCTGCACCCTACAGCTGTCAGTTGGGCATCCCCTGAGAGCTGGACTGAGAGATTCCCCCCTCCAGTGCACGTATTTCATGCACCAGGCCTCTAGTCTTAAAATAATCATCTGAGTAAAGGAAGCCAGTTAGAAAAGAGTAGATAGTATATAATTTCATTTATATAAAATTCTAGAAAATGTCCACTAACTTATAGCAACACAAAGCAGATCAATGGTTGCAAGGAAATTGGGGAGAGCAAGGGGGAGTGGGAAGGAAGAATTATAAAAGGGACATGATACAGCTTTTTGTGGTTATAAACAGTTTGATTTTCTTGATGGCTTTGTGGTGTGCAGGAGGCAACCAATCAACCAATTGATGTGTCTCTCTTACATTGATGTTTCTCTCTCTCTCTCTCTCTCTCTCTCTCTCTCTCTCTCTCTCTCTCTTTTCACTCCACTCTCTTCCTCCCTTCCACCCTCACTAAAAATGGGAAAAATATCTCCTGGTGACTATTAAAAACAAACACACACACACACACTTTTAAAATTCAATAATTAGATAAATATCCAATTAAAATGTATTTGAACAATTCATTGAAAAATATATTTCACACAGACATTCCACACCATCAGCTATTAGAGAAATGCAAGTTCAAACCACACTGCAATACAAATACATTCCTACTACAAAGGCTAATTTTAAAACAACAACAAACAGAAATATAAAGATCAGGGGAAAATATGGAGTAATTGTAACTCCCATCTACTGATGGTGGGAAGGCAAGATGGTATAACCACTTTAAAAACAGTTTAGCATGTTCTTTACTAGTTAGATATGCACTCTGTATATGATGCAGCAACCCCACCCTTAGGTATTTTACCCCAAAGCAAAGAAAACATATGTTCACACATAGACCTGCATGTGAGTATTTTTAGCATCTTTATTCATAATAGCCAAAAACCTAGAAACAACACAAATGTCCATTACCTGATTACTGCATAACCAAACTGGCATATACACACAATGGGAATACTATGCAGCAATAAAAAAGAAATGTACTACTGATAGATGCAACAACATAGATGGATCTCAAAAGGATTATGCTACACGAAAGAAGCCAAACACAGAAAGCTACACCCTACATCAAGCACGTCAAACTCGCGGCCCACGGCCACATGCCTCATTTATTTGCCTGTGTTAGCCTTTGAGTTTGACATACTTGCTCTCCATGATTTCATTTATAAGACACTCTGTAAAAGGCAGGACTATAACAACAAAAATCAGACTTGTGCTTGTCAGGGGCTGGAGGTGGGAGGAGGAACTGACGGCAAACAAACATGAGGGGCCTTTTGGGGATGAAAAAAGTGTTCTGGATCTCTAATGTGATGGTGGTACATTTACCAAACTACACATTTATCAAAACTCACTAACTGCACACTTTAAAAGATTGACTTATATTAAATAAAAATTATACCTCAATAAACCTGACTTAAGAAAATAAGAAAACAAACCTAAAAGAACTAAGTGAAAATAAATATAAGAAAAATCAACTTACAGTTTTTCTAATTCAGGAGTCGTCATGAGAATGTTATCAAGTGTTGTAAATGTCACTTGTGTTGTTATAACCATGTCTCTGAAAGAGAAAGACCAAACATGCATGATATGAACCCAAAGAAAAAAATTCTATTTTTAAGAAAACACTTAACAACTTCTGTTTACTTAAATTCTGGCTTCTGTGTCAAGCCAGCTCCATAATTCAAGGTGCTTTTCTTTCCTTTCCATAGATAATCATTTTAGAGAGCTCTTCTTGAAAAAAATTTAAATTTATTTGAATCATCAAATTAGTCACTTTGGTGAAAGTTACAATCTGTTATTTTGTTTTTGTGTTACCATCATCCTACATTTCATTCTCTGTTGCAGCCACTATTTGATCACTCTTTAAAAAAGCACATAATGTACAACGTATTCCTTTTTTCCTTCTGAGAACCAAGGTATTTCTACATGCATCCACATGTTTCATGTCTGAGTGTGTTCTTCAACACTGCTCCCTTCCTCTGCTGACTGCCTTGCCCTTATACAGTCTTTCTTTATAACTTTTCTGTGTCAGCGAATCATTTTCAATAACCCAATGAAAAGTTAAATTATGAGTTTTTTGTTAAAATGCAAAATAGTTCATCTTTGACAAAAGTAAGAAAGAGCAGAAATCATCTCATGAGCCATGAAATTGTTGCAATACTTACAAATATTTCAATGCTGGCAAATTAAAAAGATATGGATCTTGAACAGCCATCAGGGGATTATGATAGAGAATTCTGAAAAATGCAATAGAATTAAAATTGTCTGCATTTTTAATAACTGCCATGAAAGTTTATATTCATTTTGTTGGTTCAAAACGTGAAGGTTGAAAAAAATCATTTTCTGTCTATTCCCAGAGATCACCCTTAGATCTATAAAACATTCTCTTTTGTTGATGTTAATCTCACCTGAGAATATTTTTTCCACTGCTTTTTTTAGAGAGAGAGAAAAGAAGAAAATCAATGTGAGAGAGACACATCCATTGGTTGCCTCCACCACATGACCCAACCAGGGCCAGGGATAGAACATTGACGTTTCTCTCTCTCTCTCTCTCTTCCCTTCCTCTCTGAAATCAAGAAAAATGTGTTAAAGAAAGAAAAACCACAAACAGTAAGAATGTGTCCATGAATTACAAGTGTTTAAAAGAAGCTGTTAAATTCCTGAGATTCGGTTTCAAACACTAACTCTGTGGATGACTTTGAATCTTTAGCTTTGTCCTCTTCCCTCAACTTACCTATTCAGTTTACACATTTTTCAGGAAGGTCAGAAAAAGTCAGATAGCTGTCTGCCCCTCTGCCCAGCGGACATTTCCACTCAAGCAGAAGCCTTCCTGTTGCTTTATGCTCACCAATGAAAGATGCCCAAACTGAGCTCACCTCCTCAAACGGGCTCTCTTTCCCAACTGCTGTATGTCCACCTGTCATACCACCGTCATTCTCCTCATCATTCAGGACAGAAATGTTCCAGGGTCATATTTGATCTTTCTCTTTCCTGTACATCCCATCCCTCACTCCAGTCA